>NC_053389.1:796798300-797168676 GCF_905171765.1 Bufo bufo | reverse complement strand
TGGGTGACGTGAAGCCTGATTCTCTGCTATGCCATGATCCTGATTCTGTGCTATGGGACCTCTCTCCTCTGTCTGGGTGCCGGGGCCTAAATATCTGACAATGGACTGTTCCAGTGGTGAGTGACGTAAAGCCTGATTCTCTGCTATGACATGAAGCCTGATTCTCTGCTATGACTTGAAGCCTGATTCTCTGCTATGACATGAAGCCTGATTCTGTGCTATGGGACCTCTCTCCTCTGTCTGGGTGCCGGGGCCTAAAAATATCTGACAATGGCCTGTTCCAGTGGTGGATGACGTGAAGCCTGATTCTCTGCTATGCCATGAAGCCTGATTCTCTGCTATGAGACCTCTCTCCTCTGTCTGGGTGCCGGGGCCTAAAAATATCTGACAATGGCCTGTTCCAGTGGTGGGTGACGTGAAGCCTGATTCTCTGCTATGCCATGAAGCCTGATTCTCTGCTATGGGACCTCTCTCCTCTGTCTAGGTGCCAGGGCCTAAATATCTGACAATGGCCTGTTCCAGTGGTGTGTGACGTGAAGCCTGATTCTCTGCTATGACATGAAGCCTGATTCTCTGCTATGACTTAAAGCCTGATTCTCTGCTATGACATGAATATATGGCAGACTAGATGGGCCAAATGGTTCTTTTCTGCCGACACATTCTATGAAACCTGATTCTCTGCTATGGGACCTCTCTCCTCTGTCTGGGTGCCGGGGCCTAAATATCTGACAATGGCCTGTTCCAGTGGTGGGTGACGTGAAGCCTGATTCTCTGCTATGACATGAAGCCTGATTCTCTGCTATGACTTGAAGCCTGATTCTCTGCTATGACATGAATATATGGCAGACTAGATGGGCCAAATGGTTCTTATCTGCCGACACATTCTATGAAACCTGATTCTCTGCTATGGGACCTCTCTCCTCTGTCATGGTGCCGGGGCCTAAATATCTGACAATGGCCTGTTCCAGTGGTGGGTGACGTGAAGCCTGATTCTCTGCTATGAAATAAAGCCTGATTCTCTGCTATGGGACCTCTCTCCTCTGTCTGGGTGCCGGGGCCTAAATATCTGACAATGGCCTGTTCCAGTGGTGGGTGACGTGAAGCCTGATTCTCTGCTATGCCATGAATCCTGATTTTTGTGCTATGGGACCTCTCTCCTCTGTCTGGGTGCCGGGGCCTAAATATCTGACAATGGACTGTTCCAGTGGTGAGTGACGAAAAGCCTGATTCTCTGCTATGACATGAAGCCTGATTCTCTGCTATGACTTGAAGCCTGATTCTCTGCTATGACATGAAGCCTGATTCAGTGCTATGGGACCTCTCTCCTCTGTCTGGGTGCCGGGGCCTAAAAATATCTGACAATGGCCTGTTCCAGTGGTGGATGACGTGAAGCCTGATTCTCTGCTATGCCATGAAGCCTGATTCTCTGCTATGGGACCTCTCTCCTCCGTCTGGGTGCCGGGGCCTTAAAATATCTGACAATGGCCTGTTCCAGTGGTGGGTGACGTGAAGCCTGATTCTCTGCTATGCCATGAAGCCTGATTCTCTGCTATGGGACCTCTCTCCTCTGTCTAGGTGCCGGGGCCTAAATATCTGACAATGGCCTGTTCCAGTGGTGGGTGACGTGAAGCCTGATTCTCTGCTATGACATGAAGCCTGATTCTCTGCTATGACTTGAAGCCTGATTCTCTGCTATGACATGAATATATGGCAGACTAGATGGGCCAAATGGTTCTTATCTGCTGACACATTCTATGAAACCTGATTCTCTGCTATGGGACCTCTCTCCTCTGTCTGGGTGCCGGGGCCTAAATATCTGACAATGGCCTGTTCCAGTGGTGGGTGACGTGAAGCCTGATTCTCTGCTATGAAATAAAGCCTGATTCTCTGCTATGGGACCTCTCTCCTCTGTCTGGGTGCCGGGGCCTAAATATCTGACAATGGCCTGTTCCAGTGGTGGGTGACGTGAAGCCTGATTCTCTGCTATGCCATGAATCCTGATTCTGTGCTATGGGACCTCTCTCCTCTGTCTGGGTGCCGGGGCCTAAATATCTGACAATGGACTGTTTCAGTGGTGAGTGACGTAAAGCCTCATTCTCTGCTATGACATGAAGCCTGATTCTCTGCTATGACATGAAGCCTGATTCTGTGCTATGGGACCTCTCTCCTCTGTCTGGGTGCCGGGGCCTAAAAATATCTGATAATGGCCTGTTCCAGTGGTGGATGACGTGAAGCCTGATTCTCTGCTATGCCATGAAGCCTGATTCTCTTCTATGGGACCTCTCTCCTCTGTCTAGGTGCCGGGGCCTATATATCTGACAATGGCCTGTTCCAGTGGTGGGTGACGTGAAGCCTGATTCTCTGCTATGACATGAAGCCTGATTTTCTGCTATGACTTGAAGCCTGATTCTCTGCTATGACATGAAACCTGATTCTCTGCTATGGGACCTCTCTCCTCTGTCTGGGTGCCGG
The DNA here is from genome assembly GCF_905171765.1 of Bufo bufo. NCBI lineage: Eukaryota > Metazoa > Chordata > Amphibia > Anura > Bufonidae > Bufo > Bufo bufo. The sequence continues at coordinate 797,166,204 of NC_053389.1, read as the reverse complement.
GGCCTAAATATGTGACAATGGCCTGTTCCAGTGGTGGGTGACGTGAAGCCTGATTCTCTGCTATGACATGAAGCCTGATTCTCTGATATGGGACCTCTCTCCTCTGTCTGGGTGCCAGGGCCTAAATATCTGACAATGGCCTGTTCCAATGGTGGGTGACGTGAAGCCTGATACTCTGCTATGAAATAAAGCCTGATTCTCTGCTATGGGACCTCTCTCCTCTGTCTGGGTGCCGGGGCCTAAATATCTGACAATGGCCTGTTCCAGTGGTGGGTGACGTGAAGCCTGATTCTGTGCTATGACTTGAAGCCTGATTCTCTGCTATGACATGAAGCCTGATTCTCTGCTATGGGACCTCTCTCCTCTGTCTGGGTGCCGGGGCCTAAATATCTGACAATGGCCTGTTCCAGTGGTGGGTGACGTGAAGCCTGATTCTATGCTATGCCATGAAGCCTGATTCTGTGCTATGGGACCTCTCTCCTCTGTCTGGGTGCCGGGGCCTAAATATCTGACAATGGCCTGTTCCAGTGGTGAGTGACGTGAAGCCTGATTCTCTGCTATGACATGAAGCCTGATTCTCTGCTATGACTTGAAGCCTGATTCTCTGCTATGACATGAAGCCTGATTCTCTGCTATGGGACCTCTCTCCTCTGTCTGGGTGCCGGGGCCTAAAAATATTTGACAATGGCCTGTTCCAGTGGTGTGTGACGTGAAGCCTGATTCTCTGCTATGCCATGAAGCCTGATTCTCTGCTATTGTCACAACCAGACAGTTGAGAAGCTCTGACAGGAGCTTTCCAGATCCTCCTCCTTGAGTTTCTTTGTTTTGGTTAAGTTCCTTATCTCGTTAGTCTATCTCAGCTGTCATGCAGTTGGACTGATTGCTTCAGTAGACATCGCATATCTAGATTTTAGTAAGGCTTTTGACACTGTCCCACATAGAAGACTTATCAATAAACTGCAGTCATTGAGCATGGACTCCCATATTGTTGAGTGGATTAGGCAGTGGCTGAGTGACAGACAACAGAGGGTTGTTGTCAATGGAGAACATTCAAAACAAGGTCATGTTACCAGTGGGGTTCCACAGGGATCTGTACTGGGACCAATTTTGTTTAATATTTACATAAGTGATATTGCAAAAGGCCTCGATGGGAAGGTTTGTCTTTTTGCTGATGACACAAAGATATGTAACAGGGTTGATGTTCCTGGAGGGAAACGCCAAATGGAAAAGGATTTAGGAAAACTAGAAGAATGGTTAGAACTCTGGCAACTGAAATTTAATGTGGATAAGTGCAAGATAATGCACCTGGGGCGTAAAAACCCAAGGGCAGAATATAGAATATTTGACACAGTCCTGACCTCAGTATCTGAGGAAAGGGATTTAGGAGTTATTATTTCAGAAGACTTAAAGGTGGGAAGACAATGTAATAGGGCAGCACGAAATGCCAGCAGAATGCTTGGATGTATAGGGAGAGGTATAAGCAGTAGAAAGAGTGAAGTGCTTATGCCGCTGTACAGAACACTTGTGAGACCTCACTTGGAGTATTGTGCGCAGTACTGGAGGCCATATCTCCAGAAGGATATAGATACTCTAGAGAGAGTTCAGAGAAGAGCTACTAAACTAGTACATGGATTGCAGGATAAAACTTACCAGGAAAGGTTAAAGGACCTTAACATGCATAGCTTGGAAGAAAGAAGAGACAGAGGGGATATGATAGAAACTTTTAAATACATAAAGGGAATCAACTCGGTAAACGAGTAGAGCATATTTAAAAGAAGAAAAACTACCACAAGAGGACACAGTTTTAAATTAGAGGGGCAAAGGTTTAAAAGTAATATAAGGAAGTATTACTTTACTGAGAGAGTAGTGGATGCATGGAATAGCCTTCCTGCAGAAGTGGTAGCTGCAAATACAGTGAAGGGGTTTAAGCGTGCATGGGATAGGCATATGGCTATCCTTCATATAAGATAGGGCCAGGGGCTATCCATAGTATTCAAATATATTGGGCAGACTAGATGGGCCAAATGGTTCTTATCTGCCGACACATTCTATGTTTCTATGTTTCTATGTTTCCCTTTAAGTTCCTCCCCATGATGCATTAGGTTGCGGCTTATACAACTTCCTGGAGTGTGTGTGCTTGCTGTTTCTATTTCCCAGTCCTCTGCAAGATAAGTGCTGTTCCTTTATTTGTGATTATCTGTCTGCTGGATTTTCAGGTGACCCTGACTCCCTCCGTGTCTAGTGTAGGGAGCCGGTGGTCGTGTCCCCTCACTATTGTAGGGTCTTCAGGTATTAGATAGCCGAGGTACGTGGATATGCGCCCATCCACCTTTGGGGTGTTCGCATAGGCTGAGCAATTAGGGAGAGTGGCAGGTCTCATGTAGGGGTCTCCCTTTTGTTCCTTAGTTGTGGATCCAGTGAGTCATTATTGTATTGCATTGTCTTGTTTCCTGTACACCATCCGTGACAGCTATGGGACCTCTCTCCTCTGTCTCGGTGCCAGGGCCTAAATATCTGACAATGGCCTGTTCCAGTGGCCATAGCCTGATTCTCTGCTATGACATGAAGCCTGATTCTGTGCTATGACTTGAAGCCTGATTCTCTGCTATGACATGAAGCCTGATTCTCTGCTATGGGACCTCTCTCCTCTGTCTGGGTGCCGGGGCCTAAATATCTGACAATGGCCTGTTCCAGTGGTGGGTGACGTGAAGCCTGATTCTATGCTATGCCATGAAGCCTGATTCTGTGCTATGGGACCTCTCTCCTCTGTCTGGGTGCCGGGGCCTAAATATCTGACAATGGCCTGTTCCAGTGGTGAGTGACGTGAAGCCTGATTCTCTGCTATGACATGAAGCCTGATTCTCTGCTATGACATGAAGCCTGATTCTCTGCTATGGGACCTCTCTCCTCTGTCTGGGTGCCGGGCCTAAATATCTGACAATGGCCTGTTCCAGTGGTGGGTGACGTGAAGCCTGATTCTCTGCTATGACTTGAAGCCTGATTCTCTGCTATGACATGAAGCCTGATTCTCTGCTATGGGACCTCTCTCCTCTGTCTGGGTGCCGGGGCCTAAATATCTGACAATGGCCTGTTCCAGTGGTGGGTGACGTGAAGCCTGATTCTCTGCTATGACTTGAAGCCTGATTCTCTGCTATGACATGAAGCCCGATTCTCTGCTATGGGACCTCTCTCCTCTGTCTGGGTGCCGGGGCCTAAATATCTGATAATGGCCTGTTCCAGTGGTGGGTGACGTGAAGCCTGATTCTCTGCTATGACATGAAGCCTGATTCTCTGCTATGACTTGAAGCATGATTCTCTGCTATGACTTGAAGCCTGATTCTCTGCTATGACATGAAGCCTGATTCTCTGCTATGGGACCTCTCTCCTCTGTCTAGGTGCCGGGGCCTAAATATCTGACAATGGCCTGTTCCAGTGGTGGGTGACGTGAAGCCTGATTCTCTGCTATGACATGAAGCCTGATTCTCTGCTATGACTTGAAGCCTGATTCTCTGCTATGACATGAATATATGGCAGACTAGATGGGCCAAATGGTTCTTATCTGCCGACACATTCTATGAAACCTGATTCTCTGCTATGGGACCTCTCTCCTCTGTCTGGGTGCCGGGGCCTAAATATCTGACAATGGCCTGTTCCAGTGGTGGGTGACGTGAAGCCTGATTCTCTGCTATGAAATAAAGCCTGATTCTCTGCTATGGTACCTCTCTCCTCTGTCTGGGTGCCGGGGCCTAAATATCTGACAATGGCCTGTTCCAGTGGTGGGTGACGTGAAGCCTGATTCTATGCTATGCCATGAAGCCTGATTCTGTGCTATGGGACCTCTCTCCTCTGTCTGGGTGCCGGGGCCTAAATATCTGACAATGGCCTGTTCCAGTGGTGAGTGACGTGAAGCCTGATTCTCTGCTATGACATGAAGCCTGATTCTCTGCTATGACTTGAAGCCTGATTCTCTGCTATGACATGAAGCCTGATTCTCTGCTATGGGACCTCTCTCCTCTGTCTGGGTGCCGGGGCCTAAAAATATTTGACAATGGCCTGTTCCAGTGGTGTGTGACGTGAAGCCTGATTCTCTGCTATGCCATGAAGCCTGATTCTCTGCTATTGTCACAACCAGACAGTTGAGAAGCTCTGACAGGAGCTTTCCAGATCCTCCTCCTTGAGTTTCTTTGTTTTGGTTAAGTTCCTTATCTCGTTAGTCTATCTCAGCTGTCATGCAGTTGGACTGATTGCTTCAGTAGACATCGCATATCTAGATTTTAGTAAGGCTTTTGACACTGTCCCACATAGAAGACTTATCAATAAACTGCAGTCATTGAGCATGGACTCCCATATTGTTGAGTGGATTAGGCAGTGGCTGAGTGACAGACAACAGAGGGTTGTTGTCAATGGAGAACATTCAAAACAAGGTCATGTTACCAGTGGGGTTCCACAGGGATCTGTACTGGGACCAATTTTGTTTAATATCTACATAAGTGATATTGCAAAAGGCCTCGATGGGAAGGTTTGTCTTTTTGCTGATGACACAAAGATATGTAACAGGGTTGATGTTCCTGGAGGGAAACGCCAAATGGAAAAGGATTTAGGAAAACTAGAAGAATGGTTAGAACTCTGGCAACTGAAATTTAATGTGGATAAGTGCAAGATAATGCACCTGGGGCGTAAAAACCCAAGGGCAGAATATAGAATATTTGACACAGTCCTGACCTCAGTATCTGAGGAAAGGGATTTAGGAGTTATTATTTCAGAAGACTTAAAGGTGGGAAGACAATGTAATAGGGCAGCACGAAATGCCAGCAGAATGCTTGGATGTATAGGGAGAGGTATAAGCAGTAGAAAGAGTGAAGTGCTTATGCCGCTGTACAGAACACTTGTGAGACCTCACTTGGAGTATTGTGCGCAGTACTGGAGGCCATATCTCCAGAAGGATATAGATACTCTAGAGAGAGTTCAGAGAAGAGCTACTAAACTAGTACATGGATTGCAGGATAAAACTTACCAGGAAAGGTTAAAGGACCTTAACATGCATAGCTTGGAAGAAAGAAGAGACAGAGGGGATATGATAGAAACTTTTAAATACATAAAGGGAATCAACTCGGTAAACGAGTAGAGCATATTTAAAAGAAGAAAAACTACCACAAGAGGACACAGTTTTAAATTAGAGGGGCAAAGGTTTAAAAGTAATATAAGGAAGTATTACTTTACTGAGAGAGTAGTGGATGCATGGAATAGCCTTCCTGCAGAAGTGGTAGCTGCAAATACAGTGAAGGGGTTTAAGCGTGCATGGGATAGGCATATGGCTATCCTTCATATAAGATAGGGCCAGGGGCTATCCATAGTATTCAAATATATTGGGCAGACTAGATGGGCCAAATGGTTCTTATCTGCCGACACATTCTATGTTTCTATGTTTCTATGTTTCCCTTTAAGTTCCTCCCCATGATGCATTAGGTTGCGGCTTATACAACTTCCTGGAGTGTGTGTGCTTGCTGTTTCTATTTCCCAGTCCTCTGCAAGATAAGTGCTGTTCCTTTATTTGTGATTATCTGTCTGCTGGATTTTCAGGTGACCCTGACTCCCTCCGTGTCTAGTGTAGGGAGCCGGTGGTCGTGTCCCCTCACTATTGTAGGGTCTTCAGGTATTAGATAGCCGAGGTACGTGGATATGCGCCCATCCACCTTTGGGGTGTTCGCATAGGCTGAGCAATTAGGGAGAGTGGCAGGTCTCATGTAGGGGTCTCCCTTTTGTTCCTTAGTTGTGGATCCAGTGAGTCATTATTGTATTGCATTGTCTTGTTTCCTGTACACCATCCGTGACAGCTATGGGACCTCTCTCCTCTGTCTCGGTGCCAGGGCCTAAATATCTGACAATGGCCTGTTCCAGTGGCCATAGCCTGATTCTCTGCTATGACATGAAGCCTGATTCTGTGCTATGACTTGAAGCCTGATTCTCTGCTATGACATGAAGCCTGATTCTCTGCTATGGGACCTCTCTCCTCTGTCTGGGTGCCGGGGCCTAAATATCTGACAATGGCCTGTTCCAGTGGTGGGTGACGTGAAGCCTGATTCTATGCTATGCCATGAAGCCTGATTCTGTGCTATGGGACCTCTCTCCTCTGTCTGGGTGCCGGGGCCTAAATATCTGACAATGGCCTGTTCCAGTGGTGAGTGACGTGAAGCCTGATTCTCTGCTATGACATGAAGCCTGATTCTCTGCTATGACATGAAGCCTGATTCTCTGCTATGGGACCTCTCTCCTCTGTCTGGGTGCCGGGCCTAAATATCTGACAATGGCCTGTTCCAGTGGTGGGTGACGTGAAGCCTGATTCTCTGCTATGACTTGAAGCCTGATTCTCTGCTATGACATGAAGCCTGATTCTCTGCTATGGGACCTCTCTCCTCTGTCTGGGTGCCGGGGCCTAAATATCTGACAATGGCCTGTTCCAGTGGTGGGTGACGTGAAGCCTGATTCTCTGCTATGACTTGAAGCCTGATTCTCTGCTATGACATGAAGCCCGATTCTCTGCTATGGGACCTCTCTCCTCTGTCTGGGTGCCGGGGCCTAAATATCTGATAATGGCCTGTTCCAGTGGTGGGTGACGTGAAGCCTGATTCTCTGCTATGACATGAAGCCTGATTCTCTGCTATGACTTGAAGCATGATTCTCTGCTATGACTTGAAGCCTGATTCTCTGCTATGACATGAAGCCTGATTCTCTGCTATGGGACCTCTCTCCTCTGTCTAGGTGCCGGGGCCTAAATATCTGACAATGGCCTGTTCCAGTGGTGGGTGACGTGAAGCCTGATTCTCTGCTATGACATGAAGCCTGATTCTCTGCTATGACTTGAAGCCTGATTCTCTGCTATGACATGAATATATGGCAGACTAGATGGGCCAAATGGTTCTTATCTGCCGACACATTCTATGAAACCTGATTCTCTGCTATGGGACCTCTCTCCTCTGTCTGGGTGCCGGGGCCTAAATATCTGACAATGGCCTGTTCCAGTGGTGGGTGACGTGAAGCCTGATTCTCTGCTATGAAATAAAGCCTGATTCTCTGCTATGGTACCTCTCTCCTCTGTCTGGGTGCCGGGGCCTAAATATCTGACAATGGCCTGTTCCAGTGGTGGGTGACGTGAAGCCTGATTCTCTGCTATGCCATGATCCTGATTCTGTGCTATGGGACCTCTCTCCTCTGTCTGGGTGCCGGGGCCTAAATATCTGACAATGGACTGTTCCAGTGGTGAGTGACGTAAAGCCTGATTCTCTGCTATGACATGAAGCCTGATTCTCTGCTATGACTTGAAGCCTGATTCTCTGCTATGACATGAAGCCTGATTCTGTGCTATGGGACCTCTCTCCTCTGTCTGGGTGCCGGGGCCTAAAAATATCTGACAATGGCCTGTTCCAGTGGTGGATGACGTGAAGCCTGATTCTCTGCTATGCCATGAAGCCTGATTCTCTGCTATGAGACCTCTCTCCTCTGTCTGGGTGCCGGGGCCTAAAAATATCTGACAATGGCCTGTTCCAGTGGTGGGTGACGTGAAGCCTGATTCTCTGCTATGCCATGAAGCCTGATTCTCTGCTATGGGACCTCTCTCCTCTGTCTAGGTGCCAGGGCCTAAATATCTGACAATGGCCTGTTCCAGTGGTGTGTGACGTGAAGCCTGATTCTCTGCTATGACATGAAGCCTGATTCTCTGCTATGACTTAAAGCCTGATTCTCTGCTATGACATGAATATATGGCAGACTAGATGGGCCAAATGGTTCTTTTCTGCCGACACATTCTATGAAACCTGATTCTCTGCTATGGGACCTCTCTCCTCTGTCTGGGTGCCGGGGCCTAAATATCTGACAATGGCCTGTTCCAGTGGTGGGTGACGTGAAGCCTGATTCTCTGCTATGACATGAAGCCTGATTCTCTGCTATGACTTGAAGCCTGATTCTCTGCTATGACATGAATATATGGCAGACTAGATGGGCCAAATGGTTCTTATCTGCCGACACATTCTATGAAACCTGATTCTCTGCTATGGGACCTCTCTCCTCTGTCATGGTGCCGGGGCCTAAATATCTGACAATGGCCTGTTCCAGTGGTGGGTGACGTGAAGCCTGATTCTCTGCTATGAAATAAAGCCTGATTCTCTGCTATGGGACCTCTCTCCTCTGTCTGGGTGCCGGGGCCTAAATATCTGACAATGGCCTGTTCCAGTGGTGGGTGACGTGAAGCCTGATTCTCTGCTATGCCATGAATCCTGATTTTTGTGCTATGGGACCTCTCTCCTCTGTCTGGGTGCCGGGGCCTAAATATCTGACAATGGACTGTTCCAGTGGTGAGTGACGAAAAGCCTGATTCTCTGCTATGACATGAAGCCTGATTCTCTGCTATGACTTGAAGCCTGATTCTCTGCTATGACATGAAGCCTGATTCAGTGCTATGGGACCTCTCTCCTCTGTCTGGGTGCCGGGGCCTAAAAATATCTGACAATGGCCTGTTCCAGTGGTGGATGACGTGAAGCCTGATTCTCTGCTATGCCATGAAGCCTGATTCTCTGCTATGGGACCTCTCTCCTCTGTCTGGGTGCCGGGGCCTTAAAATATCTGACAATGGCCTGTTCCAGTGGTGGGTGACGTGAAGCCTGATTCTCTGCTATGCCATGAAGCCTGATTCTCTGCTATGGGACCTCTCTCCTCTGTCTAGGTGCCGGGGCCTAAATATCTGACAATGGCCTGTTCCAGTGGTGGGTGACGTGAAGCCTGATTCTCTGCTATGACATGAAGCCTGATTCTCTGCTATGACTTGAAGCCTGATTCTCTGCTATGACATGAATATATGGCAGACTAGATGGGCCAAATGGTTCTTATCTGCTGACACATTCTATGAAACCTGATTCTCTGCTATGGGACCTCTCTCCTCTGTCTGGGTGCCGGGGCCTAAATATCTGACAATGGCCTGTTCCAGTGGTGGGTGACGTGAAGCCTGATTCTCTGCTATGAAATAAAGCCTGATTCTCTGCTATGGGACCTCTCTCCTCTGTCTGGGTGCCGGGGCCTAAATATCTGACAATGGCCTGTTCCAGTGGTGGGTGACGTGAAGCCTGATTCTCTGCTATGCCATGAATCCTGATTCTGTGCTATGGGACCTCTCTCCTCTGTCTGGGTGCCGGGGCCTAAATATCTGACAATGGACTGTTTCAGTGGTGAGTGACGTAAAGCCTGATTCTCTGCTATGACATGAAGCCTGATTCTCTGCTATGACATGAAGCCTGATTCTGTGCTATGGGACCTCTCTCCTCTGTCTGGGTGCCGGGGCCTAAAAATATCTGATAATGGCCTGTTCCAGTGGTGGATGACGTGAAGCCTGATTCTCTGCTATGCCATGAAGCCTGATTCTCTTCTATGGGACCTCTCTCCTCTGTCTAGGTGCCGGGGCCTATATATCTGACAATGGCCTGTTCCAGTGGTGGGTGACGTGAAGCCTGATTCTCTGCTATGACATGAAGCCTGATTTTCTGCTATGACTTGAAGCCTGATTCTCTGCTATGACATGAAACCTGATTCTCTGCTATGGGACCTCTCTCCTCTGTCTGGGTGCCGGGGCCTAAATATGTGACAATGGCCTGTTCCAGTGGTGGGTGACGTGAAGCCTGATTCTCTGCTATGACATGAAGCCTGATTCTCTGATATGGGACCTCTCTCCTCTGTCTGGGTGCCAGGGCCTAAATATCTGACAATGGCCTGTTCCAATGGTGGGTGACGTGAAGCCTGATACTCTGCTATGAAATAAAGCCTGATTCTCTGCTATGGGACCTCTCTCCTCTGTCTGGGTGCCGGGGCCTAAATATCTGACAATGGCCTGTTCCAGTGGTGGGTGACGTGAAGCCTGATTCTGTGCTATGACTTGAAGCCTGATTCTCTGCTATGACATGAAGCCTGATTCTCTGCTATGGGACCTCTCTCCTCTGTCTGGGTGCCGGGGCCTAAATATCTGACAATGGCCTGTTCCAGTGGTGGGTGACGTGAAGCCTGATTCTATGCTATGCCATGAAGCCTGATTCTGTGCTATGGGACCTCTCTCCTCTGTCTGGGTGCCGGGGCCTAAATATCTGACAATGGCCTGTTCCAGTGGTGAGTGACGTGAAGCCTGATTCTCTGCTATGACATGAAGCCTGATTCTCTGCTATGACTTGAAGCCTGATTCTCTGCTATGACATGAAGCCTGATTCTCTGCTATGGGACCTCTCTCCTCTGTCTGGGTGCCGGGGCCTAAAAATATTTGACAATGGCCTGTTCCAGTGGTGTGTGACGTGAAGCCTGATTCTCTGCTATGCCATGAAGCCTGATTCTCTGCTATTGTCACAACCAGACAGTTGAGAAGCTCTGACAGGAGCTTTCCAGATCCTCCTCCTTGAGTTTCTTTGTTTTGGTTAAGTTCCTTATCTCGTTAGTCTATCTCAGCTGTCATGCAGTTGGACTGATTGCTTCAGTAGACATCGCATATCTAGATTTTAGTAAGGCTTTTGACACTGTCCCACATAGAAGACTTATCAATAAACTGCAGTCATTGAGCATGGACTCCCATATTGTTGAGTGGATTAGGCAGTGGCTGAGTGACAGACAACAGAGGGTTGTTGTCAATGGAGAACATTCAAAACAAGGTCATGTTACCAGTGGGGTTCCACAGGGATCTGTACTGGGACCAATTTTGTTTAATATCTACATAAGTGATATTGCAAAAGGCCTCGATGGGAAGGTTTGTCTTTTTGCTGATGACACAAAGATATGTAACAGGGTTGATGTTCCTGGAGGGAAACGCCAAATGGAAAAGGATTTAGGAAAACTAGAAGAATGGTTAGAACTCTGGCAACTGAAATTTAATGTGGATAAGTGCAAGATAATGCACCTGGGGCGTAAAAACCCAAGGGCAGAATATAGAATATTTGACACAGTCCTGACCTCAGTATCTGAGGAAAGGGATTTAGGAGTTATTATTTCAGAAGACTTAAAGGTGGGAAGACAATGTAATAGGGCAGCACGAAATGCCAGCAGAATGCTTGGATGTATAGGGAGAGGTATAAGCAGTAGAAAGAGTGAAGTGCTTATGCCGCTGTACAGAACACTTGTGAGACCTCACTTGGAGTATTGTGCGCAGTACTGGAGGCCATATCTCCAGAAGGATATAGATACTCTAGAGAGAGTTCAGAGAAGAGCTACTAAACTAGTACATGGATTGCAGGATAAAACTTACCAGGAAAGGTTAAAGGACCTTAACATGCATAGCTTGGAAGAAAGAAGAGACAGAGGGGATATGATAGAAACTTTTAAATACATAAAGGGAATCAACTCGGTAAACGAGTAGAGCATATTTAAAAGAAGAAAAACTACCACAAGAGGACACAGTTTTAAATTAGAGGGGCAAAGGTTTAAAAGTAATATAAGGAAGTATTACTTTACTGAGAGAGTAGTGGATGCATGGAATAGCCTTCCTGCAGAAGTGGTAGCTGCAAATACAGTGAAGGGGTTTAAGCGTGCATGGGATAGGCATATGGCTATCCTTCATATAAGATAGGGCCAGGGGCTATCCATAGTATTCAAATATATTGGGCAGACTAGATGGGCCAAATGGTTCTTATCTGCCGACACATTCTATGTTTCTATGTTTCTATGTTTCCCTTTAAGTTCCTCCCCATGATGCATTAGGTTGCGGCTTATACAACTTCCTGGAGTGTGTGTGCTTGCTGTTTCTATTTCCCAGTCCTCTGCAAGATAAGTGCTGTTCCTTTATTTGTGATTATCTGTCTGCTGGATTTTCAGGTGACCCTGACTCCCTCCGTGTCTAGTGTAGGGAGCCGGTGGTCGTGTCCCCTCACTATTGTAGGGTCTTCAGGTATTAGATAGCCGAGGTACGTGGATATGCGCCCATCCACCTTTGGGGTGTTCGCATAGGCTGAGCAATTAGGGAGAGTGGCAGGTCTCATGTAGGGGTCTCCCTTTTGTTCCTTAGTTGTGGATCCAGTGAGTCATTATTGTATTGCATTGTCTTGTTTCCTGTACACCATCCGTGACAGCTATGGGACCTCTCTCCTCTGTCTCGGTGCCGGGGCCTAAATATCTGACAATGGCCTGTTCCAGTGGCCATAGCCTGATTCTCTGCTATGACATGAAGCCTGATTCTGTGCTATGACTTGAAGCCTGATTCTCTGCTATGACATGAAGCCTGATTCTCTGCTATGGGACCTCTCTCCTCTGTCTGGGTGCCGGGGCCTAAATATCTGACAATGGCCTGTTCCAGTGGTGGGTGACGTGAAGCCTGATTCTATGCTATGCCATGAAGCCTGATTCTGTGCTATGGGACCTCTCTCCTCTGTCTGGGTGCCGGGGCCTAAATATCTGACAATGGCCTGTTCCAGTGGTGAGTGACGTGAAGCCTGATTCTCTGCTATGACATGAAGCCTGATTCTCTGCTATGACTTGAAGCCTGATTCTCTGCTATGACATGAAGCCTGATTCTCTGCTATGGGACCTCTCTCCTCTGTCTGGGTGCCGGGGCCTAAAAATATTTGACAATGGCCTGTTCCAGTGGTGTGTGACGTGAAGCCTGATTCTCTGCTATGCCATGAAGCCTGATTCTCTGCTATTGTCACAACCAGACAGTTGAGAAGCTCTGACAGGAGCTTTCCAGATCCTCCTCCTTGAGTTTCTTTGTTTTGGTTAAGTTCCTTATCTCGTTAGTCTATCTCAGCTGTCATGCAGTTGGACTGATTGCTTCAGTAGACATCGCATATCTAGATTTTAGTAAGGCTTTTGACACTGTCCCACATAGAAGACTTATCAATAAACTGCAGTCATTGAGCATGGACTCCCATATTGTTGAGTGGATTAGGCAGTGGCTGAGTGACAGACAACAGAGGGTTGTTGTCAATGGAGAACATTCAAAACAAGGTCATGTTACCAGTGGGGTTCCACAGGGATCTGTACTGGGACCAATTTTGTTTAATATCTACATAAGTGATATTGCAAAAGGCCTCGATGGGAAGGTTTGTCTTTTTGCTAATGACACAAAGATATGTAACAGGGTTGATGTTCCTGGAGGGAAACGCCAAATGGAAAAGGATTTAGGAAAACTAGAAGAATGGTTAGAACTCTGGCAACTGAAATTTAATGTGGATAAGTGCAAGATAATGCACCTGGGGCGTAAAAACCCAAGGGCAGAATATAGAATATTTGACACAGTCCTGACCTCAGTATCTGAGGAAAGGGATTTAGGAGTTATTATTTCAGAAGACTTAAAGGTGGGAAGACAATGTAATAGGGCAGCACGAAATGCCAGCAGAATGCTTGGATGTATAGGGAGAGGTATAAGCAGTAGAAAGAGTGAAGTGCTTATGCCGCTGTACAGAACACTTGTGAGACCTCACTTGGAGTATTGTGCGCAGTACTGGAGGCCATATCTCCAGAAGGATATAGATACTCTAGAGAGAGTTCAGAGAAGAGCTACTAAACTAGTACATGGATTGCAGGATAAAACTTACCAGGAAAGGTTAAAGGACCTTAACATGCATAGCTTGGAAGAAAGAAGAGACAGAGGGGATATGATAGAAACTTTTAAATACATAAAGGGAATCAACTCGGTAAACGAGTAGAGCATATTTAAAAGAAGAAAAACTACCACAAGAGGACACAGTTTTAAATTAGAGGGGCAAAGGTTTAAAAGTAATATAAGGAAGTATTACTTTACTGAGAGAGTAGTGGATGCATGGAATAGCCTTCCTGCAGAAGTGGTAGCTGCAAATACAGTGAAGGGGTTTAAGCGTGCATGGGATAGGCATATGGCTATCCTTCATATAAGATAGGGCCAGGGGCTATCCATAGTATTCAAATATATTGGGCAGACTAGATGGGCCAAATGGTTCTTATCTGCCGACACATTCTATGTTTCTATGTTTCTATGTTTCCCTTTAAGTTCCTCCCCATGATGCATTAGGTTGCGGCTTATACAACTTCCTGGAGTGTGTGTGCTTGCTGTTTCTATTTCCCAGTCCTCTGCAAGATAAGTGCTGTTCCTTTATTTGTGATTATCTGTCTGCTGGATTTTCAGGTGACCCTGACTCCCTCCGTGTCTAGTGTAGGGAGCCGGTGGTCGTGTCCCCTCACTATTGTAGGGTCTTCAGGTATTAGATAGCCGAGGTACGTGGATATGCGCCCATCCACCTTTGGGGTGTTCGCATAGGCTGAGCAATTAGGGAGAGTGGCAGGTCTAATGTAGGGGTCTCCTTTTTGTTCCTTAGTTGTGGATCCAGTGAGTCATTATTGTATTGCATTGTCTTGTTTCCTGTACACCATCCTTGACATTATAAGCCGCCAAAACCGTCTCAAGCATGGATCCGGTTTTACTTTTGGCTGAGCGCTTCCAGGGTCTTTCATTGGAGGTAGCTGATCTCCGTAAGACTTTTTCTCAGTTTCAAGTGACCGGTTCAGCTTGCGTTCATGGAGTTTGTTCTGAGCCTAAGATCTCGCTCCCGGATACGTTCTCCTGGGGTAGTGAGTATTTTGTGCGTTTTAGAGAGGCTTGCAAACTCCATTTTCGCCTTCTTCCCCATTCCTCTGGTGATGAAGAACGGAGGGTGGGGATCATTATATCGCTGCTCAGGGGTAACGCTCAATCCTGGGCCTTTTCGCTGCCGGAGGGGGCACGGCCCCTCCGTTCAGTGGATGAATTCTTTTTAGCCCATGGTCAGATATATGATGATCCGGATCGTATTGCTCTGGCTGAGTCTAGACTACGTCTGTTATGCCAGGGTAAACAATCCGCAGAGATATACTGCTCATAATTTCGGAGATGGGCAGCTGATACTGGTTGGAATGATGCTGCACTCCGAAGTCAATTTTGCCATGGTCTTTCAGTTGGATTGAAAGATGCATTTGCCTTTCATGAGAGACCTACCTCCTTGGATTCTGCTATGTCTCAGGCCGTTCGTATTTACAGGCGTCTTAGAGAGAGAGGAGAGATGTCTCCTTCCTGTCATACTCAGTCCCGGGAGAGTGCAGCGGTCTCTTTCTGTGGGCAGGGGTCTCAGTCGCTGTCAGCCCCTTCTGAGCAGGAGCCCATGCAGCTGGGGTTGATTGCCTCTGACAATAGAAGATTCAGCCCGCATGGGAGGGTTTGTTTTTGTTGTGGAGGTATAAATCATTTGGCAAATGTTTGTCCCTCTAGGAGATTCAGGCAGTCTTCTGGGAGTAATAAAGAAACAAAAAGGAAAAAATCTTTTAAAAATGTTCCGTCTGTTACTATTGGCAGGGTTGAGGAGGAAATTGAAGGTTTTCCGTTTGCTTGTAGTTCCAATTTTGTCCTGCCTGCTAGGGTGGCGCTAGAGAGCAAGAGCATTTTTTGTGAGATTTTTGTGGATAGTGGAGCAGCTGTCAATCTCATTGATAATCAATTTGCAATAACTCATGGTTTCCAGGTATGCACTTTGGGAAAGGATATTCCTGTTTTTGCTATTGATTCCGCTCCACTTTATCAGAAATCATTAAAGGGCATAGTTCACAATATCCGTTTAATTGTGAGTGATGCTCATGTTGAGGATGTGTCATGTTTCGTCCTTAGCGGTTTGCCTACTCCTCTAGTGTTGGGGCTACCCTGGCTCACTAAACATAACCCCACCATTGATTGGCAAGCGAGGCAAATAAATGGTTGGAGTGACTTTTGCAGAGAGAATTGCCTCATGACATCTGTTTCTGAGGTTTCTACTAAGACTGTATCACCTTTCCTCTCTGAATTTTCGGATGTCTTCTCTGAGAGTGGAGTTCAGGATTTGCCCCCGCACAGGGAGTACGATTGCCCTATTAATCTCATCCCAGGCGCCAAACTGCCTAAATCTCGTTTATACAATCTTTCCCAACCTGAGGGGGTCGCTAAGCGTGCTTATATCTCTGAGAGTCTGAGAAAAGGACACATACGACCCTCGAAGTCACCTGTTGCCGCTGTTTTTTTCTTTGTTAAGAAAAAAGATGGTTCTTTAAGACCTTGTCTGGATTTCAGGGAGCTGAACAGTATCACTATTCGTGACCCTTATCCGTTTCCTCTGATCCCGGACCTGTTTAACCAGGTTGTTGGGGCAAAAGTCTTTTCCAAATTAGACCTAAGAGGGGCATACAACCTGGTCAGGGTCAGAGAAGGAGACGAATGGAAGACGGCTTTCAATACCCCTGAGGGCCATTTTGAGAATTTGGTAATGCCTTTTGGTTTGATGAATGCCCCAGCCGTTTTTCAGCATTTCGCGAACAGCATTTTTTATCATTTAATGGGAAAATTTGTATTAGTGTATTTGGATGACATTTAGATTTTTTCTCCTGATTTCAAGACTCATAAGGAACATTTACGTCAGGTCTTGCTCATCCTGCGGGAGAATAAATTATACGCGAAACTGAAAAAATGTGTGTTTGCGGTTCCAGAAATTCAATTTCTGGGGTTTCTTCTCTCCGCTTCTGGTTTTCGCATGGACCCCGAGAAGGTCCGCGCTGTGCTTGAGTGGGAGCTTCCTGAGAATCACAAGGCGCTGATGCGTTTTTTGGGCTTTGCCAATTATTACAGGAAATTTATTTTGAATTATTCCTCTGTTGTTAAACCACTCACTGATATGACCAGAAAGGCGGTAGATTTTTCTTCCTGGTCAGTAGAGGCGCGTAAGGCCTTTTCTAATATCAAGGAGAGTTTTGCTTCCGCTCCCATCCTGGTACAACCTGATATTTCGTTACCCTTCATAGTTGAGATTGATGCTTCTGAGGTAGGGGTGGGTGCGGTCTTGTCTCAGGGTTCCTCTCCTGCCAAATGGCAACCATGTGCCTTTTTCTCGAAGAAACTCTCCTCCGCAGAGAGAAATTATGATGTGGGAGATAGGGAATTGTTGGCCATCAAGTTGGCTTTTGAGGAATGGCGCCATTGGCTAGAGGGAGCCAGACACCCTATTACCGTGTTTACTGACCATAAAAATCTGGCCTACTTGGAGTCAGCCAAGCGTCTGAACCCCAGACAGGCCAGATGGTCTTTGTTCTTTTCAAGGTTTAATTTTGTTGTCACTTTCCGCCCTGGGGTTAAGAATGTGAAGGCAGATGCCCTGTCACGTTGTTTTCCAGGAGGTGGGAATTTTGAAGACCCGGGTCCCATTTTGGCTGAAGGTGTGGTGGTCTCTGCTCTTTTTCCTGAATTGGAGGCAGAGGTGCAGGCAGCCCAGTCAGAGGCTCCTGATCTTTGTCCTCCTGGGAGGTTGTTTGTGCCTCTCGCTTTGAGACACAAGATTTTTAAGGAATACCACGATACGGTACTTGCTGGGCACCCGGGGGCAAGAGCCACACTGGATCTCATCCCTCGGAGATTCTGGTGGCCTGCGCTTCGTAAGTCGGTTGAGGGTTTTGTGGCAGCTTGCGAGACTTGCGCTCGTGCCAAAGTCCCTCATTCACGGCCATCAGGTCCTCTCCTTCCCTTACCCATTCCTTCCCGTCCTTGGACACATCTGTCCATGGACTTCATAACGGACTTGCCTCGTTCCTCGGGGAAGACTGTGATTCTGGTGGTGGTTGACCGTTTTAGCAAAATGGTGCATTTCATCCCTTTTCCTGGTTTGCCCAATGCTAAGACGCTGGCGCAGGCATTTATTGACCACATTGTCAAATTGCATGGTATTCCTTCAGACATAGTCTCTGATAGGGGCACGCAGTTTGTTTCCAGATTCTGGAAGGCTTTCTGTTCTCGCTTGGGGGTTCGGTTGTCATTCTCTTCTGCTTTCCACCCGCAGTCGAATGGCCAGACAAAGCGCGTCAATCAGAATCTGGAGACATATCTGCACTGTTTTGTGGCGGAGAATCAGGAGGATTGGTGTTCTTTTTTGTCCCTTGCTGAGTTTGCTTTAAATAACCGTCGTCAGGAGTCCTCTGATAAGTCACCATTTTTTGGTGCATATGGGTTTCATCCGCAGTTTGGGACTTTCTCGGGAGAGGGCTCTTCTGGTTTACCTGATGAGGACAGATTCTCCTCGTCTTTGTCATCTATTTGGCAAAAGATTCAGGATAATCTAAAGAGCATGAGTGAGAGATATAAGCGTGTGGCAGATTAGAGACGTGTGCCTGGTCCGGACCTGAATGTTGGTGATCTGGTGTGGTTGTCTACCAAGAATATCAAATTGAAGGTTCCCTCCTGGAAGTTGGGTCCTAGGTTTATTGGGCCTTACAAGATCCTGTCTGTCATCAATCCTGTTGCCTACCGTCTTGATCTTCCTCAGACTTGGAAGATCCATAATGTTTTTCATAAGTCCCTATTGAAACCTTATGTTCAACCTATTGTACCCTCGCCTTTGCCTCCTCCTCTGATTATGGTTGATGGAAATCTTGAATTTCAGGTCTCTAGGATTGTGGATTCTCGTCTTGTCCGCGGTTCCCTCCAGTACCTCGTTCATTGGGAGGGTTATGGTCCTGAGGAGAGGATGTGGGTCCCAGTGACGGACATTAAGGCCTCTCGTCTCATCAGGGCTTTCCATAGGTCCCATCCTGAGAAGGTGGGCTCTGAGTGTCCGGAGTCCACTCCTAGAGGGAGGGGTACTGTCACAGCCAGACAGCTGAGAAACGCTCACAGGAGCTTTTCAGATCCTCCTCCTTGAATTTCTTTGTTTTGGTTTAGTTTCTTATCTCGTTAGTCTATCTCAGCTGTCATGCAGTCGGATTGATTGCTTCCCTTTAAATGTCTCCCCATAATGCAGTAGTGTGCGGCTGATACAACTTCCTGGAGTGTGTGTGCATGCTGTTTCCAGTCCTCAAGTCCTCAGTCGTCTGCAAGATAAGTGCTGGTTATGTATTTATGATTTGTTCTTTTCTGGATCCAGGAGACCCTGACTCCCTCCGTGTCAGTGTAGGGAGCCGGTGGTCGTGTCCCTTCACTATTGTAGGGTCTTCAGGTAATAGATAGCCGAGGAACGTGGATATGCGCCCATCCACCTTTGGGGTGTTCGCATAGGCTGAGCAGTGAGGGAGAGCGGCAGGTCTATTGCAGGGGTCTCCCTTTGTTCCTTAGTTGTGGATCCAGAGAGACATTGTTTATTTGGTATTGTCTTGTCTCCTGTACACCATCCGTGACATTCTATTTCCCAGTCCTCTGCAAGATAAGTGCTGTTCCTTTATTTGTGATTATCTGTCTGCTGGATTTTCAGGTGACCCTGACTCCCTCCGTGTCTAGTGTAGGGAGCCGGTGGTCGTGTCCCCTCACTATTGTAGGGTCTTCAGGTATTAGATAGCCGAGGTACGTGGATATGCGCCCATCCACCTTTGGGGTGTTCGCATAGGCTGAGCAATTAGGGAGAGTGGCAGGTCTCATGTAGGGGTCTCCCTTTTGTTCCTTAGTTGTGGATCCAGTGAGTCATTATTGTATTGCATTGTCTTGTTTCCTGTACACCATCCGTGACAGCTATGGGACCTCTCTCCTCTGTCTCGGTGCCGGGGCCTAAATATCTGACAATGGCCTGTTCCAGTGGCCATAGCCTGATTCTCTGCTATGACATGAAGCCTGATTCTGTGCTATGACTTGAAGCCTGATTCTCTGCTATGACATGAAGCCTGATTCTCTGCTATGGGACCTCTCTCCTCTGTCTGGGTGCCGGGGCCTAAATATCTGACAATGGCCTGTTCCAGTGGTGGGTGACGTAAAGCCTGATTCTCTGCTATGCCATGAAGCCTGATTCTCTGCTATGACTTGAAGCCTGATTCTCTGCTATGACATGAAGCCTGATTCTCTGCTATGGGACCTCTCTCCTCTGTCTGGGTGCCAGGGCCTAAATATCTGACAATGGCCTGTTCCATTGGTGGGTGACGTGAAGCCTGATTCTCTGCTATGACATGAAGCCTGATTCTCTGCCATGAGACCTCTCTCTAATTGATATTGGTTAATTTTAATTAATTTTATTTTTATTTTAATTCATTTCCCTATCCACATTTGTTTGCAGGGGATTTACCTACATTTTGCTGCCTTTTGCAGCCCTCTAGCCCTTTCCTGGGCTATTTTACAGCCTTTTTAGTGCCGAAAAGTTAGGGTCCCCATTGACTTCAATGGGGTTCGGGGCGAAGTTCGGTTCCAGTACGGATCCCGAACCCGAACATTTCCGGGAAGTTCGGTCAAACTTCTCGAACCCGAACATCCAGGTGTTCGCTCAACTCTACTCCTGACCGTTGTGCACGTCTGATCTGCAACTACAGGAAACGTTTGGTTGAAGTTATTGCTGCCAAAGGAGGTTCAACCAGTTATTAAATCCAAGGGTTCACATATTTTTCCACCTGCACTGTGAATGTTTGCATGGTGTGTTCAATAAAAACATGGTAACATTTAATTCTTTGTGTGTTATTAGTTTAAGCAGACTGTGATTGTCTATTGTTGTGACTTAAATGAAGATCAGATCACATTTTATGACCAATTTGTGCAGAAATCCATATCATTCCAAACGGTTCACATACTTTTTCTTGCAACTGTAGGTCCGGTTGGACCACTGGTTAGTTCACTAATATAGTTAACGTCGACATGCGCTGTGAGGTCACATTAAACTGCAGTTGTTGCCAAACAAATGATCCCATACTTGGATATTCCGAGGAGCTCTTTTCATCGCCATTCCTTCATTTGGGTCACTCGCCAAGCCCGCTTGAATAGGGACATGAGGAGATTGTGTGCACTGATGGTCCTAGGGCTTTCCAGGGTCTCCAGGGCTAAGGTTTCGGTGTATTTCCACCTTCAGGGTCTACTCATACTTCTCATTTCCGTCTGTGTATATTCTGGTGTTATCCCCTCCCGATTACGTGTGACAGTGTTGAAGTGAGAAAATTACAACCCTTTTTGGCGTGTATTAGTGGCAAAAGAAATAAATATTATTTGCTGTTTAGCAGTGAAGTTCCATTGTACTACAGCCATTTATGGGGTGTATTAATAGGATAGATATGTTTGTCCGATTAGCAGTTCTGCGGTGAATTGTGATTGTTATATTATTTTTTTTTGGGTGTATTAATAGGAAAAAGAATATGTCCTTTTAGCCGGTCTGCAGTGAACCGACATTGTTATACAGCCATTGTTGGTGTGTATTAATGTAAAAATAAGTATGTGTTATTGGCCATTCTGCAGTGAATTTACATTGTCGTTCACTTGTTTGTGATACAGCCTTTTTTGGGAAAATTGGTCGGTGAATGTAGACTTTCTTCTGTAGGGACTGAGTAATTGCGTCGATTAGCCATTCAGTGGTGAAATTTGTTTGTGATACAGCCTTTTTCGGGGAAAATTGGTCGGTAGCTTTAACTATGGTTAAAAAAAGGGGGAATGCAGCAGCACCCTGCTAACCAGATAAAGTACAATAATGCCATAGTCACAGAAAATATTATAGTGCTAATGCTACGCCTTTTTTATAAAGTGAGATGCTTGGCAAATGCATTTTGTACAAAACCATCTGAGCCCGTCTGCCAAACGTCAAGGCGATCTCTGTAAGACGGGTCCTAACACTAAATACTACTTGTTATGCGCCATGATGGTTGCCATAAAGTTCAGGAAGTGTTGGATCCACATGCATGCTGGGTCCACTCTGCCTTTTACCATTTTTGGTGCCAAAATGGCCTCCATTACTTACAAGGGATGCAGGTACCAACATGCATGCCGAGCCCACTCCATACCTTTCCTTGTGCTAGACAGAGTCCAATGAATGTAGTGAGAGCAGGCCACAGCTTTATACTGAAACTAAATAAAATCAGCCTATGTGGCCTGCTCTCACTACATTCATTGGAATGCAGATTTAACTACGGTTAGAGATGAGCGAATCGAAGCTGACGAAGTGGAATTCATTGCGAATTTCAGGAAAAATTTAATTTGCACCGAATGTGAATTTCCTCGCGCTTCATGGTAACGAATCCCATTTTTCCTAAAATGGCTGCTGCACGTGTGAGGACATGGAGAAAGGAACTCTGGGAAGGCGGGGTCACCCATAATGCCATGCATGCAGCCAATCAGCCCTGTGATGTCAGAGCCCTATAAATAGCAGCAGCCATCTTAGATTCTGCTATTCACCAGCATACTTAGTGCTGGGAGAGAGGTGTCTGCAGGCGCTAGGGACATTGATATACAAAACGTCATTGTGCTTAGAATAAACAATTTTCAAGTGCAGGTATAGATTATTCAAGGTATAAGGAAAGGATAGGGAGGAATCATTCCATAGCATTTCTGTTAAACAGGGTTTAGTCTGCGAAGTTACAGCCTGGGTAATAGGAACAATCCTATTACACCTTGCTGCACTGACATGGGGATCCAAATTGCCATTATACAGCTCTGTAATTCCAGCAAACCGTTCTTATTAGGGTGCAAGTGCTGATTGATACAGCCATTAACAGGGGTTATTACAAGGAAATATTTTACATCTTATTTGCCCTTGTGCGGTGCAGTTATACACTGCGTGCAGAATTATTAGGCAAATGAATATTTTGACCACATCATCCTCTTTATGCATGTTGTCTTACTCCAAGCTGTATAGGCTCGAAAGCCTACTACCAATTAAGCATATTAGGTGATGTGCATCTCTGTAATGAGAAGGGGTGTGGTCTAATGACATCAACACCCTATATTAGGTGTGCATAATTATTAGGCAACTTCCTTTCCTTTGGCAAAATGGGTCAAAAGAAGGACTTGACAGGCTCAGAAAAGTCAAAAATAGTGAGATATCTTGCAGAGGGATGCAGCACTCTTAAAATTGCAAAGCTTCTGAAGCGTGATCATCGAACAATCAAGCGTTTCATTCAAAATAGTCAACAGGGTCGCAAGAAGCGTGTGGAAAAACCAAGGCGCAAAATAACTGCCGATGAACTGAGAAAAGTCAAGCGTGCAGCTGCCAAGATGCCACTTGCCACCAGTTTGGCCATATTTCAGAGCTGCAACATCACTGGAGTGCCCAAAAGCACAAGGTGTGCAATACTCAGAGACATGGCCAAGGTAAGAAAGGCTGAAAGACGACCACCACTGAACAAGACACACAAGCTGAAACGTCAAGACTGGGGCAAGAAATATCTCAAGACTGATTTTTCTAAGGTTTTATGGACTGATGAAATGAGAGTGAGTCTTGATGGGCCAGATGGATGGGCCCGTGGCTGGATTGGTAAAGGGCAGAGAGCTCCAGTCCGACTCAGACGCCAGCAAGGTGGAAGTGGAGTACTGGTTTGGGCTGGTATCATCAAAGATGAGCTTGTGGGGCCTTTTCGGGTTGAGGATGGAGTCAAGCTCAACTCCCAGTCCTACTGCCAGTTTCTGGAAGACACCTTCTTCAAGCAGTGGTACAGGAAGAAGTCTGCATCCTGCAAGAAAAACATGATTTTCATGTAGGACAATGCTCCATCACATGCGTCCAAGTACTCCACAGCGTGGCTGGCAAGAAAGGGTATAAAAGAAGAAAATCTAATGACATGGCCTCCTTGTTCACCTGATCTGAACCCCATTGAGAACCTGTGGTCCATCATCAAATGTGAGATTTACAAGGAGGGAAAACAGTGCACCTCTCTGAACAGTGTCTGGGAGGCTGTGGTTGCTGCTGCACGCAATGTTGATGGTGAACAGATCAAAACACTGCCAGAATCCATGGATGGCAGGCTTTTGAGTGTCCTTGCAAAGAAAGGTGGCTATATTGGTCACTGATTTGTTTTTGTTTTGTTTTTGAATGTCAGAAATGTATATTTGTGAATGTTGAGATGTTATATTGGTTTCACTGGTAAAAATAAATAATTGAAATGGGTATATATTTGTTTTTTGTTAAGTTACCTAATAATTATGCACAGTAATAGTCACCTGCACACACAGATATCCCCCTAAAATAGCTAAAACTAAAAACAAACTAAAAACTACTTCCAAAAATATTCAGCTTTGATATTAATGAGTTTTTTGGGTTCATTGAGAACATGGTTGTTGTTCAATAACAAAATTAATCCTCAAAAATACAACTTGCCTAATAATTCTGCACTCCCTGTATGTTCTAAAGCATTTTTTAGCTTGTATTAGTGGGAAAAAGGGCTTATTAGCCACTGTGTGGTTAAGTGCAATAATTACAGCCCTTTTTGTTGTGTATTAGTGGCAAAATGTAACGCTCCAACGGGTGTGGACCTGCTGTGCCATCGGTTTGGCTTTGGGACAAACTTGGGAGCGGAATCTAAGTGTTCCCCTGGTCTTCGGCTTTTATCCCGCTCCAAGATGCGGAATCTGTTCTTAGCTGCAGGGGAGACACCAGGTCGCTAGAGTGGTCCCGGTTAAGTGGCAACTGGCCGAGCAGGGCAGAACGCCCCGGTGCAAGCACTGGGGATACAGGCAGGTGGAGCGAGCTGTCGCTGGATGGAAGAAGCGCAGCAGCAGAGTCAGATGAAGCAGAGATGAGTAAGTGATTAAGCAGAGCTGGAACTGTTAGGCCCCTTTCACACGAGCGAGTATTCCACGCGGATGCGATGCGGGAGGTGAACGCATTGCACCCGCACTGAATACCGACCCATTCATTTCTATGGGGCTGTTCACACGAGCGATTTTCACGCATCACTTTTGCGTTGCGTGAAAATCGCAGCATGCTCCTCTTTGTGCGTTTTTCACGACAACGCAGACCCCATAGAAATGAATGGGGTTGCGTGAAAATAGCAAGCATCTGCAAGCAAGTGCGGATGCGGTGCGATTTTCACGCACGGTTGCTAGGAGACGATCGGGATGGAGACCCGATCATTATTATTTTCCCTTATAACATGGTTATAAGGGAAAATAATAGCATTCTGAATACAGAATGCAAAGTAAAATAGCACTGGAGGGGTTAAAAAAAAATAAAAAATAATTTAAAACACCTTAATCCACTTGCTCGCGTAGCCCGGCATCTCCTTGTGTCTCCTTTGTTGAAAGACCTGTGGTGAGCATTAACTATAGTTCAAGGACCTGGGATGACGTCACTCCGGTCATCACATGGTACGTCACATGATCTTTTACCATGGTGAAAGATCATGTGACGTACCATGTGATGACCGGAGTGATGTCATCCCAGGTACTTGAACTATAGTTAATGCTCACCACAGGTCTTTCAACAAAGGAGACACAAGGAGATGCCGGGCTACGCGAGCAAGTGGATTAAGGTGTTTTAAATTATTTTTTAATTTTTTTTAACCCCTCCAGTGCTATTTTACTTTGCATTCTGTATTCAGAATGCTATTATTTTCCCTTATAACCATGTTATAAGGGAAAATAATACTATTTACAGAACACCGATCCCAAGCCCGAACTTCTGTGAAGAAGTTCGGGTTTGGGTACCAAACACGCACGATTTTTCTCACGCGAGTGCAAAACGCATTACAATGTTTTGCACTCGCGCGGAAAAATCGCGGGTGTTCCCGCAACGCACCCGCACATTTTTCCGCAATGCCCGTGTGAAAGAGGCCTTAGAACCGCAGAGCTGAATAGCTCAGGTGCAGCAGGTGTAACAAGCTGAACAGCAGACAGAGGCGTGGTTGACAATCCGAATCATACACTTTAGAGCAGCGAGGTACAGGAGGATCAGACAGAGACAAGGTCAGGATACAGGCTAAGGTCTGAAGCAGGATAACTACACAGGAACTACGAGCTAGGACCTTTGTTGTAGAAAACTACAATATTGCTCAGGCATCACAGGAAGGGGGAAGCGCCCTTATAAAGGTGGTGCCTGGCCGGGATTAGAGAGAAGGCGGAATCAGGGGCGTGCACGAACCCTTAAAGAAACAGGACGCGTGTGGCTCCTACAAGGTGCAACTGAAGCTGTCGGTGCCTGCGACAGTGCAGGAAAGTGAGTCCGAAGCCTGCAGCGGAGAGGAGGAGCCTTGTGTGCAGACTTAGGTACATAGCAGGATGCGCTGCACGCTGGCGGCTGCCAACTGCCATTGTAACACAAAATACAAATATATTCACCGTTCATCGTTGCACTTATCTGTTGAAAATCCTTTTGTGTAAAAATATAAAAAAAATAGGGCCTAATTGCCATTCAGCGGTGCAGTGAGATATTTTACAGCCCAGTTTTCCGTGTATTACTGGCGAAATACAAATATATTCGCCTTTTATCGTTGCACTTATCTGTTGAAAAGCCTTTTGTGTAAAAATATTAAAACCTTAGGGCCTAATTGCTGTTCAGCGGTGCAGCTATATGTGGTGAAGCACTTTTCACAGGCTGGACTGAATTACGTAGTGGTAAAAATTTTTATGGATAACAGGCTTTTTTGGGGGAAATTTGATGGGTGATAGTAGACTTTCTTCTGTATGAACCGAATTCCATTATCCTTTCATTGGTGAATTTTTTTATTTCAACCATGTTTTCTTCTGGAAAATTGATGGGTGATTGTAGACCTCCTTTTGCGGTATGAGCGAATTACGTAGTGGTGAAATTTTTTATGGGAAACAGGCTTTTTTGGGAAAATTGATGGGTGAAAATTTTTATTTCAACCAATTTTTCTTCGGGAAAATTGATGGGTGATTGTACACCTTCTTTTGTGGTATGAAACGACTCAATTAGTGGTGAAATTCTTTATGTGACACTGGATTTTTTTGGAAAATGTATGGGTGAATGTACACCTCCTTTTGCGGTATGGACTGAAGTACTTAGTGGTGAAATTCTTTATGTGACACTGGCTTTTTTTTCGGAACATGTATGGGTGAATGTAGACCTCCTTTTGCGGTATGGAACGACTAACTTTGTGGTGAAATTCATTATGTGACACTGGCTTTTTTTCGGAAAATGAATGGGTGAATGTACGTACACCTCCCTTTGCGGTTTGGCCTGAAGTATTTAGTAGTGAAATTCATTATGTGACACTGGCTTTTTTTCGGAAAATGAATGGGTGAATGTACGTACACCTCCCTTTGCTGTATGGCCTGAAGTATTTAGTGGTAAAAATTCATTATGTGACACTGGCTTTTTTTCGGAAAATGTATAGGTGAATGTACATCTCCTTTTGCGGTATGGGCCGAATTACGTAGTGGTGAAATGTGTTATGTGAAACTGGCTTTTTTTGGGAAAATTGATGGGTGACTGTACACCTCCTTTTGCTGTATGGGCTAAATTACGCAGTGTTGAAATTTTAAACTTTAAAGTAAACTCCACTGCTCTGTATCTCTTGTGAAGTCAATGTCTCCAACAATGCCCCTCTTGAGATTTACATCAAATGCATTATTTTCATGTAGATATCCAAGAATTATGTTGGAGGCATGAAGTGTATGCAAGCCATGTGCGACCCCTCTCATCACTTTCACGCTGTTCTGCACCTGGTTTGCCTGGGCGAACAGAGTCACACAGGGGAGGAACTGCTCTGTGTACTTCAGCAAGAAATCGAATCCTGGCTTTATCCGTGACAACTATAAATCGGAACCATGGTGACCGACTACGGGAAGAATATGTTGTCGGCGCTGCGTCAAGGAGGGCTGAGCCATGCGCCCTGCATGGCACATGTGTTCAATCTGGTTGTCAAGCGGTTTTCCACCCATCTGCAAGACATCCTAAAATGGCCAGGAAACTTTGCATGCACTTCAGCCTCTCGTACACCACAAAGCACACCCTTCTTGAGCTGCAGCGACAGAATGGCATCCCCTAACATAGGCTAATATGCAACGTTTCCAACCAGTGGTAATACACCCTCCATATGTTGGACCGACTGTATGAACAGAGAAAAGCCACCAACGATTTATTGATGTTCCAAGCGGACAGGAGTAGTCCCCTGTGTAACTTCGATTTCAGCCAGTGGCAGCCAATGCGTGACAGCTGCCATTTACTCAGGCCCTTTGAGGAGGCCAGGACTGCAGGATAAATGATGTCATTCTACTGCTTCATGTCCTGGAACAGATGCTGGAAAACCTGGCTGGTCGGGAAACTGGAGACGTGGCACCTAAAAAGATGGCGGCAGAGTTTGATACGTTGTCTGTCAATATCTTTGTTTACAGTCAGTGAACAGGAACATCATTTACCACAAGAATATGCAAACACCAACCGATGGGGTGTTAACCGCCAAAAGTAGGTCCTCCCGGAAGCTTGACCTCTGCACGTCGACATGTCTAAGGCTAGATTCACACTAGCAGCATAAGACTACAGCAGGCTGTTCCGGCGGGTGAATGTGGTTGGATCCGTCCTTCCGCTAGTGCACGTGTGCCTCTGGACTACCGCTCCGACCCCGTTGACTATAATGGGTGCGGGGTGGAGTTCCGGCGGCAGCACGGCAGCGCACCGCGAGAGGCCGCCGGAATAAAAGTACTACATGTTGTACTTTTATTCTGGCGGCCTCTGGGCATGCGCTGCCGCCGTAACTCCGCCCGCCCCCATTATAGTCAATGGGGCCGGAGTGGTAGTCCGGGGGCACACGTGCAATAGCGGCAGGACAGATCCGACAGGCTGTTCACCCGCCGGAACAGCCTGCCAGAGATCCATGCTGCTAGTGTTAAAGTACCCTAAAAGAAAAATCCTGCAGTGCACCCCCTTGTAAGAAACTCTAGATCCAGCACACGCTGCTTTGCTCCTTCAAAAACAATGTACTCTGTACAGCGTGACACTGATGTATAATTTCTCATACACCAGACTGAAAGAGTATTCCAACTTTCCAAGCACCTGTCTGCCCACATAGCTGCCGAGAAGAAGAACAGTCATGCCATTGAAGTGGGCTCAGAGCTGAACCTAAAAGCCACATTTTCCTGTTTACTTGGACTCAAAGGATAGGACAGAGATCCACTGGCTGTTCTCATACAGATTTCATCCAAGCCTCCACTCACAAAGGCAAGCACAGAGGATCGGATTGTGTGGACAAGTTGATTCTGTGGGATGTACACAGAGGACGATCTATTGGAGGTGTTACCAAAGACATTTACTTGCCTCCCGCTCTTCCTGTATAACGTCTCCGAGGCACTGCTGTTTTGGTAAGCTGGTGATCAGTACTCAGGACCTTACTTGGCTAGCAGCGATGTGGACCGGGTATGACGTGTCAGGATCAGTGTCGGCCACAGAGCTTGTTTTCTCTGTGCCCGTCGAACCTCACATGGACATTTCTTATGCCGTCCACAAAGAGGACTTCAAGACTTTATGGAATTATATTCATAAATGAAAGGACGAAGTAACATGGGAGGAAGTGGACAATTTATTCCAATGTCTTTACTCGCATTTCTTCAGACACTTTAGAATCCAGGAAATGCAGGAACGTTTTAAAGAGAGAGGCTATCCCGCACATCTGATAAAACATCCGATACACCCCCGTAACACTAACCATCAATCAGGAAAGCGCATTCCATTTGTCCACACATACCATCCATGCGCAAGAAAAATGGAGAACAGCCTCAGATCCCATTGGCATCTTTTGACTAGGGCCTACCAGATATTGAGGAATTTAAAAACCCAATCCTCATGTGCAACAGACGCCCAAAGAACCTACGAGACCTACTAGTTCGAGCAGACATTGGTTCAGCCACTAAGACAACTCGCCAGACATTCCTAAGGACACCAAAGAAAGGCACATTTCCCTGCCACCATTGCATACAGTGTTCACATGTACAAAAAGGTAACAGCATCTCTCATCCATACACAGGCAAACAATTTCTAATTAACGATTTCTTCACATGCGATTCCGACTTTGTAGTCTATACACTCAAATGCCCATGTGGACTTGTCTACGTCGGCGAAACCACACAAACCATTCGCAATAGAATATGCCAACACAAATCATCAATACGCAAACAAAATCTCCTGCTACCCGTTCCATACCATTTCAACCAGGCCTCACATTCCATCTCCCAATTGAAATATCAAGTTATAGAACACATCCCAGCACCGAGAAGGGGTGGCGACAGAGTTAAGCTACTCAAACAAAGGGAGGCCTTCTGGATCCACAAATTGGAAAGTAGCCACCTTTTGCTTTGATTACTGCTTTGCACACTCTTGGCATTCTCTTGATGAGCTTCAAGAGGTAGTCCCCTGAAATGGTCTTCCAACAGTCTTGAAGGAGTTCCCAGAGATGCTTAGCACTTGTTGGCCCTTTTGCCTTCACTCTGCGGTCCAGCTCACCCCAAACCATCTCGATTGGGTTCAGGTCTGGTGATTGTTGAGGCCAGGTCATCTGGCGCAGCACCCCATCACTCTCCTTCATGGTCAAATAGCCCTTACTTTCAAAGTTTTCCCAATTTTTCGGCTGACTGGCTGACCTTCATTTCTTAAAGTAATGATGGCCACTCGTTTTTCTTTACTTAGCTGCTTTTTTCTTGCCATAATACAAATTCTAACAGTCTATTCAGCAGGACTATCAGCTGTGTATCCACCTGACTTCTCCTCAACGCAACTGATGGTCCCAACCCCATGTATAAGGCAAGAAATCCCACTTATTAAACCTGACAGGGCACACCTGTGAAGTGAAAACCATTTCAGGGGACTACCTCTTGAAGCTCATCAAGAGAATGCCAAGAGTGTGCAAAGCAGTAATCAAAGCAAAAGGTGGCTACTTTGAAGAACTTAGAATATGACATATTTTCAGTTGTTTCACACTTGTTTGTTATGTATATAATTCCACATGTGTTAATTCATAGTTTTGATGCCTTCAGTGTGAATCTACAATTTTCATAGTCATGAAAATAAAGAAAACTCTTTGAATGAGAAGGTGTGTCCAAACTTTTGGTCTGTACTGTATATATATGGAGAAACATTATTCCCTCACATCTTCTACACTTAAATTTCGTCTCCTCCATCCCCATATACAGGCTCTGTTGCCATACAACCAGTCACTCGAGCGCTGACACACCCCCATGACATACTTTCGGTCGGTGGAACGCATCATTTCCATAGTATGCGTTCCATTTAACATACTTCCGCTCATACTTAGGCCATCCCCTCGTTCTACATAATACACTGCCACTTAGATCCCCTCATCCTACATCACCACCCTTTGTCCTGTCCGCCGTCTTTCTCCTTTGCTCCTATGTACCTGCGGTACTGTTCTGCGCTCCACCAACACACTTCCGGTTGCAGCCATGCATTGGGCTTAGGGCTCTTTAACACGAGAGGATCCTGTGCGGGTAATCCACTGCGTGAAAGAGTGCCATGCCCCGCTTCGGACAGCAGAGACACAGAACATTAACATGACTGATAATGCTCTGTGCCTCTCAGTGATCTTTTTACTACAAAATCACAGTGACAACTTTATCAATCATGTTAATGCTCCGTGTCTTTGCTGTCCAAGATGGGGCTTGGCTTTCTTTCACGCGGTGGATCACCCGCACGGCATCCGCTTGTGTGAAAGAGCCCTTAGTGTAAATAAAATCTGCCGCCTCTTTGTAAAAATGGGGGCCCGATCCAAAGTTTGCACTGGGGCCCATAACACTCTAGTTATGCCACTGAGCACCACCATCTGATACAGACCGTATTAGCAGGAGGCAGCATTTCAGCAACATGGTAGAAAAGTATGTGTCCACACATCTGCACGTACAGACTGATGTGTCTGCCCCATTTAACTTCTGGGTCTCCAAATTGGACACATGGCCTGTGCTTTCCCTTGATGCCTTGCAGGTGCTGGCCTGTCCTGCGGCAAGTGTATTGTTCGAACATGAGTTTAGCACAGCAGAGGGTGTGATAACGGACAGGCGCATCCGCCTGTCCACAGCCAATGTGGACAAGCTCACATTCATAAAAATGAACCAGGCATGAATCCCACAGGACTTTTCCGTACCTTCGGATGAGTAGACAAGTATACTGGCCCCACCCAGCCATTTTTATACTTCAACACAGTTTGTTTGCTCTTTTTGGCATTTCCCAATGTTTTGGACCCCCCCCCCCCCCCCCCAAAAAAAAAAAAAAGAAGAACAAAAAAAATTAAATAATGAAAAAAAAAAAACAAAACTGTGTTGGCTACCTCCTTCGCCTCTTCCACCTACAACACCATGTCAACCTCATCCTCCACTCGGACGTCCACCTCCTGGTTCATGATTATTATTTGTTATATTTGCAGAGTAGAGAAGTATACGGGCTGCACCCAGCCATTGTTATACTCCAGTGCAGTTTGTTCGTTTTGTTTGCCATTTCCCAATGTTTTGGGGCCTCCCCAAAAAAAATAAAAATTTAAGAAAAAAAAATTGGGGTGAAATTACACCCTGATACTACAAATTTTGCTATGTTCATGTTCTTTTATAAATAAGTACATCCATTTTTCCTTGATGAAATTACGACCTGATACTACAGATTTTAGAGTGTTCATGTTTTTTGTTTGTTTTTAAACTCGTTTTATTGAACAGATACAATAAACAAAGTAATATCAATAAAGAGTGGGTATAAAAACCCAATTCAAATATACAGGTATACACTGACATCAATGTACAAAAGCAATGTTTTTGCAATAGAAGCTAAGGCAGCATTCAATAATTGAGCAGAGTATAGAGTATGGGGAGAGGAGCACCATGATCTCCATATCCCCCAGAATTTGTCGGGACAACCTCTGTGTTTATATACTATGTTTTCATACGGAATGATTGTATTCACAAGGGTTTTCCATTAAGACAAGGAAGGACCTCTCTCACCCATCCATCTTAGAGCAATAGCTTTGCATGCCAAAAATAGGGATTCACTGAGAAATATCCAGACATAAAGAGGATATGTAGCTTCATCTAAAACACCAAATAAACATATGATAGGATGAGTGGGAATTGGAAGGCTCAAAAGATCTGAGAGAAATTTAACAATCTCTTCCCAGAACTTGTGTATATATGGGCATGCCCAAATGAGATGCCAGAAGTCTGCATCCTCTCTAGAGCATCTGTGGCACCTTGTATGTGCTAACATTCCCATTTTTTATAAACGGGAGGGTGACTGATAGCTTTGATGGAGAATGCATACTTAAATGAACTTGTTATTGACAGCGGGGGATACATTGAGAGGGGATTCAAGCACGTCTGGGATGTCCTCCTCTGTGACATCAGGGATCATGGCTAGAGATGAGCGAATTTCTTGAAAATTCGATTCGGCTGATTCACCAAATTTCACAAAACAATTTGCTTTGTGACGAATTACTAGCGGGTACAATGACAATAGTGCCGCCCCGTCATTGTACCCCTCAGATGCCGCGTTCATACATGAACAGTGTGAAGTTAACATTATAAAAAAACATTACATCAAACTTACTGCGTCCATTTGCGCGAAACGGGCCGGCTGCCGCCATCTAGCTTGAAGATCTCGGCTGAAATCACGCGCAGCGCGAGATTACGTCATCACGCCGGCCAACGTGATGATATAATCTCGCGCCGCACTGGATTTCGACTGAGATCTTCAAGCAAGATGGAGGCTGGCGGCCCTTCGCGCGCAAAAGGAGGCGGTAAGTTTGAATTCCAGGATTAATCGATTCGCTGACACAAAGCACGAGGAAATTCGACTTCTAGGCAAATCGAATAATTCATGAAATTCGGATCGAATTCGACTTCGTGGCCCACCACCTCCCAATAGCAGATATTTGTGCAGTCTGCAGTTTAGTTCCCAACACATGTGTATAAAAAGCAGATATAAATCTGCATGGTCCCAGTGACCAGAAGACCCCAATTAAGGGGTAGTTTGAGATTGTAACCCGAGTACCCGAAAAGTGTGTATGTATGGCGTGTCGTAGTTGCAAATATCTGTAAAAAGCCGTAAAAGGCAGTAAAAATTTGTCTCGCAGGGCAGCAAAAGTACAGAAAACATTGTTATGAAACAGATCACCCAGGGAAAACCCCATGAGTTCTCCAAAACCCAGAGTCCTGTAGAGACAGTAAATGGGCAAAGGCATGGTTATCTTATAGAGGGGCTTCAGCCATATGTCCCTGGAAGCCATATACGCCCTCCTATACCCATAAAGCCACTCTGTGTATGGGTAGAAGCATCTGGGGAAAGGGATTAGGTTGTCCCAACAGCAGCCACAGAGACCTGACATTCAAGTACAGGGCCAGATGGGCTTCCAAATTTGGAAGTTGTTCATACAGTATGGGGAAAGCCAGATCTTAAGATACCGTAGCTGTCCCGCCAAATAATAGAAATAAAAATCAGGTAAGGACACTACACAACCCCTCCCCCCCCCCTGCGCCTTGGGAGGGACGACATAATGTAGAGATTGATAATTTGGGTCTGGTAGAGCCCCATATAAACAGGGACAGGAGAGAGTTAAGCTGCTAGAAAAATGATTTGGGCACTATATATGGGGCATGTTCAAAAACATACAGACACTTAGGCAATAAAATCATCTTGTTGAGATTTACTCGGCCAGAGACTGACAGAGGTAGGTCTTTCCAGTTCTTAAATTTGACTTTGCAATAAGATAATAAAGGCTGAATATTGTGAGCGTGGAACGTGGCAGAGTTTTTAGTGATAACTAGGGTTGAGCAAACCCGTTAAAGTTCAGGTTCGGCCGAACTTCAGGTAAATGTTCGGGTTCGGGACCCGAACCTTACCCCAAACTCGGACTCCATTTAAGTCAATGGGGACCCGAACTTCTCTTTATTATTTTCCATCATAACATGGTTATAACAGAAAATAATAGCATTCTTAAAACAGAATGCTAAATAAAATGTCTATTGAGGGGTTAAAAAAATAAAATAAACTCACCTCATCCACTTGATCGCGCAGCCGGTATCTTCTTTTCTTCAGGACCTACAAAAGGACCTGCGGTGAAGTCACTGCGCTAACCACGTGGTGAGCGCAGTGACGTCACCGCAAGTCCTGCTAAATGAAGATAGAAGGTTCTTTTGCAGGTCCTGAAGAAAAGACGATACCGGCTGTGCGATCAAGTGGATGAGGTGAGTTTTTTTTTTTAACCCCTCAATAGACATTTTATATAGCATTATGTTTTAAGAATGCTATTGTCACATCTGTGACAGGTCCCAGAAGGTCTGAAAGATTATCTACGCATTAGTGATCTGACATCCTGTTTTGGTTTCACTTTGTCTGTGTGTTGCTGGTATGTCCACACCTCCTGTTCAGGTGTGGATCATGTGATCTTTACCTCATCCTATTTAGTCTGACTTTTCCCATCACTCCTTGCTTGGGATAGCTTCATTTGGTCTTGGAAGAGCTGGAGCGTGGTTCGTGTTGAAGTC
Source organism: Bufo bufo (assembly GCF_905171765.1). Classification (NCBI taxonomy): domain Eukaryota; kingdom Metazoa; phylum Chordata; class Amphibia; order Anura; family Bufonidae; genus Bufo; species Bufo bufo. The sequence continues at coordinate 797,131,082 of NC_053389.1, read as the reverse complement.
CTGTTCATCCTTCATCCTCTGAAGTTAAGTGTTCCGCTTGTCGTGTTTTGTATCCCCCATCCAGAGGCGGCTCTAGACTTTGTGAGGCCTTAGGCGAAACCTAAACATGAGGCCCCCACGAAGATCGTTGGGATGCCCGTGATCTCCCGTACGGCGCCCCGTCTCAGTCCTCAAGAAATAAGCTGTGGCAACCACCGCACTGAGCGGTGGTGTGGTCAACACTCCCCCTCCATGCATCTCTATGGAAGACTCGGAGATACACAAGTGCTGTATCTGTGGCTCTCCCATAGATACATGGAGGGGGAGTGTTGACCACCGATCCGGGCACAAGGAGATCCGGAGTACCATACAGGAGATCGTGGGGGATCCCAACGGCCAGACCCCTCCGATCAGACACTTATCTCCTATCCTTTGGATAGTGGATTTATTTTCCTATCCCGAAGTATCCCTTTAATATTCAGTGACATCACAGTAAAGGGTTAATATGCACAGTGACAACACAGTACTGGGCTTATATTCACAGTGCATATTAACACTTTGCATTAACCCTGGCCCAGTTCTCTAAATCGACCCTCCCCCCACACACCGCATTGTGCTGTACTTGCTATACAGCAGCACATACCTGTCACATCCAGAGCCTTCAGGTGACGTCTCCTCCAATGTAGATCTTCTCTGTCATCGTCTTCTCCATTCGGTCCGGACAACTTCTCTCAGCTGCCTCGTATCTGCAGAGTGTGACACACAGACATCTTAGTGTCCTCACATTTCTATCATCATCCCCCAACCTGGAGTCCTCACAGTGTTATCCTGCTGCTCACTGTGCCCCCCAATACTATCCTGAAGAAATAATAGTGCCCCCAAAGCAATAGTGCTCCTCATGGTGCTCCACCAATAGTAATTCCCTTCTAGAATGCCCCCATTATGTAATCTGCCCCACACTATGTAATTTGCCCCCATTAAGTAATTTGTCCGCCACACTGCCCCATCAAGTAATTTGTCCGCCACACTGCCCCCATCAAGTAATTTGCCCGGCACACTGCCCCCATCAAGTAATTTGCCCGCCACACTGCCCCCATCAAGTAATTTGCCCGGCACACTGCCCCCATCAAGTAATTTGTCCGCCACACTGCCCCCATCAAGTAATTTGTCAACCACACTGCCCCATCAAGTAATTTGCCCGCCACACTGCCCCCATTATGTAATTTGCCCGCCACACTGCCCCATCATGTAATTTGCCCCCCCACACTGCCCCATCATGTAATTTGCCCCCCCACACTGCCCCCATCATGTAATTTGCCCCCCCACACTGCCCCCATTAAGTAATTTGCCCCCCACACAGCCCCCATTAAGTAATTTGCCCCCCACACTGCCCGCATTAAGTAATTTTCCCCCCACATTGCCCCATTAAGTAATTTGCCCCCCACACTGCCAGGGAGGGGGGACAGCAGCCAGCAGGACAAGGACACACACCTGAACACCTTGGAAGATACTTCTTCGGTTCAGTGGCACCAGTCCACACTCCACAGTGACAGTCCACCACCACTGACACTGTCTTCAGGGCTGTGCTGGCAGCAGCCAGAATGGTCAGGTCGGGTCACCGGACAACAGACACAGCCGGTGAGGTGAGCAGGAACCTGGGGGCTGGCGCTCCTTCTCTCCCTGCCTGTGCAGCACTCTAAGGGCAGGGCGGGTCTGCAGTTGCATTTAGAGATGGCGGCACGCTCTGACGACATTTAGAGACGGCGGCACGCTCTGAGCCCCAGCAGCCTCTGCTCTCTTAAAGAGGCAGAGAGCAGAGGGGCTTGAGCGGCCTTGCCGCGGCGGCTCGTCTTAAGTTAACTTAACTAGAACTAGGTCCGGGGAAGCAGACAATTAAATTGTGGCGGTGTCAGGTGCTGGTGGGAGCCAGAGCGAGGCCCCCACCAGCGCGAGGCCTTAGGCGGTGGCCTAAGTGGCCGAATGGAAGAGCCGCCTCTGCCCCCATCCCCCGGTTGTTTACTAGGCCTCAGTGAGACGCTAGTTCCTTCTGCCCTGTCATTATCTTTAGGGCATCTAAGGGTCACCAGGGTTTTCTAGGTTCCCGTGTATGGGTATCTCTACCATCGAGAGGTGCCCATATAGATAGGAGTTAGGGCCAGGAGCAGGGTTTTATAGGTGGTGACCCTTTTCCTTCCCTAGCGGTGAGGCCTATTGTCTTTTCCCTTCCTTCTTGATTGTCTTTTGGTGTTCTCCCCTACTACATCCATGACATTATCCCAAGCCCATACCGCCATTTTTGTTCTGATCTGTGCAGCTATGGATACTATGTCTGCCCTGGTCGAACAGATGCAGAATCTGACTTTGGAGGTAGCAGACCTCCGCGCAACTGTCTTGCAGATTCAGAGTTCACAGGCTGCTGGTTCCGGTGGTGGGTCCCAGGCCTGTCCTGAACCGAAGGTTGCTCTCCCGGACAGGTTTTCCGGGGGTAGTGGCAATTTCATCCGGTTCAGGGAGTCATGTAAATTATACTTTAAGCTGCGTCCATACTCTTCTGGGGATGAGTGTCAACGTGTGGGTATGATTATTTCATTGCTTAAAGAGGACGCCCAATCTTGGGCTTTTTCTCTGCCGACCGGATCACTGTCCCTCCGGTCGGTAGATGAATTCTTCAGAGCCTTGGGTCTCATCTACGATGACCCGGATCGGATCTCTCAGGCCGAGACCAAGTTACGGAGTTTGCGGCAGGGAGTACGTTCCACGGAGACCTATTGCTCTGAATTTAGGAGATGGGCTACCGATACTGAATGGAACGATCCTGCTCTCCGCAGCCAATTCTGTCAGGGTCTCTCTGAGAGACTGCAGGATGCGTTGGCCTTTCATGAAAATCCTGTGTCATTGGAGGCAGCTATGTCCCTTGCTGTACGTCTAGATAGACGCCTGAGGGAGAGATCTAGGGGTCCTCACCTTCAGGACGTACTGTCCAATAAGGGTACTGCTTCCTTTGACACTTATGGTGGAGAGACACTGGTAGTTGCGCCTTGTGATGAGCCTATGCAGTTAGGAGGAGCTACTCCTGGCAAAAGCTTGGGTCATGTGAAAGGAGTCTGCTTTTATTGTGGCAAGAAGGGACATTTTGTGAACATTTGTCTGTACTTTCAGCATCAAGGTGTAAACAAAAAGAAAAAACCTTTTAATACTCAAATTACTATTGGTGGTGTGGATGGGGAGCAAGAAAACCTACTTTTGTCTTTTACTGGCAGTACCCTTTTCTCCTGTCTGCCGAGGTGGCGCTAGAGTCCAAAACTGTGAAAATCGAAGCATTTATCGACAGTGGGGCAGGAGTTAACTTGATTGATGGAGAGTTTGTACGCATTCATGGGTTGACTACTAATGCATTAGAGAAAAGTATTTCTGTCTTTGCAATTGACTCAGCACCTCTCACCCAAAAATGCCTATCGCAGGTAGTGAATGACATTCATTTAAGAGTGGGTGATTTGCATCAGGAATCTATCTCCTGGTATGTATTGGAGGGTCTGCCTTCTCCGTTGGTGTTGGGCTTACCATGGTTAAGCAAACATAACCCTAACATCGACTGGCAAGCGAGACAGATTCTCGATTGGAGTGATTTTTGCATGGACAACTGTCTTAATGCATCATTCTCTGTGGTGACAACTAAAACTGTACCCTCGTTCGTTTCCCGTCAATCTTATTCCCGGAGATAAATTGCCCAAATCTCGGTTGTATAATCTTTCGGAACCCGAAAGAAAGGCCATGCGAGAGTATATTACCGAGAGTTTGGCAAAGGGACATATTAGACCATCCAAGTCACCAGTGGCTGCTGGGTTTTTCTTTGTAAAGAAAAAAGATGGTACTCTGAGACCATGCCTCGACTTTCGTGAGCTCAATCCTACTACCGTCCGTGATCCTTACCCCCTTCCTTTGATTCCGGATTTGTTTAGTCAGATTGTCGGTGCCAAGGTGTTCTCTAAGTTGGATCTGAGGGGGGAATATAATCTGTTAAGGATCAAGGAGGGGGATGAGTGGAAGACCGCATTTAATACCCCTGAGGGTCATTTTGAAAACCTGGTCATGCCCTTTGGGTTAATCAATGCTCCTGCGGTTTTTCAACACTTTGTCAATGACATCTTTCATCATCTGGTGGGGAGGTTTGTCGTTGTATACCTTGATGACATACTAATTTATTTGCCTGATATGGAGACTCATCAGGATCATGTGAGACAGGTGTTACAGATCCTAAGAGAATAAGTTGTATGCTAAGATGGAAAAGTGTGTATTTGCTGTACAGGAAGTGCAATTTCTGGGTTACCTGCTCTCATCCTGAGGTTTTCGTATGGATCCCGAGAAGGTCCGTGTCGTGTTGGACTGGGATCGACCCGAAAATCTAAAAAGCGCTTATGCGGTTTTTTGGGGTTTACCAATTACTACCGTAAATTTATCTTAAACTTCCTTAGGCATTGAAAATCCATAACGTATTTCATAAATCGTTGCTAAAGAAATGTGTCGAACATGTTGAGCCGTCCTCCTTGCCTCCTGATCCTGTCATGGTGGACGGCAGTTTAAAATTTCAGATCAGCAGGATTATGGACTCCCGAGTTCTCTGGAGATCCCTCATTGGAGAGGGTACGGACCAGAGGAGAGGATGTGGGTTCCAGCGACCGATGTTAATGCTAGTCGTCTGGTGAGAGCATTCCACAGAACTCATCCTAAAAAGGTCGGTCCTGGGTGCCCAGAGGTCACTCGTATAAGGGGGGTACTGTCACATCTGTGACAGGTCCCAGAAGTTCTGAAAGATTATCTACGCATTAGTGATCTGACAGCCTCTTTTGGTTTCACTTTGTCTGTGTGTTGCTGGTATGTCCACACCTCCTGTTCAGGTGTGGATCATGTGACCTTTACCTCATCCTATTTAGTCTGACTTTTCCCATCACTCCTTGCTTGGGATAGCTTCATTTGGTCTTGGAAGAACTGGAGTGTGGTTCGTGTTGAAGTCCTGTTCATCCTTCATCCTCTGAAGTTAAGTGTTCCGCTTGTTGTGTTTTGTATCCCCCCCCTTCCCCGGTTGTTTACTAGGCCTCAGTGAGACGCTAGTTCCTTCACCAGGGAAGGAACAGGTGGTCTCTGCCCTGTCATTATCTTTAGGGCATCTGAGGGTCACTAGGGTTTTCTAGGTTCTCGTGTATGGGTATCTCTACCATTATTATTTATAATGGAAAATAATAAAATCACCTGAACACCGAACCCGAACCCGAATTTCAGTGAAAAAGTCTGGGTTCGGGTGCGGGTCTGGGTACCCGAACTCGCAAAGTTCGGTACGAACCCGAACTTTGCAGATCAGGTTCGCTCAACTGGGGAACTACAGGGAGATCAATACTGATGGTAGACCAATGAGCATCATATCATGGCAATAAGGGGGATTTGGACCAGTTGATCTGAAGTCCACAGTACCGACCAAAGTCATTTATAATAGTCATAGCATAAGGTCGTCTGCATACAGCCCCACTCTGTCTTCCCTGTACCCAGCCCGTATACCACTTTACAGGTGGTCCTGATGAAGTCGGATAGCAAGGGGCTCAATAGCTTGTGCGAACAGCAGGAGAGAGAGAGAAAAATAACTGAAATAAAGTGGCCTAAATGGGAGGAAATGCTCAAAAACCCCAAACACTGTGGCGTGTTTATAACCGGAGGAGCAATTCCTCTGCATGTGATCCGTTGCTAACAGCAATCCCCAGCAAAAATGCAGCAGACCACATGCACTACAATGGCATCCTACACAAGATGGGATAATGTGTGGATGCAAATATAAAAATACATAGATCACTGCGAAAGGTGCACCACAATGATATGCAACTGACCACACTGGCTAATCCCTCAAGCTGATGTTAAGAACTGAGACTTTAGGAACACATCGGAGCCCTTTTGCACCACCGTCAAGGTATCGCAGCATGGCATGGGTTCCTACTAGTGATGAGCGAGCATGTGTCACAGCGGACGTGCACAGTTAACCAGATAACACACCAACCAGGCTCTGGACGAGAGACAGGGGAAGGGTCACCTCCTAATTTATCCCTGACCTCTTTCCCTGCAATGCTCAGCCCACAGACAAACCTTGATGGTAGATTTGCTGTGTCCACCAGCCTATACTAACAGAACCCTGAACTCCCTGAGATGGTGAAGTGGGGAGAAAGGAGCAGCCTGCTCGCACAGAACCTGGATGGGTAAGATGACATAAACAACCAAACAAGAAAAGACACTTATCTGCTGAGAGCAGGAACAAACAGCCAACCTTCCTTCCAAACTTCCCAGACAATAATGAACAGTATAATCCGCTCCGGGCACTGGGCTGAGGAGCTATTTAAACTAATGACTCCACCCAGTGCACCTGATGAGGGGCGGATCCAGCACGACTCCAAAACAAACACTAAACTCGTGCTGCAATCCTGGCCGACCTCCGCACATCGTCAGAGTGGGGCATGACAGTACCCCCCCTTCTACGGGTGACCTCCGGACACCTCGGACCAACCTTATCCGGATGGGACCTATGAAAGGCCCTCACCAGTCGGCTGGCATTGACATCCGACGCCGGAACCCACATCCTCTCCTCAGGACCGTATCCCCTCCAGTGAACCAGGTACTGGAGGGAACCCCACAGAACTCTCGAGTCGAGAATCCTGGAGATCTCGAACTCCAAGTTTCCCTCGACCAGGCAATGGCGATGGTACCACCGGTTTAACATATTTTTTTACTAAAGACTTGTGGAAGACATCGTGGATCCTCCAAGTCTGCGGCAGATCAAGTCGAAATGCCACAGGATTGATCACAGCAGAAATCTTATATGGACCAACAAATCTTGGACCCAGTTTCCAAGATGGCATTCTCAACTTGATATTCCTAGTGGACAACCACACCAAATCACCCACACACAGGTCCGGACCAGTCACACGTCTCCTGTCAGCCATTCGTTTATACCTCTCACCCATCCTCTCCAAATTCCCTTGAATCCCCCGCCAGATAGAGAATAAAGCAGAAGAGAATCTCTCCTCCTCTGGCATCCCGGAGGAACCAGACCCAGAAAAGGTACCAAACTGAGGATGGAAACCGTATGCGCCAAAAAATTGCGACTTACCCGTGGACTCCTGCCTACGGTTATTCAATGCAAATTCTGCTAAGGGCAAGAATGAGGACCAGTCCTCCTGATTCTCAGCCACAAAACACCTCAAGTAGGTCTCCAGGTTTTGATTGGTACGCTCCGTCTGACCATTCGACTGTGGATGAAAAGCCGACGAAAAAGAAAGTTGAATGCCAAGTCGAAAGCAGAACGCCCTCCAAAACCTGGAGACAAACTGCGTACCCCTATCAGAGACAATATCCGAAGGAATACCATGCAATTTAACAATATTATCCACAAAAATCTGCGCAAGAGTCTTAGCGTTAGGCAGACTTGTTAGTGGTATAAAATGAGCCATTTTACTGAAACGATCGACTACCACCAAAATCACTGTTCTCCCGGAGGAACTCGGTAGGTCCGTAATAAAGTCCATGGACAAATGTGTCCAAGGACGAGATGGAATACACAATGGAAGAAGGGAACCAGGCGGTCGAGTATGAGCAACCTTAGACCGAGCGCAGGTTTCACAAGCTGTCACGTAATTCTCAATACTCTTACGCAAACCTGGTCACCAGAACCTCTGGGACACCAGATCACAGGTGGACTTACCACCAGGATGTCCAGCGAGAACAGTATCGTGATGTTCCTTGAACACCTTGTATCGTAGGCCCTCAGGAACAAACAACCTCCCTGGGGGACACGAACCAGGAGCCCCCTTCTGAGTTCCCAACACCTCCATCTCCAATTCAGGGTACAGAGTGGAGACCACCACTCCATCCGCCAAAATCGGCGCTGGATCTTCTGAATCACCTCCCTCAGGGAAGCTGCGAGACAAGGCATCTGCCTTGACGTTCTTGACCCCTGGGCGAAAGGTAACCACGAAATTGAACCTGGTAAAAAAACAATGACCATCTGGCCTGTCTAGGGTTCAGACGCTTGGCAGATTGCAGGTAAGCCAAATTCTTATGGTCTGTATACACAGTAACAGGGTGAGAAGCCCCCAGTGACGCCATTCTTCAAAGGCCAACTTGATCGCCAACAACTCCCTATCTCCAACATCATAATTCCTCTCGGCGACCGAGAGCTTCCTGGAGAAGAAGGCACACGGGACCCACTTGCCAGGAGAAGGACCCTGCGAAAGCACCGCCCCAACCCCCACCTCTGATGCATCAACCTCGACCACGAATGGCTGAGATACATCCGGCTGCACCAGAATGGGAGCAGACGCAAAACGCTCCTTAATAGCCGAAAAGGCCTGCAATGCCTTATCCGACCAGACAGAGACATCAGCGCCCTTCTTGGTCATATCAGTAAGAGGTTTGACTAGCGTGGAACAATTCAAAATAAATTTTCTATAATAATTCGTAAACCCCAAAAATCGCATCAAAGCTTTCTGATTCTCCGGTTGGTCCCACTCCAGAACCGCCCGGACCTTTTCGGGGTCCATACGAAAACCAGAATCAGAAATCATGTATCCCAAAAATGGAAGCTCTTGCACCGCAAACAAACATTTCTCGAATTTGGCGTATAATTTATTCTCCCGAAGGATCGTCAAAACCTGTCTCACATGATCCTGATGGGTCTTCAGATCAGGAGAATAAACTAAAATGTCATCAAGGTAGACTACTACGAACCTCCCCACCAAATGATGAAAAATATCATTGACGAATCGCTGAAATACCGCTGGCGCATTCGTCAACCCAAAAGGCATTACCAGGTTCTCAAAATGACCCTCGTGCGTATTGAAGGCCGTTTTCCACTCATCCCCCTCCTTGATCCTGATCAGATTGTATGCTCCTCTCAAATCCAACTTGGAGAACACCTTGGCTCCAACAATCTGATCAAAAAGATCAGAGATCAAAGGCAGGGGATATGGATCCCGGACTGTACAGGGAGTGCAGAATTATTAGGCAAGTTGTATTTTTGAGGATTAATTTTATTATTGAACAACAACCATGTTCTCAATGAACCCCAAAAACTCATTAATATCAAAGCTGAATATTTTTGGAAGTAGTTTTTAGTTTGTTTTTAGTTTTAGCTATTTTAGGGGGATATCTGTGTGTGCAGGTGACTATTACTGTGCATAATTATTAGGCAACTTAACAAAAAACAAATATATACCCATTTCAATTATTTATTTTTACCAGTGAAACCAATATAACATCTCAACATTCACAAATATACATTTCTGACATTCAAAAACAAAACAAAAACAAATCAGTGACCAATATAGCCACCTTTCTTTGCAAGGACACTCAAAAGCCTGCCATCCATGGATTCTGTCAGTGTTTTGATCTGTTCACCATCAACATTGCGTGCAGCAGCAACCACAGCCTCCCAGACACTGTTCAGAGAGGTGTACTGTTTTCCCTCCTTGTAAATCTCACATTTGATGATAGACCACAGGTTCTCAATGGGGTTCAGATCAGGTGAACAAGGAGGCCATGTCATTAGATTTTCTTCTTTTATACCCTTTCTTGCCAGCCACGCTGTGGAGTACTTGGACGCGTGTGATGGAGCATTATCCTGCATGAAAATCATGTTTTTCTTGAAGGATGCAAACTTCTTCCTGTACCACTGCTTGAAGAAGGTGTCTTCCAGAAACTGGCAGTAGGACTGGGAGTTGAGCTTGACTCCATCCTCAACCCGAAAAGGCCCCACAAGCTCATCTTTGATGATACCAGCCCAAACCAGTACTCCACCTCCACCTTGCTGGCGTCTGAGTCGGACTGGAGCTCTCTGCCCTTTACCAATCCAGCCACGGGCCCATCCATCTGGCCCATCAAGACTCACTCTCATTTCATCAGTCCATAAAACCTTAGAAAAATCAGTCTTGAGATATTTCTTGGCCCAGTCTTGACGTTTCAGCTTGTGTGTCTTGTTCAGTGGTGGTCGTCTTTCAGCCTTTCTTACCTTGGCCATGTCTCTGAGTATTGCACACCTTGTGCTTTTGGGCACTCCAGTGATGTTGCAGCTCTGAAATATGGCCAAACTGGTGGCAAGTGGCATCTTGGCAGCTGCACGCTTGACTTTTCTCAGTTCATCGGCAGTTATTTTGCGCCTTGGTTTTTCCACACGCTTCTTGCGACCCTGTTGACTATTTTGAATGAAACGCTTGATTGTTCGATGATCACGCTTCAGAAGCTTTGCAATTTTAAGAGTGCTGCATCCCTCTGCAAGATATCTCACTATTTTTGACTTTTCTGAGCCTGTCAAGTCCTTCTTTTGACCCATTTTGCCAAAGGAAAGGAAGTTGCCTAATAATTATGCACACCTAATATAGGGTGTTGATGTCATTAGACCACACCCCTTCTCATTACAGAGATGCACATCACCTAATATGCTTAATTGGTAGTAGGCTTTCGAGCCTATACAGCTTGGAGTAAGACAACATGCATAAAGAGGATGATGTGGTCAAAATACTAATTTGCCTAATAATTCTGCACGCAGTGTAATATGATTCAGCTCCCGGAAATCCAAACACGGTCTCAGTGATCCATCTTTCTTGTTCACGAAGAACAAACCTACAGCCACTGGAGACTTAGATTGTCTAATATGACCCTTTGCCAAACTCTCGGCGACATACTTTCGCATGACCTCTCTCTCGGGTTGAGAGAGGTTGTAGAGCCGAGACTTAGGCAACTTACCCCCCACAATGAGATTCACAGGACAATCATAGTCACGATGAGGGGGCAATTCCTGAGCCCCACCCTCCGCAAACACGTCCGAAAAATCTGAGAGATACTGAGGCAAGGCCGTAACGGACACTTCAGAAATAGATGTGACAAGACAATTATCCGAACAAAACTTGCTCCAACCAATGATTTGTCTCGCCTGCCAGTCTATAATTGGGTTATGTTTAGACAACCATGGCAACCCCAAAACTATTGGAGCTGGCAAATCCTTCATGACGAAACAGGAAATGATATCAGCATGTGAATCACCCACCCTTAAATGAATATCATGAACAACGTGAGTAAGGCTCCCTTGAGAAAGAGGGGAAGAATCAATGGCAAAAACACAAATCTCGTTCTCTAACGTGCAAATACTTAGTCCCAAACCCACAAGAAACAGAAAGTCAATCAAATTTACCCCAGCACCACAATCAAGAAAAACATCCACAAACACATTTCGAGACTCTAGCGCCACCATAGCTGAAAGGAGAAAACGGGAACTGCAGGGAACTTGCATACCAGTCTGCTCTACCACACCATTCATACTACCAAGTGTGAGGGAGGTTTTTTTTTCTTTTTCTTTTTTCTTTATCACTCTCCCCTGTGGTTCAACATACGGACAAGAAAAAACTAAATGACCCCTCTTTCCACAAAAGAAACATAAATTGTGCGCTTTACGAAAGTCTCTACTATCTGAATGGAAAGATATCTGACCTAACTGCATGGGTTCCTCTCCTAGGCCAGAATAACAAGCAATATCTCCCTGGGCAGCTGGTGGAACAAAACCACACGCGGGAGGAATCCCCTGCACAGAGGGACCCATACACCTCTCTCTGATACGTCTATCCAAACGTATCGCCAAAGACATTGCATTTTCCAAAGTCTCTGGGTATTCATGAAAAGCCAGAGCATCCTTCAACCTTTCAGATAACCCCTGACAAAACTGGCTACGTAACGCGGGGTCGTTCCACCCCGACTCAGTAGCCCACCTCCTAAACTCTGTACAGTAAACCTCAGCAGTATGTTTACCCTGTAGTAAGTTACGTAATTTTGACTCTGCCATTGAAACTCGATCTGGGTCATCGTAAATCAATCCCAGGGCTTTAAAAAATTCCTCCACCGACCGGAGAGCCAGAGAACCGGATGGCAGGGAAAAATCCCAGGATTGTGCGTCCCCTTTCAGCAAAGACATGACGATACCCACCCTCTGATCCTCATTACCTGATGAAAATGGGCACAATCGAAAGTACAACTTACATGATTCCTTGAAACGGAAAAAATCATCAGTACCCCCTGCAAATTTCTCCGGAAGAGCGACTTTAGGCTCCCCAACAATTTGACCTGTACCTGAAGCCAACACCCTCTGACACTGTGTGACCGTACTACGTAGTTCCGCAACCTCCAGGGACAAACCCTGCATGCAGTCAACCAGTGCATCAATTGACGCCATCACATAAACACTGAGAAATGGCGGTCACAGTTTGGCGGATTATAATGTCACGGCGGACGTGCACAGTATAACAGATAACACACCAACCAGGCTCTAGACGAGAGACAGGGGAAGGGTCCCTCCTAATTTATCCCTGACCTCTTTCCCTGCAATGCTCAGCCCACAGACAAACCTTGATGGTAGATTTGCTGTGTCCACCAGCCTATACTAACAGAACCCTGAACTCCCTGAGATGGTGAAGTGGGGAGAAAGGAGCAGCCTGCTCGCACAGAACCTGGATGGGTAAGATGACATAAACAACCAAACAAGAAAAGACACTTATCTGCTGAGAGCAGGAACAAACAGCCAACCTTCCTTCCAAACTTCCCAGACAATAATGAACAGTATAATCCGCTCCGGGCACTGGGCTGAGGAGCTATTTAACCACCTCCAGACCGCCTAACGCAGGATCGCGTTCCGGAGGTGGCAGCCCTGCGCAGAGTCACGAAATCTCGAGACCCGAGATTTCCTGTGAACGCGCGCACACAGGCGCGCGCGCTCACAGGAACGGAAGGTAAGAGAGTTGATCTCCAGCCTGCCAGCGGCGATCGTTCGCTGGCAGGCTGGAGATGTGTTTTTTTTAACCCCTAACAGGTATATTAGACGCTGTTTTGATAACAGCGTCTAATTACCTGCTACCTGGTCCTCTGGTGGTCCCCTTTGTTTGGATCGACCACCAGAGGACACAGGTAGCTCAGTAAAGTAGCACCAAGCACCACTACACTACACTACACCCCCCCCCGTCACTTATTAACCCCTTATTAGCCCCTGATCACCCCTGATCACCCCATATAGACTCCCTGATCACCCCCCTGTCATTGATTACCCCCCTGTCATTGATCAACCCCCTGTAAAGCTCCATTCAGACGTCCGCATGATTTTTACGGATCCACTGATAGATGGATCGGATCCGCAAAACGCATCCGGACGTCTGAATGAAGCCTTACACGGGCGTGATCAATGACTGTGGTGATCACCCCATATAGACTCCCTGATCACCCCCCTGTCATTGATTACCCCCCTGTCATTGATTACCCCCCTGTCATTGATCACCCCCCTGTAAAGCTCCATTCAGATGTCCGCATGATTTTTACTGATGCACTGATAGATGGATCGGATCCGCAAAACGCATCCGGACGTCTGAATGAAGCCTTACAGGGGCATGATCAATGACTGTGGTTATCACCCCATATAGACTCCCTGATCACCCCCCTGTCATTGATTACCCCCCTGTAAAGCTCCATTCAGATGTCCGCATGATTTTTACGGATGCACTGATAGCTGGATCGGATCCGCAAAACGCATACGGACGTCTGAATGAAGCCTTACAGGGGCATGATCAATGACTGTGGTTATCACCCCATATAGACTCCCTGATCACCCCCCTGTCATTGATTACCCCCCTGTAAAGCTCCATTCAGATGTCCGCATGATTTTTACGGATGCACTGATAGATGGATCGGATCCGCAAAACGCATCCGGACGTCTGAATGAAGCCTTACAGGGGCATGATCAATGACTGTGGTGATCACCCCATATAGACTCCCTGATCACCCCCCTGTCATTGATCACCCCCCCTGTCATTGATTACCCCCCTGTAAAGCTCCATTCAGATGTCCGCATGATTTTTACAGATGCACTGATAGATGGATCGGATCCGCAAAACGCATACGGACGTCTGAATGAAGCCTTACACGGGCGTGATCAATGACTGTGGTTATCACCCCATATAGACTCCCTGATCACCCCCCTGTCATTGATCACCCCCCTGTCATTGATCACCCACCCTGTCATTGATCACCCTCTGTAAGGCTCCATTCAGACATTTTTTTGGCCCAAGTTAGCGGAATTATTTTTTTTTTTCTTACAAAGTCTCATATTCCACTAACTTGTGTCAAAAAATAAAATCTCACATGAACTCACCATACCCCTCACGGAATACAAATGCGTAAAATTTTTTAGACATTTATATTCCAGACTTCTTCTCACGCTTTAGGGCCCCTAGAATGCCAGGGCAGTATAAATACCCCACATGTGACCCCATTTCGGAAAGAAGACACCCCCAGGTATTCCGTGAGGGGCATATTGAGTCCATGAAAGATTGAAATTTTTGTCCCAAGTTAGAGGAACGGGAGACTTTGTGAGAAAAAAATTAAAAATATCAATTTCCGCTAACTTGTGCCAAAAAAAAAAAAATTCTATGAACTCGCCATGCCCCTCATTGAATACCTTGGGGTGTCTTCTTTCCAAAATGGGGTCACATGTGGGGTATTTATACTGCCCTGGCATTCTAGGGGCCCCAAAGCGTAAGAAGAAGTCTGGTATCCAAATGTCTAAAAATGCCCTCCTAAAAGGAATTTGGGCACCTTTGCGCATCTAGGCTGCAAAAAAGTGTCACACATCTGGTATCGCCGTACTCAGGAGAAGTTGGGGAATGTGTTTTGGGGTGTCATTTTACATATACCCATGCTGAGTGAGATAAATATCTTGGTCAAATGCCAACTTTGTATAAAAAAATGGGAAAAGTTGTCTTTTGCCAAGATATTTCTCTCACCCAGCAAGGGTATATGTAAAATGACACCCCAAAACACATTCCCCAACTTCTCCCGAGTACGGAGATACCACATGTGTGGCACTTTTTTGCAGCCTAGGTGGGCAAAGGGGCCCACATTCCAAAGAGCACCTTTAGGATTTCACAGGTCATTTACCTACTTACCACACATTAGGGCCCCTGGAAAATGCCAGGGCAGTATAACTACCCCACAAGTGACCCCATTTTGGAAAGAAGACACCCCAAGGTATTCTGTGAGGGGCATGGCGAGTTCCTAGAATTTTTTATTTTTTGTCACAAGTTAGTGGAAAATGCTGATTTTTTTTTTTCATACAAAGTCTCATATTCCACTAACTTGTGACAAAAAATAAAAACTTCCATGAACTCACTATGCCCATCAGCGAATACCTTGGGGTCTCTTCTTTCCAAAATGGGGTCACTTGTGGGGTAGTTATACTGCCCTGGCATTCTAGGGGCCCAAATGTGTGGTAAGGAGTTTGAAATCAAATTCTGTAAAAAATGACCTGTGAAATCCGAAAGGTGCTCTTTGGAATATGGGCCCCTTTGCCCACCTAGGCTGCAAAAAAGTGTCACACATCTGGTATCTCCGTACTCAGGAGAAGTTGGGGAATGTGTTTTGGGGTGTCATTTTACATATACCCATGCTGGGTGAGAGAAATATCTTGGCAAAAGACAACTTTTCCCATTTTTTTATACAAAGTTGGCATTTGACCAAGATATTTATCTCACCCAGCATGGGTATATGTAAAAAGACACCCCAAAACACATTTCTCAACTTCTTCTGAATACAGAGATACCAGATGTGTGACACTTTTTTGCAGCCTAGGTGGGCAAAGGGGCCCATATTCCAAAGAGCACCTTTCGGATTTCACTCGTCATTTTTTACAGAATTTGATTTCAAACTCCTTACCACACATTTGGGCCCCTAGAATGCCAGGGCAGTATAACTACCCCACAAGTGACCCCATTTTGGAAAGAAGACACCCCAAGGTATTCTCTGATGGGCATAGTGAGTTCATAGAACTTTTTATTTTTTGTCACAAGTTAGTGGAATATGAGACTTTGTAAGAAAAATAAATAAATAGAAAAAAATCATCATTTTCCGCTAACTTGTGACAAAAAATAAAAAGTTCTATGAACTCACTATGCCCATCAGCGAATACCTTAGGGTGTGTACTTTCCGAAATGGGGTCATTTGTGGGGTATTTGTACTGTCTGGGCATTGTAGAACCTCAGGAAACATGACAGGTGCTCAGAAAGTCAGAGCTGCTTCAAAAAGCGGAAATTCACATTTTTGTACCATAGTTTGTAAACGCTATAACTTTTACCCAAACCATTTTTTTTTACCCAAACATTTTTTTTAATCAAAGACATGCAGAACAATAAATTTAGAGCAAAATTTATATATGGATGTAGTTTTTTTTGCAAAATTTTACAACTGAAAGTGAAAAATGTCATTTTTTTGCAAAAAAATCGTTAAATTTCGATTAATAACAAAAAAAGTTAAAATGTCAGCAGCAATGAAATACCACCAAATGAAAGCTCTATTAGTGAGAAGAAAAGGAGGTAAAATTCATTTGGGTGGTAAGTTGCATGACCGAGCAATAAATGGTGAAAGTAGTGTAGGTCAGAAGTGTAAAAAGTGGCCTGGTCTTTCAGGGTGTTTAAGCACTGGGGGCTGAAGTGGTTAAACTAATGACTCCACCCAGTGCACCTGATGAGGGGCGGATCCAGCACGACTCCAAAACAAACACTAAACTCGTGCTGCAATCCTGGCCGACCTCCGCACATCGTCAGAGTGGGGCATGACAGCATGTTCAGCTGAATACCTGTTCGGCTCGAGCATCGCTATGCTCGGCACATGGCGGTACTCGGCTGAGTACCACATGTGCTCGAGCGCCATGCTCGACTCTTCCACCCCGCACGTTTCGTGGCTGCTATGCAGCCAATAAACGTGCAGATAAGTACTGCCATCACTGTAATGCCAGTAGCCATGTTGGCTACTGGCATTACAGTGATTGGCTCGCTGGAACGCGATATTGGGTGCTATATAGTACCCAATGACGCGGGTTTGGTTCATTGCGAGTCAGGGAGAGCTGTGCTGTAGAAGGGAAAGATAGTGTAGGGAGATTGTGATCGCAATATATTCCAGTTAATAACGTTTCAAAGACCCAAAAGTCCTTTTAAGGACTACTGTGTGTGGTGGCAGCAATTTAATTGTGCAAAGTTCTACTCAACATTTTTTTTATACTTTGAGAAATAGTGATTCTTTTGCTATATAGACTGTGTCTGCAGTGACTTGTGATATCTGTACAGCAATACCTTATGTGTGTCAGGGGCAGAGAAAGAAAGAATATTAGTGAAAACAATAATTTTTTAACCATAATCTATCCACATTTTTACTGTCAACGGTGTAATCCGTGAATTGCATGATCTGTGCTTCAACACCTTGTGTGATTGTCAGGCCCATACAGTGGATATAAAAAGTCTACACACCCCTAAATGTCTGGTTTCTGTAAAAAAATGAGACAAAGATAAATCATTTCAGAACTTTTTCCACCTTTTATGAGACCTATAAACTGTACAACTCAATTGAAAAACAAACTGAAATCTTTTAGGTAGAAGGAAGAAAAAATATAAAAATAAAATAATATGGTTGCATAAGTGTGCACACCCTTAAACTAATACTTTGTTGAAGCACCTTTTGATTTTATTACAGCACTCAGTCTTTTTGGGTATGAGTCTATCAGCATGGCACATTTTGACTTGGCAAGATTTGCCCACTCTTCTTGGCAAAAACACTCCAAATCTGTCAGATTGTGCACAGCCCTCTTCAGATCACCCCATAGATTTTCAATCGGATTCAGGTCTGGGCTCTGGCGGGGCCATTCCAAAACTTTAATCTTCTTCTGGTGAAGCCGTGCCTTTGTTGATTTGGATGTATGCTTTGGGTCGTTGTCATGCTGAAAGATGAAGTTCCTCTTCATGTTCAGCTTTATAGCAGAAGCCTGAAGGTTTTGTGCCAATATTGACTGGCATTTGGAACTGTTCATAATTCCCTCTAGCTTAAAGGGATTCTGTCATCAGATTTAACCCCTCTAACCTAAACATATGCTCATGTCCAGATTAATAAGAAGAATTCTAAGCTGGCCTTATTAAACCTCACTGTGGCTCTATTTGCCCCAAAAAACAGGTTTCTATAACCTGTCAATTACTTACTTAAGGTGCCCAAGGGAAGGTCCGTTAATACAGGGTGCCCGGCCGCACCCCTCGTTGTCCGGTGCCCAGCGCCCCATTCCCTGTCTTCAGTGCCTCTTCTACAGCTCAGCGCCGCCTCCGAAATCCTCCCCGTCCCTCTGCCAGATTCCGCGCCTGCGCACTAGGCTCAGCCTGATGCGCCCGTGCGGACTCCCGGCAGTGGCTTCGTTGAGTGAAGTGCGCATGCACCGGCCCGATGCACACTTCGCTTAACCCTGATATGACCTGAAGATTGACGCCAACTTCTCACAGCCCAGGAAAACCTGTCAGGAGCCGGATCACGCCCACAGACAGCAGGAGACAGAGGCTTGTTTTTGATCCCTTCTATTTCAGGCTGAGCCTAGTGCACAGGCGTGGGATCTGGCAGAGGGACAGGGAGGATTGTGGAGGCGGCGCTGAGCTGTAGAAGGCAGTGCTGAAGACAGGGAAGGAGGCCCTGTATTAAAAGACCTCCCCTTGGGCACCTTAAGTAAGTGATTGACAGGTTATAAAAACCAGTTTTTTGGGCAAATAGAGCCACAGTGAGGTTAAATAAGGCCAGCTTAGGATTCTTCTTATTAGTCTAGACATGAGCATATGTTTAGGTCAGAGGGGTTAAATTTTATGAAAGAATCAATTTAACTAAGGCCCCAGTTCCAGCTGAAGAAAAACAGCTCCAAACCATTATGCTGCCACCATCATGCTTCACTGTGGGCAGGGTATTCTTTTGGTGATGTGCAGTGTTGTTTTTGCGTCAAACATCTTTTGGAATTATGGCCAAAAAGTTCAACCTTAGTTTAACCACCTCAGCCCCCCTAGCTTAAACACCCTTAATCACCAGACCACTTTTTACAATTCTGCACTAGACTACTTTCACGGTTTATTGCTCGGTCATGCAACTTACCACCCAAATGAATTTTACCTCCTTTTCTTGTCACTAATAGAGCTTTCATTTGGTGGTATTTCACTGCTGCTGACATTTTTACTTTTTTTGTTATTAATCAAAATTTACCGAAATCTTTGCAAAAAAATGACATTTTTCACTTTCAGTTGTAAAATTTTTCAAAAAAAAATACATTTATATATACAATTTTCTCTAAATTTATTGTTCTACATGTCTTTGATAAAAAAAAAATGTTTGGGTAAAAAAAAGGTTTGAGTAAAAGTTATAGCGTTTACAAACTATGGTACAAAAATGAGAATTTCCGCTTTTTGAAGCAGCTCTGACTTTCTGAGCACCTGTCATGTTTCCTGAGGTTCTACAATGCCTAGACAGTAGAAAAAACACACAAATGAGCACATTTCGGACAGTAGACACCCTAAGGTATTCGCTGATGGGCATAGTGAGTTAATAGAACTTTACATTTTTTGTCACAAGTTAGCAGAAAATTATGATTATTTATTTTTATTTTTTTCCTTACAAAGTCTCATATTCCACTAACTTAAGACAAAAAATAGAAACTTCCATGAACTCACTATGCCCATCACGAAATACCTTGGGGTGTCTTCTTTCCAAATATCTTGGGATGTCTTGTGGGGTAGTTATACTGCCCTGGCATTTTAGGGGCCCTAATGCGTGAGAAGTAGTTTGAAATCGAAATGTGTAAAAAATGCCCTGTGAAATAATAAAGGTGCTCTTTGGAATGTGGGCCCCATAGAAAGAAGACACCCCAAGGTATTTTGTGATGGTCATAGTGAGTTTATGGAAGTTTTTATTTTTTGTCACAAGTTAGTGGAATATGAGACTTTGTAAGAAAGAAAAAAAAAGAAAAAAATCATCATTTTCCGCTAACTTGTGACAAAAAATAAAAAATTCTAGGAACTCGCCATGCTCCTCACGGAATACCTTGGGGTGTCTTTGTTCCAAATTGGGGTCACTTGTGGGGTAGTTATACTGCCCTGGCATTTTAGGGGCCCTAATGCGTGAGAAGTAGTTTGAAATCAAAATGTGTAAAAAATGCCCTGTGAAATCCTAAAGGTGCTCTTTGGAATGTGGGCCCCTTTGCCCACCTAGGCTGCAAAAAAAGTGTCACACATGTGGTATCGCCGTACTCAGGAGAAGTTGGGCAATGTGTTTTGTGGTGTCTTTCTACATATACTAATGCTGGGTGAGAGAAATATCTCTCTAAAAGACAACTTTTCCCATTTTGTTATACAAAGTTTGCATTTGACCGATATATTTATCTCACCCAGCATGGGTATATGTAAAATGACACCCCAAAACACATTGCCCAACTTCTCCTGAGTACGGCGATACCACATGTGTGACACTTTTTTGCAGCCTAGGTGCGCAAAGGGGCCCAAATTCCTTTTAGGAGGGCATTTTTAGACATTTGGATTCCAGACTTCTTCTCACGCTTTAGGGCCCCTAAAATGCCAGGGCAGTATAAATACCCCATATGTGACCCCATTTTGGAAAGAAGACAACCCAAGGTATTCTTCTGAGGGGCATGGCGAGTTCATAGAAGTTTTTTTTTTTTGGCACAAGTTAGCGGAAATTGATTTTTTTTTTTTTTTTCTCACAAAGTCTCCCTTTCCGCTAACTTGTGACAAAAAGTTCAATGTTTCATGGACTCAATATGCCCCTCAGCGAATACCTTGGGGTGTCTTCTTTCATAAATGGGGTCATTTGTGGGGTGTGTTTACTGTTCTGGCATTTTGGGCGGGGCTAAATTGCGAGCAACCCTGTAAAGCCTAAAGGTACTCGTTGGACTTTCGGCCCCTTTACGCACCTAGGCTGCAAAAAAGTATCACACAAGTGGTATTGTGGTACTCAGGAGAAGTAGGGCAATGTGTTTTGGGGTGTATTTTTACATATACTCATGCTGGGCGAGAAAAATATCTCTGTAAATGACAACTTTTTAAAAAAAATTATACAAAATTGTCAATTTACAGAGATATTCCTCTCACCCAGCATGGGTATATGTAAAAATGCACCCCAAAACACATTGCCCTACTTCTCCTGAGTACAGCGATACCACATGTGTGACACTTTTTTGCAGCCTAGGTGCGCAAAGGGGCCCAAATTCCAATGAGAATCTTTACGATTTCACAGGGCATTTTCTACGCATTTGGATTCCAAACTACTTCTCACGCTTTAGGTCTCCTAAAATGCCAGGGCAGTATAACTCCCCCACAAGTGACCCCATTTTGGAAAGAAGACACCCCAAGGTATTCTGTGAGGGGCATGGCGAGTTCCTAGAATTTATTTTTTTGGGCACAAGTTAGCGGAAAATGTTTTTTTTTTTTCTCTTACAAAGTCTCATTCCACTAACTTGTGACAAAAAATAAAATTTTGCATGAACTCGCCATGCCCCTCACGAAATACCTTGGGGTGTCTTCTTTCCGAAATGTGGTCACTTGTGTGGTATTTATACTTCCCTGGCATTTTAGGGGCCCTAAAGCGTGAGAAGAATTCTTGAATATAAATGTCTAAAAATTTTTACGCATTTGGATTCCGTGAAGGGTATGGTGAGTTCATGTGAGATTTTATTTTTTGTTACAAGTTAGAATATGAGACTTTGTAAGAAAAAACAAAAACAAAAAAAATCAATTTCCGCTAACTTGTGACAAAAAATAAATAAATCTTTTATGAACTCGCCATGCCCCTCAAAAGTGATCTTTTTATAGCGCCGCAGTGATTTTACAGTGTTTTTGCAGTGATCTGAAAAAAATAATTCTGTCACTGCGGTGGGACGGACTGAACGCAAGTGTGCGCACAAGATCAGGCCTGATCGGGCGAACACTGAGTTTTTTGTAGAGCCTATAGAACATGTCCTATTCTTGTCTGCAATTGCGGACAAGAAAAGGCATTTTCTATATAGTTCTGGCAATGTGCGGATCCGCAAAATGCGGAAAGCACATTGCCGGTGTCTGTGTTTTGCGGATCCGCGGTGTCCATGTTTTGCGGATCCGTGGATCCGCAAAAAAACACATACGGACGTCTGAATGGAGCCTTACAGGGGGGTGATCAATGACAGGGGGGTGATCAGGTAGTCTATATGGGGTGATCACCCCCCTGTAAGGCTCCATTCAGACGTCCGTGTTTTGCGGATCCGTGGGACCGCGGATCCGCAAAACACATACGGACGTCTGAATGGAGCCTTACAGGGGGGTGATCAATGACAGGGGGGTGATCAGGGAGTCTATATTGGGTGATTACCCCCCTGTAAGGCTCCATTCAGATGTCCGTATGTGTTTTGCAGATCGATGGGTCCGCAGATCCGCAAAACACATACGGAGACCTGAATGGAGCCTTACAGGGGGTGATCAATGACAGGGGGGTGATCAGTGACAGGGGGGTGATCAGGGAGTCTATTTGGGGTGATCAGGGGTTAATAAGGGGTTAATAAGTGACAGGGGGGGAGGTGTAGTGTAGTGGTGTTTGGTGCTACTTTAACGAGCTGCCTGTGTCCTCTTGTGGTCAATCCAAGCAAAAGGGACCCCCAGAGGACCAGGTAGCAGGTATATTAGACGCTGTTATCAAAACAGCGTCTAATATACCCTTCAGGGGTTAAAAAAATCTCATCTACAGCCTGCCAGCGAGCGATCGCTGCTGGCAGGCTGCAGATCCACTCGTTTACCTTCGGTTCCTGTGAACGTGCGCGTCTGTGTGCACACGTTCACAGGAAATCTTGCCCTTTTCGCGAGAGGACGCGCCGGCGCGTCCAGGAGGAATAACAGGGCCGTCGCCAGGACGCAATCTTGCGTACGGCGGTCCTGTAGTGGTTAATCAAACCATAACACATTTTCCCACATGCTTTTGGGAGACTTCAGATGTGTTTTTGCAAAATGTAGCCTGGCTTTGTTTTTTTTCTTCGTAAGAAAAGGCTTTCGTCTTGCCACTCTACCCCATAGTACAGAGAAGCAAAGGGCAGTTTGCACAACTGAGTTCACATGTATATCCACACAGCAATAAGCATTAGGTGGCTACCAGGTAGGGGGGCTGTAGTTCACGGACACCCAAATCTGCATGATTAGTATAAATGATCCCAAATGGGCCATATAATGTATTTGCAGGAAAGGAAAGAAAATAGCTAAATGTCCGAGAGTTACAACACACCGTCCGAGGATCATGGACAACAAAGACTGACAATGATTAAACAATATCTACAGTCTAATCTGTGAGTCAATTCCAAAGTATAGCAATGATGTAAAAACCATGAAAGACCTAATATGGATGTAATAAGGGCCATATATAGGTATCACGCTATGCTTCACACGGGACGTACCTGAAGACATGACGGGAACACAGGAGGATACTGAACCCTAAGCGCAAGACCTCGACGCGCGTTTCACCTCTGCGGCATCCTCAGGAGGTACTAAGTAATAGGGAAGTAGGGTATATATAGTCTACATAAAGTGGGGAGGGGAAGGAGGTGGAATTTACCTGGGTTGTGAACACCTGCGGTCCAGTGGAGCGGGCGCGGGAACATCATGATCCACGGAGCCATCTCTCAGTGCGTCCCCGCCCGTGTACCGCGCATGAGAAGTAGTTTGTTATCAAAATGTGTAAAAAAATGCCCTGTGAAATCCTAAAGGTGCTCTTTGGAATGTGGGCCCCTTTGCCCACCTAGGCTGCAAAAAGGTGTCACACATGTGGTATCGCCGTACTCAGGAGAAGTCGGGCAATGTGTTTTGGGGTGTCATTTTACATATACCCATGCTGGGTGAGAGAAATATCTCGGCAAAAGACAACTTTTCCCATTTTTTTATACAAAGTTGCATTTGACCGAGATATTTCTCTCACCCAGCATGGGTATATGTAAAATGACACCCCAAAACACATTGCCCAACTTCTCCTGAGTACGGCGATACCACATGTGTGACACTTTTTTGCAGCCTAAGTGGGCAAAGGGGCCCACATTCCAATGAGCACCTTTAGGATTTCACAGGGCATTTTTTACACATTTTGATTTCAAACTACTTCTCACGCATTAGGACCCCTAAAATGCCAGGGCAGTATAACTACTCCACAAGTGACCCCATTTTGGAAAGAAGACACCCCAAGGTATTTCGTGATGGGTATAGTGAGTTTATGGAAGTTTTTATTTTTTGTCACAAGTTAGTGGAATATGAGACTTTGTAAGAAAGAAAAAAAAAAGAAAAAAATCATCATTTTCCGCTAACTTGTGACAAAAAATAAAAAATTCTAGGAACTCGCCATGCTCCTCACGGAATACCTTGGGGTGTCTTCTTTCCAAATTGGGGTCAATTGTGGGGTAGTTATACTGCCCTGGCATTTTAGGGGCCCTAATGCGTGAGAAGTAGTTTGAAATCAAAATGTGTAAAAAATGCCCTGTGAAATCCTAAAGGTGCTCTTTGGAATGTGGGCCCCTTTGCCCACCTAGGCTGCAAAAAAGTTTCACACATGTGGTATCGCCGTACTCAGGAGAAGTTGGGCAATGTGTTTTGGGGTGTCTTTCTACATATACCCATGCTGGGTGAGAGAAATATCTCTCTAAATGACAACTTTTCCCATTTTTTTATATAAAGTTGGCATTTGACCGATATATTTATCTCACCCAGCATGGGTATATGTAAAATGACACCCCAAAACACATTGCCCACCTTCTCCTGAGTACGGTGTTACCACATGTGTGACACTTTTTTGCAGCCTAGGTGCGCAAAGGGGCCCAAATTCCTTTTAGGAGGGCATTTTTAGACATTTGGATTCCAGACTTCTTCTCACGCTTTAGGGCCCCTAAAATGCCAGGGCAGTATAAATACCACACATGTGACCCCATTTTGGAAAGAAGACACCCCAAGGTATTCCGTGAGGGGCATGGCGAGTTCAAAGAAGTTTTTTTTTTTGGCACAAGTTAGCGGAAATAGATTTTTTTTTGTTTTTTCTCACAAAGTCTCCCTTTCCGCTAACTTCTGACAAAAAGTTCAATCTTTCATGGACTCAATATGTCCCTCAGCGAATACCTTGGGGTGTCTTCTTTCCGAAATGGGGTCATTTGTGGGGTGTGTTTACTGTTCTGGCATTTTGGGCGGGGCTAAATTGTGAGCAACCCTGTAAAGCCTAAAGGTACTCAGACTTTCGGCCCCTTTACGCACCTAGGCTGCAAAAAAGTGTCACACATGTGGCATCGCCGTACTCAGGAGAAGTAGGGCAATGTGTTTTGGGGTGTATTTTTACATATGCCCATGCTGGGTGAGAGAAATATCTCTGTAAATAACAACTTTTTAAATTTTTTTATACAAAGTTGTCAATTTATAGAGATATTCCTCTCACCCAGCATGGGTATATGTAAAAATGCACCCCAAAACACATTGCCCTACTTCTCCTGAGTACAGCGATACCACATGTGTGACACTTTTTGCAGCCTAGTTGCGCAAAGGGGCCCAAATTCCAATGAGAATATTTACGATTTCGGAGGGCATTTTTTACGCATTTGGATTCCAAACTACTTCTCACGCTTTAGGTCCCCTAAAATGCCAGGGCAGTATAACTACCCCACAAGTGACCCCATTTTGGAAAGAAGACACCCCAAGGTATTCCGTGAGGGGCATGGCGAGTTCCTAGAATATTTTTTTTTTGGCACAAGTTAGCGGAAATTATTATTATTATTTTTTTTATTTTTTTCTCTTACAAAGTCTCATTCCACTAACTTGTGACAAAAAATAAAATTTTACATGAACTCGCCATGCCCCTCACGAAATACCTTGGGGTGTCTTCTTTCCGAAATGTGGTCACTTGTGTGGTATTTATACTGCCCTGGCATTTTAGGGGCCCTAAAGCGTGAGAAGAAGTCTGGAATATAAATGTCTAAAAAATTTTACGCATTTGGATTCCGTGAGGGGCATGGTGAGTTCATGTGAGATTTTATTTTTTGTCACAAGTTAGTGGAATATGAGACTTTGTAAGAAAAAAGAAAAAAACTAAAACAAAAAAAATCTATTTCCGCTAACTTGTGACAAAAAATAAATAAATCTTTTATGAACTCGCCATGCCCCTCAAAAGTGATCTTTTTATAGCGCCGCAGCGATTTAACAGTGTTTTTACAGTGATCAGAAAAAAAAAATTCTGTCACTGCGGTGGGGCAGACTGAACGCAAGTGTGCGCACAAGATCAGGCCTGATCAGGCGAACACTGCGTTTTTTGTAGAGCCTATAGAACATGTCCTATTCTTGTCCGCAATTGCAGACAAGAAAAGGCATTTTCTATATAGTTCTGGCAATGTGCGGATCCACAAAATGCGGAAAGCACATTGCCGGTGTCCGTGTTTTACGGATCCGCGGTGTCCATGTTTTGAGGATCCGTGGATCCGCGGATCCGCAAAGCACATACGGACGTCTGAATGGAGCCTTACAGGGGGGGATCAATGACAGGGGGGTGATCAGGGAGTCTATATGGGGTGATCACCCCCCTGTAAGGCTTCATTCAGACGTCCGTATGTGTTTTGCGCATCCGTGGGTCCGCGGATCCGCAAAACACATACGGACATCTGAATGGAGCCTTACAGGGGGCTGATCAATGACAGGGTGGTGATGAGGGAGTCTATATGGGGTGATTACCCCCCTGTAAGGCTCCATTCAGACGTCCGTATGTGTTTTGCAGATCTGCGGATCCGTGGATCCGCGGATCCGCAAAACACATTCGGACGTCTGAATGGAGCCTTACAGGGGGGTGATCAATGACAGGGGGGTAATCAGTGACAGGGGGGTAATCAGTGACAGGTGGGTGATCAGGGAGTCTAAATGGGGTGATCAGGGGCTAATAAGGGGTTAATAAGTGACAGGGGGGGAGGTGTAGTGTAGTGGTGTTTGGTGCTACTTTAACGAGCTGCCTGTGTCCTCTTGTGGTCAATCCAAGCAAAAGGGACCCCCAGAGGACCAGGTAGCAGGTATATTAGACGCTGTTATCAAAACAGCGTCTAATATACCCTTCAGGGGTTAAAAAAATCTCATCTACAGCCTGCCAGCGAGCGATCGCCGCTGGCAGGCTGCAGATCCACTCGTTTACCTTCGGTTCCTGTGAACGTGCGCGTCTGTGTGCACGCGTTCACAGGAAATCTTGCCCTTTTCGCGAGAGGACGCGCCGGCGCGTCCAGGAGGAATAACAGGGCCGTCGCCAGGACGCAATCTTGCGTACGGCGGTCCTGTAGTGGTTAATCAAACCATAACACATTTTCCCACATGCTTTTGGGAGACTTCAGATGTGTTTTTGCAAAATGTAGCCTGGCTTTGTTTTTTTTCTTCGTAAGAAAAGGCTTTCGTCTTGCCACTCTACCCCATAGTACAGAGAAGCAAAGGGCAGTTTGCACAACTGAGTTCACATGTATATCCACACAGCAATAAGCATTAGATGGCTACCAGGTAAGGGGGCTGTAGTTCACGGACACCCAAATCTGCATGATTAGTATAAATGATCCCAAATGGGCCATATAATGTATTTGCAGGAAAGGAAAGAAAATAGCTAAATGTCCGAGAGTTACAACACACCGTCCGAGGATCATGGACAACAAAGACTGACAATGATTAAACAATATCTACAGTCTAATCTGTGAGTCAATTCCAAAGTATAGCAATGATGTAAAAACCATGAAAGACCTAATATGGATGTAATAAGGGCCATATATAGGTATCACGCTATGCTTCACACGGGACGTACCTGAAGACATGACGGGAACACAGGAGGATACTGAACCCTAAGCGCAAGACCTCGACGCGCGTTTCACCTCTGCGGCATCCTCAGGAGGTACTAAGTAATAGGGAAGTAGGGTATATATAGTCTACATAAAGTGGGGAGGGGAAGGAGGTGGAATTTACCTGGGTTGTGAACACCTGCGGTCCAGTGGAGCGGGCGCGGGAACATCATGATCCACGGAGCCATCTCTCAGTGCGTCCCCGCCCGTGTACCGCGCATGAGAAGTAGTTTGTTATCAAAATGTGTAAAAAATGCCCTGTGAAATCCTAAAGGTGCTCTTTGGAATGTGGGCCCCTTTGCCCACCTAGGCTGCAAAAAGGTGTCACACATGTGGTATCGCCGTACTCAGGAGAAGTCGGGCAATGTGTTTTGGGGTGTCATTTTACATATACCCATGCTGGGTGAGAGAAATATCTCGGCAAAAGACAACTTTTCCCATTTTTTTATACAAAGTTGCATTTGACCGAGATATTTCTCTCACCCAGCATGGGAATATGTAAAATGACACCCCAAAACACATTGCCCAACTTCTCCTGAGTACGGCGATACCACATGTGTGACACTTTTTTGCAGCCTAGGTGGGCAAAGGGGCCCACATTCCAATGAGCACCTTTAGGATTTCACAGGGCATTTTTTACACATTTTGATTTCAAACTACTTCTCACGCATTAGGACCCCTAAAATGCCAGGGCAGTATAACTACTCCACAAATGACCCCATTTTGGAAAGAAGACACCCCAAGGTATTTCGTGATGGGTATAGTGAGTTTATGGAAGTTTTTATTTTTAATCACAAGTTAGTGGAATATGAGACTTTGTAAGAAAGAAAAAAAAAAGAAAAAAATCATCATTTTCCGCTAACTTGTGACAAAAAATAAAAAATTCTAGGAACTCGCCATGCTCCTCACGGAATACCTTGGGGTGTCTTCTTTCCAAATTGGGGTCAATTGTGGGGTAGTTATACTGCCCTGGCATTTTAGGGGCCCTAATGCGTGAGAAGTAGTTTGAAATCAAAATGTGTAAAAAATGCCCTGTGAAATCCTAAAGGTGCTCTTTGGAATGTGGGCCCCTTTGCCCACCTAGTCTGCAAAAAAGTTTCACACATGTGGTATCGCCGTACTCAGGAGAAGTTGGGCAATGTGTTTTGGGGTGTCTTTCTACATATACCCATGCTGGGTGAGAGAAATATCTCTCTAAATGACAACTTTTCCCATTTTTTTAAATAAAGTTGGCATTTGACCGATATATTTATCTCACCCAGCATGGGTATATGTAAAATGACACCCCAAAACACATTGCCCAACTTCTCCTGAGTACGGTGATACCACATGTGTGACACTTTTTTGCAGCCTAGGTGCGCAAAGGGGCCCAAATTCCTTTTAGGAGGGCATTTTTAGACATTTGGATTCCAGACTTCTTCTCACGCTTTAGGGCCCCTAAAATGCCAGGGCAGTATAAATACCACACATGTGACCCCATTTTGGAAAGAAGACACCCCAAGGTATTCCGTGAGGGGCATAGCGAGTTCATAGAAGTTTTTTTTTTTGGCACAAGTTAGCGGAAATAGATTTCTTTTTGTTTTTTCTCACAAAGTCTCCCTTTCCGCTAACTTGTGACAAAAAGTTCAATCTTTCATGGACTCAATATGCCCCTCAGCGAATACCTTGGGGTGTCTTCTTTCCGAAATGGGGTCATTTGTGGGGTGTGTTTACTGTTCTGGCATTTTGGGCGGGGCTAAATTGTGAGCAACCCTGTAAAGCCTAAAGGTACTCGGACTTTCGGCCCCTTTACGCACCTAGGCTGCAAAAAAGTGTCACACATGTGGCATCGCCGTACTCAGGAGAAGTAGGGCAATGTGTTTTGGGGTGTATTTTTACATATGCCCATGCTGGGTGAGAGAAATATCTCTGTAAATAACAACTTTTTAAATTTTTTTATACAAAGTTGTCAATTTACAGAGATATTCCTCTCACCCAGCATGGGTATATGTAAAAATGCACCCCAAAACACATTGCCCTACTTCTCCTGAGTACAGCGATACCACATGTGTGACACTTTTTGCAGCCTAGTTGCGCAAAGGGGCCCAAATTCCAATGAGAATATTTACGATTTCGGAGGGCATTTTTTACGCATTTGGATTCCAAACTACTTCTCACGCTTTAGGTCCCCTAAAATGCCAGGGCAGTATAACTACCCCACAAGTGACCCCATTTTGGAAAGAAGACACCCCAAGGTATTCCGTGAGGGGCATGGCGAGTTCCTAGAATATTTTTTTTTTGGCACAAGTTAGCGGAAATTATTATTATTATTTTTTATTTTTTTTTCTCTTACAAAGTCTCATTCCACTAACTTGTGACAAAAAATAAAATTTTACATGAACTCGCCATGCCCCTCACGAAATACCTTGGGGTGTCTTCTTTCCGAAATGTGGTCACTTGTGTGGTATTTATACTGCCCTGGCATTTTAGGGGCCCTAAAGCGTGAGAAGAAGTCTGGAATATAAATGTCTAAAAAATTTTACGAATTTGGATTCCGTGAGGGGCATGGTGAGTTCATGTGAGATTTTATTTTTTGTCACAAGTTAGTGGAATATGAGACTTTGTAAGAAAAAAGAAAAAAACTAAAACAAAAAAAATCTATTTCCGCTAACTTGTGACAAAAAATAAATAAATCTTTTATGAACTCGCCATGCCCCTCAAAAGTGATCTTTTTATAGCGCCGCAGCGATTTAACAGTGTTTTTACAGTGATCAGAAAAAAAAAATTCTGTCACTGCGGTGGGGCAGACTGAACGCAAGTGTGCGCACAAGATCAGGCCTGATCGGGCGAACACTGCATTTTTTGTAGAGCCTATAGAACATGTCCTATTCTTGTCCGCAATTGCAGACAAGAAAAGGCATTTTCTATATAGTTCTGGCAATGTGCGGATCCACAAAATGCGGAAAGCACATTGCCGGTGTCCGTGTTTTACGGATCCGCGGTGTCCATGTTTTGAGGATCCGTGGATCCGCGGATCCGCAAAGCACATACGGACGTCTGAATGGAGCCTTACAGGGGGGGATCAATGACAGAGGGGTGATCAGGGAGTCTATATGGGGTGATCACCCCCCTGTAAGGCTTCATTCAGACGTCCGTATGTGTTTTGCGCATCCGTGGGTCCGCGGATCCGCAAAACACATACGGACATCTGAATGGAGCCTTACAGGGGGCTGATCAATGACAGGGTGGTGATGAGGGAGTCTATATGGGGTGATTACCCCCCTGTAAGGCTCCATTCAGACGTCCGTATGTGTTTTGCAGATCTGCGGATCCGTGGATCCGCGGATCCGCAAAACACATTCGGACGTCTGAATGGAGCCTTACAGGGGGGTGATCAATGACAGGGGGGTAATCAGTGACAGGGGGGTAATCAGTGACAGGTGGGTGATCAGGGAGTCTATATGGGGTGATCAGGGGTTAATAAGGGGTTAATAAGTGACAGGGGGGGAGGTGTAGTGTAGTGGTGTTTGGTGCTACTTTAACGAGCTGCCTGTGTCCTCTTGTGGTCAATCCAAGCAAAAGGGACCCCCAGAGGACCAGGTAGCAGGTATATTAGACGCTGTTATCAAAACAGCGTCTAATATACCCTTCAGGGGTTAAAAAAATCTCATCTACAGCCTGCCAGCGAGCGATCGCCGCTGGCAGGCTGCAGATCCACTCGTTTACCTTCGGTTCCTGTGAACGTGCGCGTCTGTGTGCACGCGTTCACAGGAAATCTTGCCCTTTTCGCGAGAGGACGCGCCGGCGCGTCCAGGAGGAATAACAGGGCCGTCGCCAGGACGCAATCTTGCGTACGGCGGTCCTGTAGTGGTTAATCAAACCATAACACATTTTCCCACATGCTTTTGGGAGACTTCAGATGTGTTTTTGCAAAATGTAGCCTGGCTTTGTTTTTTTTCTTCGTAAGAAAAGGCTTTCGTCTTGCCACTCTACCCCATAGTACAGAGAAGCAAAGGGCAGTTTGCACAACTGAGTTCACATGTATATCCACACAGCAATAAGCATTAGGTGGCTACCAGGTAGGGGGGCTGTAGTTCACGGACACCCAAATCTGCATGATTAGTATAAATGATCCCAAATGGGCCATATAATGTATTTGCAGGAAAGGAAAGAAAATAGCTAAATGTCCGAGAGTTACAACACACCGTCCGAGGATCATGGACAACAAAGACTGACAATGATTAAACAATATCTACAGTCTAATCTGTGAGTCAATTCCAAAGTATAGCAATGATGTAAAAACCATGAAAGACCTAATATGGATGTAATAAGGGCCATATATAGGTATCACGCTATGCTTCACACGGGACGTACCTGAAGACATGACGGGAACACAGGAGGATACTGAACCCTAAGCGCAAGACCTCGACGCGCGTTTCACCTCTGCGGCATCCTCAGGAGGTACTAAGTAATAGGGAAGTAGGGTATATATAGTCTACATAAAGTGGGGAGGGGAAGGAGGTGGAATTTACCTGGGTTGTGAACACCTGCGGTCCAGTGGAGCGGGCGCGGGAACATCATGATCCACGGAGCCATCTCTCAGTGCGTCCCCGCCCGTGTACCGCGCATGAGAAGTAGTTTTCCGGTATTCCGTGAGGGGCATGGCGAGTTCATAGAAGTTTTTTTTTTTGGCACAAGTTAGCGGAAATAGATTTTTTTTTGTTTTTTCTCACAAAGTCTCCCTTTCCGCTAACTTGTGACAAAAAGTTCAATCTTTCATGGACTCAATATGCCCCTCAGCGAATACCTTGGGGTGTCTTCTTTCCGAAATGGGGTCATTTGTGGGGTGTGTTTACTGTTCTGGCATTTTGGGCGGGGCTAAATTGTGAGCAACCCTGTAAAGCCTAAAGGTACTCGGACTTTCGGCCCCTTTACGCACCTAGGCTGCAAAAAAGTGTCACGCATGTGGCATCGCCGTACTCAGGAGAAGTAGGGCAATGTGTTTTGGGGTGTATTTTTACATATGCCCATGCTGGGTGAGAGAAATATCTCTGTAAATAACAACTTTTTAAATTTTTTTATACAAAGTTGTCAATTTACAGAGATATTCCTCTCACCCAGCATGGGTATATGTAAAAATGCACCCCAAAACACATTGCCCTACTACTCCTGAGTACAGCGATACCACATGTGTGACACTTTTTGCAGCCTAGTTGCGCAAAGGGGCCCAAATTCCAATGAGAATCTTTACGATTTTGCAGGGCATTTTTTACGCATTTGGATTCCAAACTACTTCTCACGCTTTAGGTCCCCTAAAATGCCAGGGCAGTATAACTACCCCACAAGTGACCCCATTTTGGAAAGAAGACACCCCAAGGTATTCCGTGAGGGGCATGGCGAGTTCCTAGAATATTTTTTTTTTGGCACAAGTTAGCGGAAATTATTATTATTATTATTTTTTTTTTTTTCTCTTACAAAGTCTCATTCCACTAACTTGTGACAAAAAATAAAATTTTACATGAACTCGCCATGCCCCTCACGAAATACCTTGGGGTGTCATCTTTCCGAAATGTGGTAACTTGTGTGGTATTTATACTGCCCTGGCATTTTAGGGGCCCTAAAGCGTGAGAAGAAGTCTGGAATATAAATGTCTAAAAAATTTTACGCATTTGGATTCCGTGAGGGGCATGGTGAGTTCATGTGAGATTTTATTTTTTGTCACAAGTTAATGGAATATGAGACTTTGTAAGAAAAAAGAAAAAAACTAAAACAAAAAAAATCTATTTCCGCTAACTTGTGACAAAAAATAAATAAATCTTTTATGAACTCGCCATGCCCCTCAAAAGTGATCTTTTTATAGCGCCGCAGCGATTTAACAGTGTTTTTACAGTGATCAGAAAAAAAAAATTCTGTCACTGCGGTGGGGCAGACTGAACGCAAGTGTGCGCACAAGATCAGGCCTGATCGGGCGAACACTGCGTTTTTTGTAGAGCCTATAGAACATGTCCTATTCTTGTCCGCAATTGCAGACAAGAAAAGGCATTTTCTATATAGTTCTGGCAATGTGCGGATCCACAAAATGCGGAAAGCACATTGCCGGTGTCCGTGTTTTACGGATCCGCGGTGTCCATGTTTTGAGGATCCGGGGATCCGCGGATCCGCAAAGCACATACGGACGTCTGAATGGAGCCTTACAGGGGGGGATCAATGACAGGGGGGTGATCAGGGAGTCTATATGGGGTGATCACCCCCCTGTAAGGCTTCATTCAGACGTCCGTATGTGTTTTGCGCATCCGTGGGTCCGCGGATCCGCAAAACACATACGGACATCTGAATGGAGCCTTACAGGGGGCTGATCAATGACAGGGTGGTGATGAGGGAGTCTATATGGGGTGATTACCCCCCTGTAAGGCTCCATTCAGACGTCCGTATGTGTTTTGCAGATCTGCGGATCCGTGGATCCGCGGATCCGCAAAACACATTCGGACGTCTGAATGGAGCCTTACAGGGGGGTGATCAATGACAGGGGGGTAATCAGTGACAGGGGGGTAATCAGTGACAGGTGGGTGATCAGGGAGTCTATATGGGGTGATCAGGGGTTAATAAGGGGTTAATAAGTGACAGGGGGGGAGGTGTAGTGTAGTGGTGTTTGGTGCTACTTTAACGAGCTGCCTGTGTCCTCTTGTGGTCAATCCAAGCAAAAGGGACCCCCAGAGGACCAGGTAGCAGGTATATTAGACGCTGTTATCAAAACAGCGTCTAATATACCCTTCAGGGGTTAAAAAAATCTCATCTACAGCCTGCCAGCGAGCGATCGCCGCTGGCAGGCTGCAGATCCACTCGTTTACCTTCGGTTCCTGTGAACGTGCGCGTCTGTGTGCACGCGTTCACAGGAAATCTTGCCCTTTTCGCGAGAGGACGCGCCGGCGCGTCCAGGAGGAATAACAGGGCCGTCGCCAGGACGCAATCTTGCGTACGGCGGTCCTGTAGTGGTTAATCAAACCATAACACATTTTCCCACATGCTTTTGGGAGACTTCAGATGTGTTTTTGCAAAATGTAGCCTGGCTTTGTTTTTTTTCTTCGTAAGAAAAGGCTTTCGTCTTGCCACTCTACCCCATAGTACAGAGAAGCAAAGGGCAGTTTGCACAACTGAGTTCACATGTATATCCACACAGCAATAAGCATTAGGTGGCTACCAGGTAGGCGGGCTGTAGTTCACGGACACCCAAATCTGCATGATTAGTATAAATGATCCCAAATGGGCCATATAATGTATTTGCAGGAAAGGAAAGAAAATAGCTAAATGTCCGAGAGTTACAACACACCGTCCGAGGATCATGGACAACAAAGACTGACAATGATTAAACAATATCTACAGTCTAATCTGTGAGTCAATTCCAAAGTATAGCAATGATCTAAAAACCATGAAAGACCTAATATGGATGTAATAAGGGCCATATATAGGTATCACGCTATGCTTCACACGGGACGTACCTGAAGACATGACAGGAACACAGGAGGATACTGAACCCTAAGCGCAAGACCTCGACGCGCGTTTCACCTCTGCGGCATCCTCAGGAGGTACTAAGTAATAGGGAAGTAGGGTATATATAATCTACATAAAGTGGGGAGGGGAAGGAGGTGGAATTTACCTGTGTTGTGAACACCTGCGGTCCAGTGGAGCGGGCGCGGGAACACCATGATCCACGGAGCCATCTCTCAGCGCGTCCCCGCCTGTGTATCGCGCATGCGCGGCGCATACAGGCATCACGGAGCACGTTGAGATGACGCCGTGCAGCTGTAACGGGGTTCCGAAGGTGCACTCGGTCCCCCATTGCCCGCAGAACTGTTGCTTAGCTTTGGGAATGAGGATTTGTGTTTGACCTAATTTCCAGGGCGGCTTTACTAGCTGGGTGGCTCCCTGCTCCTAGTCTGCCTTGAGCGCCGAGCTGATCACTCGGTGCTCGACTGGTTGGTCTGTCGGTCATGTGACGCTGGCCACGTCACATGACCCTCACTCCCCACTATAAATACAGGCAGCCTGCTGGCCACAGGTTGCCTGATAATTTAGGTTCCACCTGTGTTTTGGTCTTTCCTGGCGTACTTACCTCCTGCTGAATTCCTGACGATCCTCTGCCTGCTTCTTGTGTACTTTGCTGCTCTCCTGGTATTTATGACCCCGGCTTCTCCTGACAATTCTCTGCTTGCTCCATTTGTACTTTGTAGCTTTCCTGGTATGGACTCGGTCCATTCACGTCCTGTTGTTTGTCTGTCTGTCATCCCTGCACTTATTCCAAGTTAGGGATTGCCGTCCAGTTGTCCCCTGTCATTAGGACTCGCGAGGCAAGTAGGCAGGGCCAGGGGTAAGGGTGGAGCGCAGTGGTAACTTCCCTTCCCCCTGTGTGTGTGTGTACGCGACCGTTACAGATTAACAGGCCCAATAACCACTGTATTATGAATCCTCTGGTGACCCTGACTGACCATGTCTCTAATCTGACGCAGAGGGTGCAGGAGTTAGGGGAAAAACTCAGTTCTTTTGAGTTAGGGCAAGGTTCTTCCACTCCTCAGGCCTCCAGTCCGCATTTTGAGCCCCAGATTAAGCTCCCAGAACCCTTTTATGGAGACCGGAAGAAGTTTATCTCTTTTAAGGAGAGTTGCAAACTTTACTTCCGTTTGCGCCCCGTGTCCTCTGGCCCCGAGAGTCAACGCGTGGGCATTATCATTTCCCGATTACAGGGTGATCCCCAGGACTGGGCGTTCTCTTTACCTGCTGGCGCCAGTTGTTTATATTATGTGGAGGGGTTCTTTCAGGTCCTGGGTACCCTCTATGATGAACCAGACAGAGCTCTAGTAGCCGAGACGGCTCTAAAGGCACTGGTTCAGGGCAATTTACCAGCGGAGGATTATTGCACCCAATTCAGAAGGTGGTGTGTCCCCTCAGGATGGAACGAACAAGCCCGGAAGAGTCAGTTCAGGTCAGGTCTGTCTGATAAATTAAAGGATCTTCTGGTCAGTTGTCAACTTCCAGAGACCTTAGAGGAGATGATGACCCTTGTTGTCCGACTTGACCGACGGGTTAGAGAGACACGACAGGAACAACAGTTCTCTTCCCAGATGGTGGTCCAGCCAGAGGCCTATCCCAGAGACAATGCTGAGGTCTCCACCGAGGAACCCATGCAGGTTGGCATGACCCGAGGGAATCTTCGCCGCAGACGTGGAGAATGCTTTTACTGTGGAGATCCTGACCATTGGATCAACCAGTGTCCTAAGAAGGTTCTCTCTGTCAAGTCTCCTAAGGCAAGGCAACCTAAAGACCAGGTACACCCTGAATTTTCTAAATGTAAGCTTTCGGTACCCATTACGATTTTTCTGGGAGTAGATAAATGGCGGGGTAAGGCCTTTATTGATTCTGGCTCAGCGGCTAGCTTTATTGACTCTGAGTATGCTGTAAGATTGGGTATTCCTATGTTTGCCTTACCAACTCCTATCCATGTCATGGCTATTGATGCTACTCCTCTTATTGGTGGTACGGTGAGCTTATGTACCTCTGAGATTTCTCTAACCGTGGGTGTGTGCCACTCAGAGAGATGTTCGCTCCTAGTCCTGGAGAACCTACCTGCTGAGGTGGTACTAGGGTTGCCTTGGCTCCGACTACATAACCCCACTATAGATTAGTCCAATGGGGAGTTGGTGAGATGGGGGCCTAAGTGTGACTCGTGCTTGTCCGTGGTACAGGCTGGGGTCTCAGTAAAGTCTTATACTTTACCCTCTGTTGTTAGAGAATATTCTGATGTATTCTCATCACCAACCCCGGAGGTTCTACCCCCCCCCCCCATAGACCTTATGATTGTACCATAGAGCTAGTAGAGGGGGCCAAGTTTCCTAAAGGACGAATTTATAATCTTTCTATGCCCGCAAGGCCATGGAAGATTATATTAAGGAGAGCCTTGGTAAAGGGCATATTAGACCTTCTGTCTCTCCTATGGGGGCAGGGTTTTTCTTCGTTAAGAAAAAAGATGGTGGTCTTAGGCCATGTATCGATTACCGGAGATTAAATAAAATCACTGTCCAGAATAGATACTCCCTCCCATTGATTCCGGATTTTTTTAACCAGGTTCTGGGGGCAACCTGGTTTTTCAAAATTGACCTGAAAGGGGCATACAATCTAATCCGAATCAAGGAGGGAGACGAATGGAAGACGGCGTTCAATACTCCGGTAGGACACTTTGAATATCAGGTGATGCCTTTTGGACTCAGCAATGCCCCAGCTGTGTTCCAAAACTTCATGAATAACATTCTTAGGGAGTTCTTAGGTAAATTTGTTATTGTCTATCTTGACAACATTTTGATATTCTCTCCTGACTTCGAATCCGATGTGTCTCATGTTAAACAAGTATTAGAGGTGTTGAGGGAGAATCAGCTATCCGCTAAACAAGAGAAATGCGTCTTTGGTGTACAGGAGATTCTGTTTCTAGGGCATGTTCTTGATGTTCCATGACTCCTCACGCCTTCAAGATGGATCCTGGTAAGGTACTAGCAATTAAGGAATGGGTAAGACCTTCATCCTTAAAGGCCTTAGTAGTAAGAGGGTATATGTTTAGTCAAAGTGACAGGTACCACACCCCTTTTACACGCCCCCTTTTTATATCGCTTGATATTAAGTTTATATCGCATGATATTAATTTTATATCGCATGATATTAATTTTATATCGCATGATATTAAGTTTATATCGCAGTCTATTAAGATTTATTTTGTTTGCTATTAAAATTTATAGTGTTTGATATTAAAATGTATAGTGCCTGATATTAATTTAATATAATAGTATTAAAATCAAAACGATGACAAATATAATTCGGTTAAAAATCTTTATTCATTTCGTTATTTGCAACATTCCCGTAGGGACAGACACGTTTGCTTGTAATTACAGCTTCGTATACACAAGCGTTTCATGCGTTTTGTTACAAATGATCGCACAATACGGTAATTTTTTCTAAAATCATTAGTGAACATTTTTAAAACATTTTCAACTAACGGCGTCTTGTATTTGTCTGTTTTGATATCTTATAGTCTTAGAATTTTTATATAAAAACTGCATAAAGTCACCAGGAAATATTTCATTTGCGGGGGATAAACCATAACTATCAAAAAAAATAGATATATCATTCGGGTATAATATAATTAAAATCCAATGCTTCCCCCGCTGATACGAATGATCCGTATTTACAATGTAGGCCGCGGGCCTGTCG
The DNA here is from genome assembly GCF_905171765.1 of Bufo bufo. Taxonomy (NCBI): domain Eukaryota; kingdom Metazoa; phylum Chordata; class Amphibia; order Anura; family Bufonidae; genus Bufo; species Bufo bufo. The sequence goes on along the minus strand of NC_053389.1, from coordinate 797,092,123 downwards.
ATGATTTTACCCCCCGGTAATAAATCACACGGGAATACACCTTTAACCACCTCAGCCCCCAGTGCTTAAACACCCTGAAAGACCAGGCCACTTTTTACACTTCTGACTTACACTACTTTCACCATTTATTGCTCGGTCATGCAACTTACCACCCAAATGAATTTTGCCTCCTTTTCTTCTCACTAATAGAGCTTTCATTTGGTGGTATTTCATTGCTGCTGACATTTTTACTTTTTTTGTTATTAATCGAAATTTAACGATTTTTTTGCAAAAAAATGACATTTTTCACTTTCAGTTGTAAAATTTTGCAAAAAAAACAAGATCCATATATAAATTTTGCTCTAAATTTATTGTCCTACATGTCTTTGATAAAAAAAAAATGTTTGGGTAAAAAAAAAATGGTTTGGGTAAAAGTTATAGCGTTTACAAACTATGGTACAAAAATGTGAATTTCCGCTTTTTGAAGCAGCTCTGACTTTCTGAGCACCTGTCATGTTTCCTGAGGTTCTACAATGGCCAGACAGTACAAACACCCCACAAATGACCCCATTTCGGAAAGTACACACCCTAAGGTATTCACTGATGGGCATAGTGAGTTCATAGAACTTTTTATTTTTTGTCACAAGTTAGCGGAAAATGATGATTTTTTATTTTTATTTTTTTTTATTACAAAGTCTCATATTCCACTAACTTGTGACAAAAAATAAAAAGTTCGATGAACTCACTATGCCCATCAGCGAATAACTTGGGGTCTCTTCTTTCCAAAATGGGGTCACTTGTGGGGTAGTTATACTGCCCTGGCATTCTAGGGGCCCAAATGTGTGGTAAGGAGTTTGAAATCAAATTCTGTAAAAAATGACGAGTGAAATCTGAAAGGTGCTCTTTGGAATATGGGCCCCTTTGCCCACCTAGGCTGCAAAAAAGTGTCACACATCTGGTATCTCCGTATTCAGTAGAAGTTGGGGAATGTGTTTTGGGGTGTCTTTTTACATATACCCATGCTGGGTGAGAGAAATATCTTGGTCAAATGCCAACTTTGTATAAAAAAATGGGAAAAGTTGTCTTTTGCCAAGATATTTCTCTCACCCAGCATGGGTATATGTAAAATGACACCCCAAAACACATTCACCAACTTCTACTGAATACGGAGATACCACATGTGTGACACTTTTTTGCAGCCTAGGTGGGCAAAGGGGCCCAAATTCCTTTTAGGAGGGCATTTTTAGACATTTGGATACCAGACTTCTTCTCACGCTTTGGGGCCCCTAAAATGCCAGGGCAGTATAAATACCCCACATGTGACCCCATTTTGGAAAGAAGACACCCCAAGGTATTCAATGAGGGGCATGGCGAGTTCATAGAAAAAAAAAAAAATTGGCACAAGTTAGCGGAAATTGATTTTTTTATTTTTTTTTCTCACAAAGTCTCCCTTTCCGCTAACTTGGGACAAAAATTTCAATCTTTCATGGACTCAATATGCCCCTCAGCGAATACCTTGGGGTGTCTTCTTTCCAAAATGGTGTTATTTGTGGGGTGTTTGTACTGCCCTGGCATTTGAGGGTCTCCGCAATCATTACATGTATGCCCAGCATTAGGAGTTTCTGCTATTCTCCTTATATTGAGCATACAGGTAATGAGATTTTTTTTTTCCGTTCAGCCGCTGGGCTGAAAGAAAAAAATGAACGGCACAGATTTCTTCATTCGCATCAATCAATGTGGATGAAAAAATCTCTGCCAAAAAAAGAAAAAGGAGGGGAAAGGCGTCTGCCAGGACATAGGAGCTCCGCCCAACATCCATGCCCACTTAGCTCGTATGCCCTGGCAAACCCGATTTCTCCATTCACATCAATCGATGTGGATGAATAAATCATTGCCGGGATTTTTTTTTTTATATATACAAAGTGTTTGCCAAAGTATATGAACACCGCCACCTCCTCAGCTCATATGCCTCGGCAAACGTATCTTTTACTGCAGAGGAGAAATCTCGTCTTGCAGCGCCGCATACACCGACTTGCGTGTAATCTGACAGCAGCGCAATGCTTCTGTCCGAATGCACATCAGTGCTGCAGCTAGTCGATCGGTTGGTCCACCTGAAAGGTAAAAAAAAAAAAAAAAAAAAGAAAAAACCAGGCCGCAAAGCAATAACTTTATTAACTTTAGAACAGAACATATTAATTTTTTTTAACTTTTGTAACTTTTTTACTTACCGGTAATTTTTTTTTTGTTTAGTTTTTTTTACCTTTATAGAACAAACCTCTCCTTCCCCATGGGACAATGTGCAAAGCGCAAATCGCCCAAAGATGTGGCGAAGTACGTTATGCACTTTATCCCAGGTGAAAGGAGAGGTTTGCAGCAGCTGTGAGTAAAAGGGCCCTAATAGCCCTGTGTGCCTGTCCTGTGAGATGCAATCCCTATGCTAGGTGTACCTGTGTGTGGTACTTCCGGAAACACTCACCTAAGCATAGGGCAGGGTGGTCAGGGCAGTCAGGACAGAAATAGCGGGTGTCACGCCTTATTCCACTCCTGCTACAGAAACGACATTTTTTTCGGGGTGGCGGTTGGGTTGAGGTACCAGCAACGACACTGGGGAAATGTCGCTCGTGTAGACGGCTAACTACACTGGTGGATGGGGCCACGGAACCTCCTGGGTAAAGGAGGTTCGCGATGATCTCTTCCTGGAATTTGAGGAAGGATCCTGTTCTCCCAGCCTTACTGTAGAGAACAAAACTATTGTACAGCGCCAATTGAATTAAATATACAGACACCTTCTTATACCAGCGTCTGGTTCTGCGGGAAACTAAATAGGGAGCCAACATCTGGTCATTGAAGTCCACCCCTCCCATGAGCGCATTATAGTCGTGGACTGAGAGGGGCTTTTCAATGACACGGGTTGCCCTTTCAATTTGGATTGTCGTGTCTGCGTGAATGGAGGAGAGCATGTAAACGTCACGCTTGTCTCTCCATTTCACCGCGAGCAGTTCTTCGTTACACAAGGCAGCCCTCTCCCCCCTTGCAAGACGGGTGGTTACAAGCCGTTGGGGGAAGCCCACGCGACTAGTTTGCGCGGTGCCACAGGCGCAAATCCGTTCTAGAAACAAATGCCTAAAGAGGGCCACACTTGTGTAAAAATTGTCCACATAAAGATGGTACCCCTTGCCGAATAAGGGTGACACCAAGTCCCAGACTGTCTTCCCACTGCTCCCCAGGTAGTCAGGGCAACCGACCGGCTCCAGGGTCTGATCTTTTCCCTCATAGATCCGAAATTTGTGGGTATAGCCTGTGGCCCTTTCACAGAGCTTATACAATTTGACCCCATACCGGGCACGCTTGCTTGGGATGTATTGTTTGAAGCCAAGGCGCCCGGTAAAATGTATTAGGGACTCGTCTACGCAGATGTTTTGCTCAGGGGTATACAAATCTGCAAATTTCTGGTTGAAATGGTCTATGAGGGGCCGAATTTTGTGGAGCCGGTCAAAAGCTGGGTGGCCTCTGGGACGGGAGGTGGTGTTGTCGCTAAAATGCAGAAAACGCAGGATGGTCTCAAATCGTGTCCTGGACATAGCAGCAGAGAACATGGGCATGTGATGAATTGGGTTCGTGGACCAATATGACCGCAATTCATGCTTTTTTGTCAGGCCCATGTTGAGGAGAAGGCCCAGAAAAATTTTAAGTTCGGAAACTTGGACTGGTTTCCACCGGAAAGGCTGGGCATAATAGCTTTCCGGGTTTGCGGTTATAAATTGTGTGGCATATTGGTTGGTCTCTGCCACGACTAAGTCCAAGAGCTCCGCAGTCAAGAACAGCTCAAAAAATCCCAGGGCCGAAGCGATTTGAGCCGTCTCAACCCGAACTCCAGACTGGGCGGTGAAAGGGGGAACTACAGGTGCGGCTGAAGTTGGTGACTGCCAATCAGGGTTTGCCAGCACCTCAGGGACTCTAGGGGGTCTACGGGCCTGTCTGCGCGGTGGCTGCGACGGGGTAACTACTGCACGTGCCACCGTACCAGCTTCAACTGCCCTTCTGGTGCTCGCTACTTCACCATGTTGTACGGCAGTGCTGGTACTAGGTCCAGGAAGGGCTGCGCTGCTGGTGTATGCCTCACCACGTGATCCGGCAGCGACAGCCCCACTCTGCTGCTCTTGAAGCGGATCCTGCGTAACCTGTGGTCTATCGACACGGGGCCGGGTACGCCTGGTGCTGCCAGGGACCTCAACCTCCTCGTCCGAACTTTGGGTCAGAGAGCCACTGCTTTCTACAGGTTCATATTCTGACCCACTAGATTCGTCAGATGAGGGTTCCCACTCCTCATCCGACTGGGTCAGAATCCTGTAGGCCTCTTCAGAAGAATACCCCCTGTTTGACATTTTGGACTACTAAATTTAGGGGTATTCCCTGAGACTACCCAAGAAAAAAAGCAAACCTGTCTTACAAAGGGGAGGCTAGCGAAGTACCGGAGGCCGCTGCGGTTGATAAAAAATATCAAAACAGATTTTTTTATCGCCGCAGTGCGTGGAAAGTGAATGTGCAGTGATCAAAAAATAATAATTTTTTGTCACTGCGGTGGGGCGGGCGTGGGTGAACGCACGTGTGGGTGACCGATCAGGCCTGATCGGGCAAACACTGCGTTTTGGGTGGAGGGCAAACTAAAGTGACACTAATACTATTATAGATCTGACCGTGATCAGTTTTGATCACTTACAGATACTATAAAAGTACAAATGCTGATTAGCGATACGCTAATCAGCGAATAAAAGTGACTGCGGTGCGGTGGGGTGGGCGCTAACTGACGCTAACTACCTAACCAAGGGGCCTAAACTATCCCTAAAACCTAACAGCCAATACCAGTGAAAAAAAAAAAGTGACAGTTTACACTGATCACTTTTTTTCCTTTCACTAGTGATTGACAGGGGCGATCAAAGGGGTGATCAAAGGGTTAATTGGGGTGCAGGGGGGTGATCTGGGGCTAAGGTGTGCTGTTTGGTGTACTCACTGTGAAGTCTGCTCCTCTGCTGGATCCAACCGACGAAAAGGACCAGCAGAGGAGCAGAGAAGCCATATAACAGATCATATTTACTAATATGATCTGTTATCTGGTTTGTGATTCGATTTTTTAAAAATCAGCAACCTGCCAGCGACGATCATTGGCTGGCAGGTTGCTGATGCAACTCTCCTCGAACTTTTGCCGGCCCGCGATGCGCATGCGCGGGCCGGCTGTGACCGAAATCTCGCGTCTCGCGAGAAGACGCGCCGGCGCGTCCACTCGGAATGAAACAACCACCTCCAGGACGCGTCTGTGCGTACAGCGGTCCGGAGGTGGTTAAATATGCGCCTGGCGTTAATATCAGCTTTAATAACACAGGCAATTTCATAATTATTCATGTCTATTGAAAATCATATAATACCTCCCGACGATTATTTATTTCAATAATATTTTCATGAACTGAATATACAATCATATTAATTGTGTTCGCAATCGGTTCGGCAAATCTAATTTCAGCTCGCAGATTGCCAGTTTTTACTAGAGCGAAATGACCGCCGGGCTCTTGATCCGGTGATAAATCAAAAGCGAACAAAGTGTAACCGTTCAAAAACTCGTGTCGATCGACGGATAAAGCGTTGTCGGCCTTGTGTTTCCCCGAAATATGTACTAGGGACATATATTCACGAACAGCTGATTCGTCTTGGAAGTTAGGTTGAAAAGGTTTTGCCGGTATCTGTTGACCATCCAAATATAAGGCTGCATAATTCACATTATAGTGGTTGAAGCACATAGGATTTCTTTGGTAACTCCCGGAAAATGATTCGTTATCCACAAACGCTAGTATTACTGTTTTTGGTAGGTTTCCGAGGAAAAGATTCTCGTGGTTACATATGCGAGTACCGGCGGGCACGCTATACACTTTAAGCGACGCCCGATCGATCGAGTACTTTGCGTTAGCTGTTAACAGAGCGCGACTGTGACCGATTCTTACAGCGGGCGATACTTGTACTCTTTTGACAAACAGGGAAGCGTGCTGTATTTGTACTTTAAAATGGGCCGCCTCGGCCGACATAAGGCAGAAAGTGTCTTTGTTTCTTGTCAATTTTATCTTTAGATCTAAACCATTCAGTATTAACTTCGGTTGATTAAATATATCGGCGTAAATGGGGCCCATTAATTCAACACTCCTAGATCGGGCTGAATACTTTGCTCTCTTGCTGAAGCCTTCATTACGCCCGTCGAGAACCCGGTCATCATGATGTCCAGCTGTGTCTTTATAGAATAAACCGGCTGTAAATTGGGATGCTAAAGTTTGTGAATTATAATTTATTAGGGACTCTATATACGCTCTATACGTATAAAGGTTGTCGCTTCTTGAAATCAACGTGTCGCCGAGCGTTATATCCAGTTGATTAAAAAGACTCGCTATAGGGTAGTTAATAAGTGCAACGCGGGATCCTTCTGGTATGGGTGTGTTATCAGGACTAACGATTTTGCAAACGACGTGTAACAATGTGTTATTAAGGTCGTAATAATATTCACCGCTGCCCGTGATGTAGAATTCCAAAGGGGCATTGTCAGTGATTGCTGCGATTGGCTGCACCTCTACATAAAGCGATTTTTCAATGCTTGTTTGGGTAGGCGGTATTTGAAAGATATCCAACTCTGATTTGGCGTACTCGGCGGATGCGTCATGCACGAAAGCCATAGCGTCTGTCTAGAAGATGTCACTCGGTGAGCGACTTCTTGTTTTCTGGCGGCGACGTCTCTTAGGTTGTGATACTTTATTCATAAAAGTTGGTAAGACAATGGCAGCGCGTTCACGTTTCCTTTTACGCGTTTTTTTACGTATTTGTATGACACCGGAGCCATCCTGGCTCTGCGCCGACCTATTTATACGATCCATAAAAGCGGTCGAAGCCGTAGTGACAACGTCTTTAGCGATGTTACGGGCAGCTGTTTTCACGTGCGGTTTTGCAAGCTCCACACCTTTCTTAAATAGGGGAACGACACGGCGGAACAGACCCCGAAATAACCCGGCGAGTCCAGAACCATGCATGAATTCAGTACCGTGAAAGCCGTCCAAGCCATGACCGGCTTGCGTTATGTAATAATGCGTATATGCGTCAGGGTCACCGTACACTCTCTGGGACAACATTTTAGTGCTAGTCACCGCGCGCGGTCTAAAGTGTAATCGCACAATAGTCTTACCGTATTGGAATTTAACAGGTTTAGCCTGATCCGTCAGTATCGATATTGTAACCGTGTCAAAATGATGCTTACAAACAGGTATATAGTCCGGCCGGTGATACTTTGCGTGACTATATCACCATTTTCACCGCCTAGCTCGACAGTTCTTAAAAGTTGTACGTAACTATCGCCAACAAGTTGATGTTGGACGATATCGGTACATACAAACAATGTATAAAAACCGGCTTTAATATCTGCATTAATTTTTTTCTCTTTTGATGAAACTAGAGCAAGCCCCTTTATACCGCCAACATGATGTTCTAAAACAGGTAAGCCGGGTCCTTTGTAGCGGATAGTGATGTGCTCTGTGTCGACATTCTTGAGCGACGGAGCTTTCGAATACCCCGTCAGCCCCAAAATATTCCCCAACTTCACACAAGGCATGAACTTGTATGCTGGTGAATTCAGTACATAAACGGTTCTGTCAATATTGTCGTATCTTAGACGCAATTGATCGGGAGGTATTTTTATAGATTCAAGTTTGCTATTAATGGCTTTGATGAGATCTTGCATATTGGAGTAATAACCCGATTTAACAAAAAGCTCGCTGAACGGCTCGTCGCGCTGTGCTACGTAGAATACACCATCTCCGGGATACTGAATCTCCACTAAAGCCACTTCGTAAGGGCCGCGAAGATGCACCGCTTTTGCTAACTTAGTGGTGTAATCGGCGATGCTGTTTTCGGGATAAAGTTTGGCGGAGGCGTTGCAGGGCAACGTGATAAAAAATGATCCGTCCTCCATAGTTTACAGACGCATCAACTGTTTTTCAGGCACCCAAGAGTTAAACTTGTCAGGGTAACCTATCCACTTTACAAAACACAACGTTTTACCCCGAACTTTCTTCTTTTTCAGTATTTTTTCTATCCTGTAAACTCGTAGCTTGTCGAGAGTTACTTTTTGGACTTCTTCCGGGTAGAACGAGCCTTCAATGAACTCATCGGACAGGTCTTTCAGCTTATAAAGGGGTCTGAGGCCCCTAGTGCTTACAGCGTGAATTTTAAATATCTCGTCCGTATAGGTTTGTTCATACCCCTTTGTAAAAACACCCTTAGAACGAACAATTCTGACGTGATCACCTATTTTTAATAACGGTTTAACTTTTTTAATAGTCTCGTAACACCCGTAGATATTTTTCCAAACGGTTAAAGAGTTCTCTTTTGTCACATCGACGGGGCGCCGCCTTATAGTTCTGTGGTATGTGTGGTTATAACTATACACCAAGTCTTGTAACTTGTCGATGTACCTGTACGTGTTTTGTTCTCTAAGATAGCGCCACATTTTAGTTTTCAGCGTTCTATTAAAACGCTCGACCAACGCTGCCTTAACAGCGTTTGTAGTTAAAAAATGATGTATTTTATAGGTTTCACAAAGACGCCTCATAGGTTTGTTTATAAACTCACGGCCCCGATCAGTCTGGAGCTTTCGGGGGGTTCGGCTGCTTAACTTAAATATCTGCTCAAAAGCGGTAGCCACGGTAGCGCCGGACTTATTTGAAAGGCACGACACCCAGGCATATTTAGATAGAATATCAACGACCGTCAGCAGGTATTTTACACCATTATTTTCTTTAGAAAAATCCATCATCGACACAAGATCTGCCTGCCATTGAGCATCGATATCAGACACCATAACCTTGTTTCTTGTAAAGGATTTTTTAACAGGTTTGTACAATGTGTAAGTATCCTCGTTGCTCAACCAGTTTTTTACAGAGTCTTTTCTTATTCCAAATTTACGTACTTCTCTGAATAAGGATTCAACGCCCCCATAAGAGCCGACGGCTTTTGGCGTGTAGTACTGTTTTCGCAATATTTTGCTTTTTGCAGTCATTTTAGCTGTGTTTTAACCACTTAAGGACCACAGGTTTATACCCCCCTAGTGACCAGGCCCTTTTTTACAAATCGGCACTCCACAACTTTAGCGGTTTATTGTTCGGTCATGCAACTTACCACCCAAATGAATTGTACCTCCTTTTCTTCTCACTAATAGAGCTTTCATTTGGTGGTATTTCATTGCTGCTGACATTTTTACTTTTTTTGTTATTAATCAAAATTTAACGATTTTTTTGCAAAAAAATGAAATTTTTCACTTTCAGTTGTAAAATTTTGCAAAAAAAACGACATCCATATATAAATTTTGCTCTAACTTTATTGTTCTACATGTCTTTGATAAAAAAAAAATGTTTGGGTAAAAAAAAATGGTTTGGGTAAAAGTTATAGCGTTTACAAACTATGGTACAAAAATGTGAATTTCCGCTTTTTGAAGCAGCTCTGACTTTCTGAGCACCTGTCATGTTTCCTGAGGTTCTACAATGCCCAGACAGTACAAACACCCCACAAATGACCCCATTTCGGAAAGTACACACCCTAAGGTATTCGCTGATGGGCATAGTGAGTTCATAGAACTTTTTATTTTTTGTCACAAGTTAGCGGAAAATTATGATTTTTTTTTTTTCCTTACAAAGTCTCATATTCCACTAACTTGTGACAAAAAATAAAAACTTCCATGAACTCACTATGCCCATCAGCGAATACCTTGGGGTGTCTTCTTTCCAAAATGGGGTCACTTGTGGGGTAGTTATACTGCCCTGGCATTCTAGGGGCCCAAATGTGTGGTAAGGAGTTTGAAATCAAATTCTGTAAAAAATGACCAGTGAAATCCGAAAGGTGCTCTTTGGAATATGGGCCCCTTTGCCCACCTAGGCTGCAAAAAAGTGTCACACATCTGGTATCTCCGTATTCAGGAGAAGTTGGGGAATGTGTTTTGGGGTGTCATTTTACATATACCCATGCTGGGTGAGATAAATATCTTGGTCAAATGCCAACTTTGTATAAAAAAATGGGAAAAGTTGTCTTTTGCCAAGATATTTCTCTCACCCAGCATGGGTATATGTAAAATGACACCCCAAAACACATTCCCCAACTTCTCCTGAATACGGAGATACCAGATGTGTGACACTTTTTTGCAGCCTAGGTGGGCAAAGGGGCCCACATTCCAATGAGCACCTTTCGGATTTCACTGGTCATTTTTTACAGAATTTGATTTCAAACTCCTTACCACACATTTGGGCCCCTAGAATGCCAGGGCAGTATAACTACCCCACAAGTGACCCCATTTTGGAAAGAAGACACCCCAAGGTATTCGCTGATGGGCATAGTGAGTTCATGGAAGTTTTTATTTTTTGTCACAAGTTAGTGGAATATGAGACTTTGTAAGAAAAAAAAATAAAAATAATAATCATCATATTCCACTAACTTGTGACAAAAAATAAAAAATTCTAGGAACTCGCCATGCCCCTCATGGAATACCTTGGGGTGTCTTCTTTCCAAAATGGGGTCACTTGTGGGGTAGTTATACTGCCCTGGCATTCTAGGGGCCCAAATGTGTGGTAAGGAGTTTGAAATCAAATTCTGTAAAAAATGACCAGTGAAATCCGAAAGGTGCTCTTTGGAATGTGGGCCCCTTTGCCCACCTAGGCTGCAAAAAAGTGTCACACATCTGGTATCTCTGTATTCAGGAGAAGTTGAGGAATGTGTTTTGGGGTGTCATTTTACATATACCCATGCTGGGTGAGAGAAATATCTTGGCAAAAGACAACTTTTCCCATTTTTTTTATACAAAGTTGTCTTTTGCCAAGATATTTCTCTCACCCAGCATGGGTATATGTAAAAAGACACCCCAAAACACATTCCCCAACTTCTCCTGAGAACGGAGATACCACGTGTGACACTTTTTTGCAGCCTAGATGCGCAAAGGGGCCCACATTCCTTTTAGGAGGGCATTTTTAGACATTTGGATCCCAGACTTCTTCTCACGCTTTACGGCCCCTAAAATGCCAGGGCAGTATAAATACCCCACATGTGACCCAATTTTGGAAAGAAGACACCCCAAGGTATTCAATGAGGGGCATGGCGAGTTCAAAGAATTTTTTTTTTTTGTTGGCACAAGTTAGCGGAAATTGATTTTTTTCGTTTTATCTCACAAAGTCTCCCTTTCCGCTAACTTGGGACAAAAATTTCAATCTTTCCTGGACTCAATATGCCCCTCAGCGAATACCTTGGGGTGTCTTCTTTCCAAAATGGGGTCATTTGTGGGGTGTTTGTACTGCCATGGCATTTGAGGGTCTCCGCAATCATTACATGTATGGCCAGCATTAGGAGTTTCTGCTATTCTCCTTATATTGAGCATACGGGTAATGAGATTTTTTTTTTCCGTTCAGCCTCTGGGCTGAAAGAAAAAATGAACGGCACAGATTTCTTCATTCGCATCGATCAATGTGGATGAAAAAATCTCTGCCAAAAAAAGAAAAAGGAGGGGAAAGGCGTCTGCCAGGACATAGGAGCTCCGCCCAACATCCATACCCACTTAGCTCGTATGCCCTGGCAAACCAGATTTATCCATTCACATCAATCGATGTGGATAAATAAATCATTGCCGGGATTTTTTAATTTTTTTTATATATACAAAGTGTTTGCCAAAGTATATGAACACCGCCGCCTCCTCAGCTCATATGCCTCGGCAAACGTATCTTTTACTGCAGAGGAGAAATCTCGTCTTGCAGCGCCGCATACACCGACTTGTGTGTAATCTGACAGCAGCGCAATGCTTCTGTCAGAATGCACATCAGTGCTGCAGCTAGTCGATCGCTTGGTCCACCTAGAAGGTCAAAAAAACTAACAAAAAAAAACAGGCCGCAACGCAATAAATTTATTAACATTAACTTTAGAGAACATTAACTTTTATAAACTTTTGAAACAGAACAATAACTTTTTTGCTTACCGGTGATTTTTTTTTTTTTTTTTACCTTTATAGGACAAACCTCTCCTTCCCCATGGGACAATGTGCAAAGCGCAAATCGCCCAGAGATGTGGCGAAGTACATTATGCACTTTGTCCCAGGTGAAAGGAGAGGTTTGTAGCAGCTCTGTGTGAAAGGGCCTTAATAGCCCTGTGTGCCTGTCCTGTGTCACGCGATCCCTACACTAATAGTGTACCTGAGTGTGGAACTTGCGGAAACACTCCCCTATGCATAGGGCAGGCTGGTCAGGACAGTCAGGAAAAAAAACGGTGGTGTCACGCCTTATTCCAGCCCTGCTGCAGACACGGCATCTTTTTCTTGGGGAACGTTGAGTTGGGGTACCAGGATAGACAGACGGGAAGTGTCTGCCATGTAGCCGGCTCACTACATCAGGGCCTTGGGGCACGGACCCTCCTGGATACAGGAGTTCCGAAATGATCTCTTCCTGGAATTTTAGGAAGGATCCTGTTCTCCCAGCCTTACTGTAGAGAACAAAACTATTATACATCGCCAATTGAATTAAATATACAGACACCTTTTTATACCAGCGTCTGGTGCGTCGGGAAACTAAATAGGGAGCCAACATATGGTCATTGAAGTCCACCCCTCCCATGTGAAGGTTATAGTCATGGACAGAGAGGGGTTTCACAATGACTCCAGTTGCCCGTTCAATTTGGACAGTCGTGTCTGCGTGAATGGTGGACAGAAGGTAAACGTCCCTCTTGTCCCTCCACTTCACCGCGAGCAGTTCTTGGTCACACAAGGCAGCCCTCTCCCCCCGTGCAAGTCGGGTACTAACGAGCCGTTGGGGGAAGCCCCGGCGACTAGGTCGCGCGGTGCCACAGCATTGAATTGCGACTAGATGTAAGTGCCGAAAGAGGGCCACGCTTGAGTAAAAATTGTCCACGTATAAGTGGTACCCCTTGTGGAGTAAGGGTGACACCAAGTCCCAAACAATCTTGCCACTGCTCCCCAGGTAGTCAGGACATCCGACCGGCTCCAGTTTTGAGTCTTTTCCCTCATAGACCCTAAAACGATATGTATAGCCTGTGGCCCTTTCACAGAGCTTATACAGTTTGACCCCATAACGGGCGCGCTTGCTGGGGATGTACTGTTTTATGCCAAGGCGCCCGGTAAAATGTACTAGGGACTCGTCTATGCAGATGTTTTGATTAGGGGTATACGCATCTGCAAATCTGGATGACAAATGGTCTATGAGGGGCCGAATTTTGTGGAGCCGGTCATAAGCAGGGTGGCCTCTTGGATGACAGGTGCTATTGTCCGTAAAATGCATAAAGCACATTATGACCTCAAAACGTGCCCTAGACATTGCAGCAGAGAACATGGGCATGTAATGTATTGGGTCTTTAGACCAATATGACCGCAATACATTTTTGTTAGTTAGACCCATGCTGAGGATAAGGCCCAAAAAAATTTTAAACTCTGAAACTGTGACTGGTTTCCACCGGTAAGGATGGGCATAGAAGCTTTCCGGATTGGCGGTAATAAACTGTGTGGCGTAGCGGTTGGTTTCTGCCACAACTAGGTCATAGAGATCCGCGGTGAAGAACAGCTCAAAAAACTGAAGGGCCGATCCTAAATGAGCCGTCTCCACGCGAACTCCAGACTGGGCGGTGAAAGGGGGCAATACGGGTGCGGCGGAAGCAGGGGAGTGCCAATTAGGATTTGCTACCTCTGGGAGACTAAGGGTTCTACGGGCCTGTGAACGCGGTGGCTGCGACAGGGGAGTTACTGCACGTGCCACCGTACCAGCTGGAACTGCCCTTCTGGTGCTCGCCACTTCACCAGGGAATACGGCAGTGCTGGTAGAAGGTCCAGGGTGTGCTGCGCTGCTGGTGTATGCCGCACCATAAACAAGATCAGCGCTAGCACCACTCTGCTGCAAATGAGGGTCATCATGCAGGGTAGGCAGAACCCTGACATGGGATCGGGTACGTCTGGCCGTAGCAGGGACCTCTACCTCGTCATCCTCACTAGCGGTTAGAGTGCCACTGCTGTCTACAGGTTCATATTCTGAACCACTGGATTCAGCGGGTGAGTCGTCCCCATCGCTTTCATCCATCAGGGCCAGAATCCTGTAGGCCTCTTCAGCGGAATACCCCTTGTTTGACATTTTGGGTTCACAAAATTTAGGGGGTATTCCTCTGAGACTACCCAGGAAAAAGAGCAAACCTACCTAGCAAAAAGGAGTGCTTGCGAAGTAAAGCTGCGACCGCTAATAAAGATCCAAAAAGCTCAAAAGTGATCTTTATAGCGGCGCAGCGATTTTACCGTGTTTTTGCAGTGATCAGAAAAAAAAAATTCTGTCACTGCGGTGGAGCGGACTGAACGCAATTGTGCGCAAAAGATCAGGCCTGATCGGGCGAACACTGCGTTTTGTAGAGCCTAAGGTGACCCTAATGTACTTATATAGATCTGATTGCGATCAGTATTGATCACTTACAGATACTATATAGTACTAGTGCTGATTAGCGACAGCGATGACGCTAATCAGCGACTAATCAGTGACTGCGGTGCGGTGGGCTGGGCGCTAAACTACCTAGCAAGTAGCTAACTAACTGGCGGTGATAAGGGACCCTTACAGGGGGGGTGATCAGTGACAGGGGGGGGACAAGGGGGTGATCAGGGTGATCAGGGAGTCTAATATGGGCGATCAGGTGCTAAATAAGGGGTTAATAAATGACAGGGTAATGTGTAAATGTGTAGTGTGGTGTTTGGTGCTACTTACTGAGCTGCCTGTGTCCTCTGGTGGTCGATCCAAGCGAAAGGGACCACCAGAGGACCAGGCAGCAGTTATATCAGACGCTATTTTGAAAATAGCGTCTGACATAACCTTTTCATTCGGCGATTCAAAAATCTACAGCCTGCCAGCCAATGATCGCGGCCGGCAGGCTGCAGAAGAACTTGTGCACTATGCGTTCCTGTGAACGCGCGCGCCTGTGTGCGCGCGTTCACAGGAAATCTCGGGTCACGCGAGATGACGCCAATCGGCGTTAGTGTGACCTGGGAGCGCCGCGGAGATGACGCCTTTCGACGTTAGTGTGACGGTAAGTGGTTAAACAGCGTCTACTCAACAACACGTCCTAACTGTTTATACAATTTTAAATAATCAAGCTATTATATTTTTTTGTAAAAAGAAAAAAACAGAATACATTTTTATTTAAAACAGTTTATGTATAGTAAATAAAACATTATAAGACATTATACACAAAGCAATTTTATATACATGCAAAGTAAAAATGTATGTAAAACAAATAAAAACATTATAAGATGTTTAATACAAACAAAGTTTATATACAATCGCCAAAGTAAGAAAATTTACAACGTTAACCAAGCAGCTTGCAACAAGGGCGGGAGCCTCTTTTTAGGTAATAATGAGCCACGCGGCGACACAGTAGGCGATCTTAGTAACACCGGGGGTGTAAAAGTGCTTCGAGCCTCGTCATAGGGCTCACTCAGCGACCGCTTTTTCAAATTATCGAAAAGTTCTCTTGTTCTTGTATTACCGATAACCGTTGACGGGGCATTCAGCTGTGCGATAGTCTCCATAAAATAGTCCCAACCGCGAGGGTTAATATTAGGCAAGCCGTGACTCTGGGTAGCTGTTCGAATCAGGTCAATAATGTTGGATCCGGGTACAGTTTGTTCTTTGAACTCACCCATAGCGCTCCAGGACGGCTTATTACCAGCGCGGTACAGTTTACTTTTCTCTGCATTTTTTCTATAACGTGTATTAATACTGTCAAGTATCTCGTTAGTATCTGGGCTGATTGAGGTTGCATTTGACAATTGTTGTTGATCGGTTTGTGGCTGTGTAATCAGGGTTATACCAGGCATTTCTTTACCGGAGTGTTTGTTGAGCATTAAGTACCTCTGTAACATGACTGTGTAGCTCTTAATTTTTTCATCATCTGAAAGGTCATTTCTGTGTAATATAAGCTCCTATAAAACCGCCGCTCTGGTTCACAATGCGCTTCTTGCCTTTAATGGAGTACTTTTTATCACTTAATTTCTTTATAGCCCTACGCCATTTTTTCAATATATTTTTTTGGCGCTCTTTAAGAGGGATCTTTCCTTTAATGATATTGAGCGCTATCTCGCCAATAGCCGATATCAAATCATTACTGGCGTTACGTAATATTGATTTCCGGGCCTTCAGATTTGTTTTGACTAATGCTTTTAAAAGATCCCAATTACGCCAATTACGCCGAATCCTGTTCGACATCCTTACAGCACCAGCGCCGCTATCAAAAATAACCATAAAGATGTGAGATACCTCATTTTAGAGCTTCTTTTTGCACACATAGTCAACCGGCAGATCTGGCGGGAACAGACCGGTTCTTAGTCGTAGGTCCTCAGCGTGTCAGATCTTAAATCTATAAGTAAATAGCCGTAAGGCTTGTGTGTAGCATCTTCAAAAGCTTCTAAAAAGAAACGTGTTTTACCGGGGTACATCTGCCGAGCCAACGTAATAACCTGTAATTTATCACGAGGGTTCTTATAAAGGACCATGTATTTAGTGTTTAAATTTATGGTTCGGCTTTTCTTACCCTGACAAAAAACGTTTTGAACGAGATACATAATGCTCAAATTTCTGTGGTGTACGTATTTGGTGAATGCGTTTAGTATTTCAAGATTTTCACAAGCCGCCTCCATAAGATCATCAACAACCGCCAAATTTACCTTATCCGTTGGAAATAGATCAGCGTCTGTAAAATTTTGCGGGACCACCTCGATAAACCTGATATTTGTAAACAAACGGGTTAGTTCATCATACAATTTCTGCCAACATGCGTAAAACCAAATGACATTATCAGGTTTGTGCGACATTAAAGCATCCTTGTGCATTAATAAATTTGTAACAAAAAAACTCTTTCCAGAATTTGAGGGCCCTGCTAGGATACACGAAAAAGGGTGTTGAAAATGCGCAGTCATGTTTAATAGCCAAAAGGCACGGTTGTAAAGTCAGCCGTCAGCTGTCTCTTTGTATAGACGCACTTTTGCGTTTTACGTAATGGTCTTGTCTCTATGGTCAAGCGCTTCCTATTTCTGTTAATGCCGTCTTGCTCGATACCTATTGTTTTCTGCGTCTCGGGGTCGTTGTTGTGGGAGTAGTCCAGCACAAGGTGTTTTAAACTGTCAAAATTAACAAGCCGTGTGTTAGCGACATTGAGTGTTATACCCTTAACCTTCAATACGGTTTTCCCGTTGTTAAGTTTGTAGCCGTAAGTCTTTGGACGAGCGGATACAAACTCGGTAATGTGGGCGTCGTCGGGGATTTCACTAGTTAGTTCACCGAGAAAATTACCCAAGGGTGGCGTCCATTCAGACCCCTTACTCACGAATATGACGGAGTCTGGGTCGTGATAAAGGCAACGTTCCTGTAGCCTGTCTAGGAGCTTGTATAATTCGAGTCTGGCATAGGCGGTTGTAAAACAGGCTATAAAAATGTTTGTGTTTTTGTTGTGGGTGTAGCGCTCTTTTACATAGCACCAATTGACTACTGCCGTATCGTCATCGATGAAATTAACCTCGGAGAGGTCGTAATACGGCACAAAAGCTAATTTGAAAAGCTCGTCAGGGTCCGTGACTATGCTGGTACGTGACAAGTTAGAACGCTGGCCAAACTTACCCCACAGAGAGTTTAGAAACAGTTTTGAAATTTGTCTTTTTGCTGGGTTTACAGCTATCTTATCAGATCGCAAGCAGACATCTTCTTTTTTTAAAAATGCCGCTATGTAAGCCGTTTTTTTTTCAGAATCCGTTTTACACCAATTGGGATAACCGGAAGCCTCCTGTTTATCTCTGAGGTGTAATTTGATGTACGGGGCGAACAAATCGTCTGTTGTATTCGGAAAATGCCAGATCTCGTAGATCTCGGCAATCCTGTAACCTTTTTCCACAGCTAAAACTATCTCTATGGTGCACCATGTACCGGTTAGGGACCGCTCATCGTCTGTGTGGCTGCAAATGTCTTTATGACAGCTCAAGGCGCATGTGTAACATAGCAGAAACATTAGTTTTTTATTTAGCTTTACAGGCAGGACCGGAAAAAATAAATCTCTGGGCGGGTACACTTTAACTCGGGCAATGCCAAAGTATTTTTTGATGTAGCCAAAATGATCATAAATGATTTTTGGGTGTCCTACAGGGTAAGTCTTAGTTTTATTAACAAAAGGGTACAGACTGGTGAAATCGTAATAATGCACTGTTTCATCGACCTGCACCTTGTGATAAAGTTTAATGGCGTTAGTGCGCCCACCGTAAAGCGCGTCACAAGGATCCAAAGGAGTCGGGAATTTCATTTTAATCAGAAAGTCTTTGACCCCCGAATCGTTTGCAATCATTTCCCGCCACTCGTGTTCCCACAGGACGCGGACCGTAAAGCCTTGTCTCTGTAGTCGGCTTTTCCTGACTAGGAAAGATTGGTATAGCTGCCCGTAGGACGATTTAGTAAGCTCGTTGCTGTCCTGCTCGTTATAGCACACAGGACACCCGTGATAAAAACAGCCCTGAAATTCAAAAGCGATGTGTTTACCGTTAACAAAAGAATACCCGTCCAAAAAATATTTACCGACCTTTTTTTCACCGCCCTTTAACGCATGTTGTATAGAAATGCCTTCAGCATGTTCAAGGTACATGAGCTACTGTATAGCGGGTGTTGAAAAGCGTTTCTGGGTCTTGTGGTAATTATCTGCAGGGACAATTGCTATGGTATTTTTGGGTAGAAATTTAAACCGATACATGGCCATGCACACGGATGCCAATGTGATAAGTTGGAGTGGATCAATACATTTAGTGACCGTTCTGTATTTCTTTTCACGTTTAATGTATTGCAGCACTTTTTGTTCCGTCATGGCCATAATCGTGTCCCTGTAACACTCACAAGCCCTTCTCAAAACTTCAACATCCTGCTTACAGTAAGCTTTTAACTCTTTCTGAAAATGAAAGGTGTCATTTTTATGTTTCTCGTACAAATCTGTGAATTCTTTTTTCTCACCGGGCATCATGTAATCGACGCCGTAATACCTAGCGGCCGGTAGGGCGCCTATGTAGTTTTGATTTTCTGCCGTGTTGAATAAATGCGGGAAGTGACCCTTGGCGCCTGAAAAATCCATAGCCGCGGGCATCTTGCTGAGCTTCATGGGCATGAAATTCAGCGAGTCTATGAACCTAATTTTTAAGTCCTTCAGGGTAATGCACATTAACCGACAGCCTTGATTTATAATATCAATTTTAAATTTTTCATTAATCAACTCCTGTAAAACAAAATAAGCGTCGTAGCGTCCAGCATTGTGCGCTATAAACGTGTAACCCGAAAACTTACCGTCGGCAAAAAATCGCACAAAGTCAAGCGTACAGGATTTTCCGCTAAAATGCCAGGAGTTGGGGCCGTATAGTGTGGTTGCGTAAATGAAATTGGGTATATGCAAGCCTGTTTCTTGCATGCATTCAAAATCGTAAAAGATATACTTGTCAGTCATTTTTTTGGGGGTGTATGGCTGCATGTAACAAACATGGTCGTCAAATTTGTCAACCTGCCCGCCGCAGATGGTGCATTTTAAACCGTTACATTTGTGCTCATCGCCGCAGTCTATATATTTGTAACAAAATCCGCAAAAAGTTTTTTTCTTACAAAGAGCTAAGTGACAGGTTTCTATGTGTTTCAAAACATGCCGCTGAACGGCAATACGTCCTACATATCGGGCAACATGTATTATTAGACTGCTCAACACAATTCGGGCTCTGGCACGCTTTACAAAACTGCATACACCCGTGTCGGTATTTATGTTTGTATACAGTGCAACAAGCGTCGCAAAAATAATCGAAACCGATAAAGGCTTTTAGATTTTTTATGCCATAATAATGCTTTTCATGGTGCAATATATAGACGGTCTTTTCTTTAGCTGTGCGGGCTGTGTGATAATAACGCCACTGTCCCCTATTGTGGTACAAAATTTTAATTGTGATGTTTAATTTTTTTTCAAATTCAGCAATGTCAGTAAAAGACACCAAATACCCCTCGGGTATTTGTAAGTCTCTATGCAGTTGTTGAGCTTTCTCTAACAAGGCAACGTCGCTCAAAGCAGAACCCTCCAAAATAGCGTAAACACTAGCGGCCAGACAGACGTTATTATCGTAATTATTAAAATCGTATAAATGTTGTTTTTTACGATCAATAATCCGACTATACGCGACACCACCCAAACGTCTTCTGGCCCCACCACGGCGGCCCCTAACAATGATGACAACTAGTTTAAGTATATTACCGGCTATGCACTCCGCGTTACTCTGTAAAGCGTTAGCTATATTGTCCAAAAATGTTTCGGCTCTAAATCCATCTCTAGAATACCTATTAAAAAAAATCGAATCAAACGTTTCGCCGCCGTCTAAACGCAATTGTATGAAATCACCCGGATCGGCGTCCCGTAAAACCCTATCTAACAATGTCTGTATAGAAGCGTGTATTGCATCAAGAGCGTCAACAAATGAGCGAATGGCTTCGAGGTTAGCGAATCTGAAGTGTTCCGTGTACATGGTACTGTTAAAATTCGCTAAGTCACGCTGTTGATTATATACACGTTCTAGATAAACGGATCTAACATTTTGTGGTTCAGGGAGTTCGTCTGTAATAGCCGTGTTATAGGGCCGGTTGCCATTTTGCGGGTCGCCTGAATGAACACGCTTTGATTGCGTATTTGAAGGTCTATTAGTGCGCGAGCTGTTTGGACGACTGTGCCCCGCTTGCGCGGTCTGCGGTTGCTGGTGTGTTTGTCCAGCGTTCAGACGAGCCGACGCACCAGTCTTGTTACGACAATCCTGTCTTTTTTTGCTAACTATTTTGTTCGGACGTGCCGGCGGCCCATTGTTCCGCCGGCGGCGCCTTTTTTCTCTAGCTATTTTAGAACGTTTAACTGAAAAACAGATTTTTATAGCCTTTTTTAACTTTCTAACCCTAGCACTTACAGTTGTTTTTGCGCTTTTAAAAGGGCGTCCACCTCCACCAGTCATCACTAGTCAGTCTCTGCATAGCAGCTCTTTTTCAAGATCGTCAAGATGCGTAATCAGGCGTATGCATTTGTTACGCGTAGCGTGTATTTGTCCCTCAGTATTTTTGTTGGGACTGTTAAACGCTAGAGACGTAGAGTCTTTAACGTAACATTTTAAATGCAACGCCACGCGTGCCATTTTGTCATTACATTTCGCGATATCCCTCAACGCGTCGTACGTCTCTCCACCCCGACAATAACAGGAATGGACAAGAGGTGCGTATCGCTGTTGGGGGTCGCTTATCTGTTGTACGTTGCTGCATGTGTCTGGCGTATCAAATGTGATGCGCTTTTTACAAGGTATTACATCCTGTGTATTGGGTACCGGTGTTATGTCGCATAAAGCTGTAATATCATTTATTACGCTAGTTGGCTCACCACTCTGCAGAACCGGTCGCGGCGTTGTTAGAACTCCAGCTATCTGTGTGAACTGTTCCTGATGCTGTTTTGTGGTCGAGCGTCGTCTCTCTTTAACGATTCGGGCTTTGTTGCTTTCTTTTCTTTTGGCTGCAATTTAAAGACAAACATTAAGATATAAGTATTAAGAATTTTCAAGCTCGCTAATTAAAACAGCTATTGTAAATATATAGATAATTTGCTAGAACTTATATAGTTGGGTTATTTGGATGTATAGAGACATCGATAGATAAATGGGTAGATAGATAGATAGGTAGATAGGATAGATAGATAGATAAATTGATAGAATTTAGATAGTTGGGGTATTTGGCTGTATGGATACATAGATAGATACGTGGATAGATAGATAAATTGATAGATAGCTGGATATCTAGGTAGCTAAATTGATAGATAGATATGTCATTATGTCTTTTATTAAAAATTTAAAGACAAGCATCCCGCTGTAAGTATTAAGAACATCAAGCGGTTTTAATTAAAACAGAGCGCCGTGTAATATTAACTTACGGGCATCAGGACAGCGGATAATCGGCATTGCAGGATTTTCAGACAGCCAACTGTCGCGGGCGTTGGTGACCGACTCTGGTGGTTCGGGGAATGAAACTGTTCTGTTGACCCTTGCGCTACTACCCGGCAGCTGAAAAACTTTAAATTACAAGGTTTGATTAAACACCATTGTTTATACCCGCTTAAAAGTTATAGACATTGTTTTTTGAGCTGCTGTATAGGGAGCCTTACCCGTTGTGTTAGATTTCTTTGATACCGCTTTGGAGACACCGGTCGTGGCCATTTTTCCTTTCAGCGCTGCATTAAGAAAAAAAAAAAGTATTAGACTTATAGACATTGTTTAAAATATATTACAGCAGCAATGCGTTTTGGTCCTTACGCTCTTTCCCCCGCCTGCTACGCTTTTGTATGGCCTCATCGGAGAGTGTCGCGATGTCATCAATTGTATACACTTTTCTTTCAAGCGCTGTGTTTTAAAAAGTGTATTAGAAATATAGATAATGTTTAAAACAGACAACATCAAAGAAGTCGATCGATCCTTACGTGTTCTGGCTAGCCTGGTCGTCTGTTTTATTTCATTTCGACCTGGGGTTGTGAGATCGATAACTCGCGATGGATCGTTCTCCTTTAGCTCGTCAGAATTGCTGTTGTAAGTAACTTCAATGCTTGAATGTTCTATATTTTCAGTATCGACGGCTCTGTTCGCAATTCTTAAAATGTCTCGGATTTGCTCGTCTGTAATAAACGTGCATGAAATATAACTAGATCTAAAACTATATACGTAATAAAAGCCTAAGATGGTTATACTTACCAACCAGGCAAGGAGACGTCGGATTGTAATCAGGTTCGCTTGAAATGTCAGCATGAGATAGCGCCATACTGGGCGACGCGTCTGAAAGCAATTGCGCCCCACCACCGCTAATGTACGACTCATAGAAATCATCGGCCGCGATAAGCATCTGTGCATCGGGTATATTGTCATCGCCCCATAAATTTTGGTAAGAATCCATCTAAACGAAATGTATATTGCTAGTTAAAATATAACAACATTTGTATGGCCGCTTTAACCCCTATAAATAGGAAAGATAGATAGATGGATGGATAGATAGATAGATAGATAGATAGATAGATAGATAGATAGATAGATAGATAGATAGGAGATATATAGATAGATAGATAGATAGATAGATAGATAGATAGATAGATAGATAATAGATAGATAGATAGATAGATAGATAGATAGATAGATAGATCAGATGGATAGATGGATAGATAGATAGATAGATAGATGGATAGATGGATAGATAGATATATAGATAGATAGATTAATAGATAGATGATAGGTAAATAGATAGATGCTAGATAGATAGATAAATGGATAGATAGATATATAGATAGATAGACGTTACATAGATTCAGTTAGCATAAGTCATATTCATGAGTCACATTCAAGAATAGTGAAAGATTTAAAGCATAACAGACAAATGGTGCTTACCTTTTAAGTGTCTTATGCCTTGTTGGTCAATGCTTCTATGTGCCCAAGTCTCTCTGTGATAGCAATGCAGAGACTGGGCCCTGTTTATATAGGCGGTTCACGCTGTAAAACGATACCCTGTGGTAGCAATTAGCATATTCATTAGTTGCTGTAGCCCCCTTAGTTAGATTATGTTTTATAAGCTTTTATATGTTGATAGTGTGTATCTTTTATATCAAAAGCGTATCAACGGCCCTGAATGGGCTTATCAATAAGATTTTATTTAAATGAAAGTTATGAATTGTATAAAATTGATATAAACTCATATAAAAGCCATATCAAAATGGGTAGATTTTATATGAAAAGTTAAATGTTGTAAATGTGTTATGAAATGTTCTAAAATTCAAAAATGTATTTATAATGCCTAGTTAAATTATGCTTTATAAGCTTTTATATGTTGATAGTGTGTATCTTTTATATCAAAAGCGTATCAACGGCCATGAATGGGCTTATCAATAAGATTTTATTTAAATGAAAGTTATGAATTGTATAAAATTGATATAAACTCATATCAAAGCCATATCAAAATGGGTAGCTTTTATATGAAAAGTTAAATGTTGTAAATGTGTTATGCAATGTTATAAAATTAAAAATGTATTTATAATGCCTAGTTAAATTATGCTTTATAAGAATTTATATGTTTATTATAGGTCTTTTTATGCATGAATCTTAATTTTATCTTAAATGTTGTAAACGAGTAATGAGATAATATAAAATTACAAAATTTATTTATAAAACAGCCATGTGGCAATGTCCAGATGTTTTAATGAGCATGTCTGTAGAAAATTCATTTAGACCCCGTATCGATTACAAGAATGCAGGCTGTGACCTGGGAAATCTTGAATTAAGCAATGTGTTTGCAAGAGGTCATGACCCGGGCCTTAGAAAAGTCTCGATTACAAGAATGAATACTGTGACCGGACCTAAAAGCTATGCTTTGACGTCCTTGACAGGTGTTACGACCTTGTAGGGCAGCTCCGGGGACATGGGTCTGGGAAAATCGTGATTTAAGCAATGTGCTTGCAAGAGGTCATGACCCTTGCATTAGCAAAGGCTTGATTACATGAACACAGTCTGTGACAGGTCTGGGAAACTTGATTTTAGCAATATGACAATATGTTTTACAGATATTTGTGATCGGTAGGTTAGAAGGCCTCTGAGAAGTACCAATATAAACCTAATATTAAACGATATAAATCTTAATAGCCTGCGATATAAACTTAATATCATGCGATATAAAATGAATATCATGCGATATAAACTTAATATCAAGCGATATAAAAAGGGGGCGTGTAAAAGGGGCGTGGTACCTGTCACTTTGACGAAACATATACCCTCTTACTACTGGCCTTACAACGGTTATTAGGTTTCGCCAATTACTATCATAAATTTATTATGAATTTTTCCGTAATTGCTAAACCGTTGACCGACCTTACTAAGAAAGGGGCGGATTTGGAGAATTGGTCTACTGAGGCTATTTCTTAATTTGAAAAATTAAAAAAGGCATTCAGTAGCGCTCCCATTCTGATCCAGCCTGATCAGGAGAAACCTTTTATTGTGGAGGTGGATGCGTCCGAGGACGGTGCAGGAGCAGTCCTTTCACAAGGTCCTGCTAGCCTCACTAATCTGAGAACATGTGCCTTCTTCTCCAGGAAATTCTCTCCCACGGAGAGAAACTACGACATAGGGAATAGGGAGCTGCTGGCCATTAAATGGGCATTTGAGGAGTGGAGGCATTTTCTGGAGGGGGCAAGGCATTGTGTAACTGTTGTCACTGACCATAAAAACCTTATGTTTCTCGAGTCTGCTAAGAGGTTGAATCCCCGTCAAGCCAGATGGGCTCTGTTTTTTACTCATTTTGATTTTTCCATCACGTTCAGGCCGGGAAGTAAAAATGTGAAGGTGGACGCATTATCTCGGAGCTTCCAGGCTTTTCAACCTACTGAGGTACCACCTGAATCCATCCTACCAGCAAAAATCTTCTTAGCAGCTCTTACCCAGGATATCTCAGCTCGCATTAGGTCTGAACAACATCTGGCACCGGTATCCACCCCAACAGATAAGTTGTTTGTTCCCGTACAATTTTGTCTCCAGCTGTTGGGTGAGTGCCATGATTCTGCCTTTTTGTGGACATCCGGGTGTTGAGGGCACTAAGGATCTGGTTTCTAGATCTTATTGGTGGCCCACTCTAACTAGGGATGTCAAGTCCTACGTGTCAGCCTGTGAGGTTTGTGCCAGGTCCAAGACACCTAGGACTCGCCCTGCTGGTAACCTATGACCCCTACCTATTCCCAGTAGACCCTTGTCCCATATCTCGATGGACTTTATAACTGACCTACCGCCGGCGGAGGGTAAGACTGTAGTTTGGGTAGTGGTCGATAGGTTTGGCAAGATGGTCCATTTCATTCCCCTGTCTAAACTCCCGAATGCCAAAACCCTGGCGTCTATTTTTGTGAAAGAAATTGTTCGATTGCATGGTATCCCGGAAAATATTGTTTCTGACAGGGGTGTGCAGTTTGTGTCCAAATTCTGGAGGGCCTTCTGTCAAAAATTTAAAATTTCATTGTCTTTTTCCTCTGCCTACCACCCTGAGAGTAATGGGCAGACTGAACGCCTTAATCGGTCTGTTGAACAATTCTTGAGGTCATATGTTGCTGATGACCAGCAATTATGGGTGAAATTTCTTCCATTGGCTGAATTTGCTTTGAATAATCGTGTCAATATTTCTGC
The DNA here is from genome assembly GCF_905171765.1 of Bufo bufo. NCBI lineage: Eukaryota > Metazoa > Chordata > Amphibia > Anura > Bufonidae > Bufo > Bufo bufo. Next base: position 797,065,839 of record NC_053389.1, on the reverse strand, counting down.
TGGGGTTTCACCTTTCTTTTGTAACCATGGTTTCCATCCCCGTTTTCATTCTGGGTCATCCGTCTCCTCCTCTAACCCTGAGGCGGATAGGCTCTCCTCTGAACTGTGCACAGTTTGGGCCCGGGTTCAATCGAACTTAGAAAAGGCTCAAAGTTCTCAGAAACTCAAGGCCGATAGGAGACGTTCAAGGGGGGTGAATTTTCAGGTTGGGGATAAGGTATGGTTGTCCTCCAAGAATCTCTCTCTTAAGGTAGATTCTAAAAAGTTTGCTCCTCGTTTTATTGGACCATATAAGATCACGGAGGTGATTAATAGTGATGAGCGGCAGGGGTCATATTCGAATTCGCGATATTTCGCGAATATTTTTTAGAATATTCGTTGAAAATTCGCAAATTCGAAAATTCGCGATTTTTTTTTTACTCAAAAAATCGGAAAGGTAATGATTGTGTAATATGCAAATTTTCGGATTCGAATTTTCGGATTCGAATTTTTTATTGCGAATTTTTCAACTTACAACTATTAGACAAAGAAGATTATATCATTATATTAGCTAAATTGCTCTATTCGATTTTTTTCGAATATTCTCTATATTGCTATAACTTTGTTTTTTCGAATATTCGTAATATTCTAAAACAAGAATATATAGCAATATAGCGAATATTCAAAAAAAACGAATATAGAGCAAAATTCACAAACACTACTACTCCTAAAGTCAAGTATATTGCAGTCTTCTAATTGGCCCACAAGTTAGAAGCAGTGAGGGATCATGTGTACTGATAAAAATAAAAAAATCGGAAAAAAAATTCGGAAAAAAATTCGAATATTCGAAATTTCGAATATATATAACTATATTCGAAATTTTCGCGAATTTTCGAAGTACCTATATTCGCGATAAAAATTCGAAATTTGAATATTCGTGATCAACACTAGTGATTAACCCGGTATCTTTTAGGTTGGAGCTGCCCGAGTCATTCCACATTCATAACGTGTTCCATAAGTCTCTACTTAAAAAATATTTTGAACCGGTAGTACCATCAAAAGCCTCGCCTCCGCCGTTTCTTGTTAATGATGCTGTCGAGTATGTGGTGTCTAAAATAGTGGATGTCAGGAAGGTGCGTAATTCCTTGCAGTACCTGATTCACTGGAAGGGGTATGGACCTGAAGAGAGATCTTGGGTACCTGCCAGGGAGGTTCATGCTCCTAGACTTGTCCACGTCACATGACCCTCACTTGGCCACGTCACATGACCCTCACTCCCCACTATAAATACAGGCAGCCTGCTGGCCGCAGGTTGCCTGTTAATTTAGGTTCCACCTGTGATTTGGTCTTTCCTGGCGTACTTACCTCCTGCTGAATTCCTGACGATCCTCTGCCTGCTCCTTGTGTACTTTGCTGCTCTCCTGGTATTTATGACCCCGGCTTCTCCTGACAATTCTCTGCTTGCTCCATTTGTACTTTGTAGCTTTCCTGGTATTGACCCGGTCCATTCACGTCCTGTTGTTTGTCTGTCTGTCATCTCTGCACTTATTCCAAGTTAGGGATTGCCGTCCAGTTGTCCCCTGTCATTAGGACTCGCGAGGCAAGTAGGCAGGGCCAGGGGTAAGGGTGGAGCGCAGTGGTCACTTCCCTTCCCCCTGTGTGTGTGTGTACGCGACAGCCTGTGAGGTTTGTGCCAGGTCCAAGACACCTAGGACTCGCCCTGCTGGTAACCTATGACCCCTACCTATTCCCAGTAGACCCTTGTCCCATATCTCGATGGACTTTATAACTGACCTACCGCCGGCGGAGGGTAAGACTGTAGTTTGGGTAGTGGTCGATAGGTTTGGCAAGATGGTCCATTTCATTCCCCTGTCTAAACTCCCGAATGCCAAAACCCTGGCGTCTATTTTTGTGAAAGAAATTGTTCGATTGCATGGTATCCCGGAAAATATTGTTTCTGACAGGGGTGTGCAGTTTGTGTCCAAATTCTGGAGGGCCTTCTGTCAAAAATTTAAAATTTCATTGTCTTTTTCCTCTGCCTACCACCCTGAGAGTAATGGGCAGACTAAACGGTGGCCACGTCACATGACCCTCACTCCCCACTATAAATACAGGCAGCCTGCTGGCCGCAGGTTGCCTGTTAATTTAGGTTCCACCTGTGATTTGGTCTTTCCTGGCGTACTTACCTCCTGCTGAATTCCTGACGATCCTCTGCCTGCTCCTTGTGTACTTTGCTGCTCTCCTGGTATTTATGACCCCGGCTTCTCCTGACAATTCTCTGCTTGCTCCATTTGTACTTTGTAGCTTTCCTGGTATTGACCCGGTCCATTCACGTCCTGTTGTTTGTCTGTCTGTCATCTCTGCACTTATTCCAAGTTAGGGATTGCCGTCCAGTTGTCCCCTGTCATTAGGACTCGCGAGGCAAGTAGGCAGGGCCAGGGGTAAGGGTGGAGCGCAGTGGTCACTTCCCTTCCCCCTGTGTGTGTGTGTACGCGACCGTTACAGCAGCGCATGCGTTGTCCGCGACCCAGTGGAACGCAGGTAACCCGCAAACTCCAGCGGATGGATCCTGTTAGGGAGGACTGCAAAGGTAACTCAAATCACATGATGAATGAGAATAATAGCAATCCAGGAAGAGATAAAAGAATACTTATACATGGGGGACATCCATATTAGGCCTATGAGTCCCATCTCCATATATCGCAATACAAACTGGATAAAACAATCATACAACAATCAATTCATATATGAGATGGAATTGTGTCTTAAATCTCCATAATAACATGATGATATAAAACATAAGCAACCATAAATAAATATCCATGTGAAGAATATATATTGATAAAAAATGATCATTAATAAATAATCATTAAATACAGTACATAATCAACACCATATTGATCATGAAAAAGAGAGGGGAGAGAAACAAATACCAACATAATTCATAAATAATAAATATCATAATTAATGTGCAGCTCAAATACATAATCATCAATGTATAATTTACATTAATGCATACTATACTAAAACCCAAGTGAATTAATCAGTGTATCCTGTGTATACAATGGTAAAAATAAATAAATATTGTATGAAATTAATTAATCTTAAATAAATAATAAGTACATCCTATTCATACAATCTGTGATAATATGGCTTACACCCCAACAAAGGAGATGATCGCATAATAGTGGTAATATATCTACACTAAAAAAATGCTAGACGCATATCTCTCCCATAAAATGTATACTAAACATCAAACGATGGGGCGAGAGTGACAGGGGCGACCCCAACAGCGGCAAAAGGCCGCCCCTGGGGTCGACCATGACACTCACGACCCACCATCAATAATGATCTTGACAATAGACCATGCAGAGACCATCGCCCACAGAATTAAAAACCATGGACTAACAACAATAACTTCAATGGTAATGTGGGAGAGAAACACACACAATACACATAATCTTGCATATAATACATTCTCCTATATGTATGTTCAATGTCTCCAATCTTGTCATTCATCCTGGACACATCCTCCCCTGGTTGGTTGCTGGATCCATCACCACCATATCCCAGATATAAGGAAATAGTGAATCTCAAAGAAGAAGAAAAAGGAAAAATATTATAGTAAAGAATAAATAATACCTGTATAAAACATACTATACCCTACTGATTAAAATTTGCGCTTTTCTTATGGGAAGGAGGAGAAGCTGTTTGATTCATTGAGGCCGTACGGGGTGACAGTATCTAGGGTCACTATCCATCTGGTTTCTCTCCGAAGCAGGGCTAATTTAACATTACCACCTCTGGACCCTAGATTGATTCTATCAATACCTCTCACCTTGAGACCCCGTGGGTCAGACCCATGGAATCTACGGAAATGTCGTGGAACTGCTTGTAGTGTGTCCCAATCTATCTCGGGTACTTCCGAGGCTGCATGAATCTTACTGATATGTTCCAATACCCAGACCTTAAGAGCCCTAGTTGTCATACCAATGTAAATAAGATTGCATGGGCATGTAATCAGGTATACCACTGCCTCTGTATTGCAAGTGATGTTATGTACGATCTTAAAATAATTTTTCCCAGAGGAATCACAGAAGGCAGTGGAACGGACCATGTATTTACATGCCACACATGATCCACAAGAAAATGATCCCCATCTAGGGCCCTTGCTGCCAAATATGCCACCTACTGTTTTGGGTACATAGTGACTCTTGGTCAGAATATCCTGTAAATTGCGAGACCTCCTCCATGTGATCTGGGGATATGGGGTAAGACATACTGCCAGGTCTCCATCCGTTTGTAGAACCGGCCAGTGCCTACGCAAGATATTTTGAATAAACCGCCATTTATTGTTAAATGGGGTAATAAATCTGACCCCTGAGTCCCTGCTGTCCTTTGATCTAATTTTACTCACCAACAGGGAATCTCTTGTTGTATTTTTGGCTCTCTCATAGCCATGCTGGATCATATTTGGTTGGTACCCTCTTTCAAGAAATCGCTGTGTCAGAACAGATGCCTGCTGTTCGAATTGCTCATCATTGTAGCAGATTCTACGTGTTCTTAAAAATTGCCCTGTAGGTATTGCTTGTATAGTTTTGGGATGATGTGCAGAAGAGGCGTGGAGAAGGGAATTGACAGCCGTGGTCTTCCTGAAAAGGTTAGTGGATAGATATCCATCAGGACCCCTCGTGATCATGATATCTAAAAACTCAACATTAGTATGACTATACTTCCAGGTGAGTTTTATGGTACGTGTGTTAGTATTCAGACGAGCCATAAAGTCCTCCAGGGCAGGAATGGAATCCTGCCACAGGAAGAATACATCGTCTATATACCTAGACCATAGGAGTGCGGCATCATATCCAGGAGTGTTATGCACAATCTCTCTTTCCCACAGCCCCAGAAACAAATTAGCATATGAGGGCGCACAAGACGCCCCCATTGCTGTTCCCTGGAGCTGTAGGAAGAGGCGGTCCTTAAAAAGAAAATAATTATGTGTAAGCATAAATTCTAATAGCGCCAAAATAAATTCGACCATATAATTGTCACAATCAGTCATGGATAAAAAGAATCTAGATGCCCGCCCTCCCTGGTCATAGTATATAGACGTGTATAAAGACTCTACGTCACACGTGACGAGAGCCACATCCTTGTCAACGTGGATACCATTAAGAAGTCTCAGCATGTCCGTAGTATCTTTCACAAAAGAGGGGAGGGTCTCCATGCTTTTTTTGAGAAAAAAATCTATAAATCTACCCACATTGGTGCACAAACTCCCAATCCCTGAAACGATGGGGCATCCGGGGGGGTGAATCTGACTTTTGTGGACTTTTGGGAGCAGATAAAGAGTGGGTTTGATGGGAAATTCCACTCTCAAACCCTCCATCATTTTGGAAGTAATGATGCCCTGATCATATGCATCCATCGGGATGTCATCCAACTCTCTCTTATAGAGGGCAGTAGGATCCTTGTCAATTCTCCTGTAGCACTGTATATTATTGAGCTGCCGGAAAGCCTCCTTCTCATACATCTGCACCGGCCATATCACGACATTACCCCCCTTGTCAGCTGGTTTGATCACTACATCCTTGAGCTCAGGATACAGAGAAATGTGATAGTAAGGAGTTAAAACAAAAGATCAGAGAAGCACTTAGAAAACGCACGAAGTTGTGGTGGAACAAGGCTGAATTAGAAAATTATCTTAATAGGAATATTGTGCCCCGGGGACTTCGAGTCCAGACATTTCCGTAGATTCCATGGGTCTGACCCACGGGGTCTCAAGGTGAGAGGTATTGATAGAATCAATCTAGGGTCCAGAGGTGGTAATGTTAAATTAGCCCTGCTTCGCAGAGAAACCAGATAGGTAGTGACCCTAGATACTGTCACCCCGTACGGCCTCAATGAATCCAACAGCTTCTCCTCCTTCCCATAAGAAAAGCGTGAATTTTAATCAGTAGGGTATAGTATGTTTTATACAGGAATTATTTATTCTTTACTATAATATTTTTCCTTTTTCTTCTTCTTTGAGATTCACTATTTCCTTATATCTGGGATATGGTGGTGATGGATCCAGCAACCAACCAGGGGAGGATGTGTCCAGGATGAATGACAAGATTGGAGACATTGAACATACATATAGGAGAATGTATTATATGCAAGATTATGTGTATTGTGTGTGTCTCTCTCCCACATTACCATTGAAGTTATTGTTGTTAGTCCATGGTTTTTAATACGGTGGGCGATGGTCTCTGCATGGTCTATTGTCAAGATCTTTATTGATGGTGGGTCGTGAGTGACACGGTCGACCCCAGGGGCGGCCTTTTGCCGCCGTTGGGGTCGCCCCTGTCACTCTCGCCCCATCGTTTGATGTTTAGTATACATTTTATGGGAGAGATATGCGTCTAGCATTTTTTTAGTGTAGATATATTGCCACTATTATGCGATCATCTCCTTTGTTGGGGTGTAAGCCATATTATCACAGATTGTATGAATAGGATGTACTTATTATTTATTTAAGATTAATTAATTTCGTACAATATTTATTTATTTTTACCATTGTATACACAGGATACACTGATTAATTCACTTGGGTTTTAGTATAGTATGCGTTAATGTAAATTATGCATTGATGATTATGTATTTGAGCTGCACATTAATTATGATATTTATTATTTATGAATTATGTTGGTATTTGTTTCTCTCCCCTCTCTTTTTCATGATCAATATGGTGTTGATTATGTACTTTATTTAATGATTATTTATTAATGATCATTTTTTATCAATATATATTCTTCACATGGATATTTATTTATGGTTGCTTATGTTTTATATCATCATGTTATTATGGAGATTTAAGACACAATTCCATCTGATATATGAATTGATTGTTGTATGATTGTTTTATCCAGTTTGTATTGCGATATATGGAGATGGTCATAGGCCTAATATGGATGTCCCCCATGTATAAGCATTCTTTTATCTCTTCCTGGATTGCTATTATTCTCATTCATCATGTGATTTGAGTTACCATTGCAGTCCTCCCTAACAGGATCCATCCGCTGGAGTTTGCGGGTCACCTGCGTTCCACTGGGTCGCGGACCACGCACGGTGCACGGCATCATCTCAACGTGCTCCGTGATGCCTGTATGCGCCGCGCATGCGCGGTACACGGGCGGGGACGCGCCGAGAGATGGCTCCATGGATCATGGTTTTCCCGCGCCCACTCCACTGGACCGCAGGTGTTCACAACCCAGGTAAATTCCACCTCCTTCCCCTCCCCACTTTATGTAGACTATATATACCCTACTTCCCTATTACTTAGTACCTCCTGACGAAGCCGCAGAGGTGAAACGCGCGTCGAGGTCTTGCGCTTAGGGTTCAGTATCCTCCTGTGTTCCCGTCATGTCTTCATGTACGTCCCGTGTGTAGCATAGCGTGATACCTATATATGGCCCTTATTACATCCATATTAGGTCTTTCATGGTTTTTAGATCATTGCTATACCTTGGAATTGAGTCACAGATTAGACTGTAGATATTGTTTAATCATTGTCAGTCTTTGTTGTCCATGATCCTCGGACGGTGTGTTGTAACGCACGGACATTTAGCTATTTTCTTTCCTTTCCTGCAAATACATTATATGGCCCATTTGGGATCATTTATACTAATCATGCAGATTTGGGTGTCCGTGAACTACAGCCCCCTTACCTGGTAGCCACCTAATGCTTATTGCTGTGTGGATATACATGTGAACTCAGTTGTGCAAACTGCCCTTTGCTTCTCTGTACACTGTTTGTCATCCTGTCTTTTCCCCATAGTTTTATATTTGCTAATAAATTGATATTTTGGTATACTATCTCCACTTGCTTTTTTTGCTACGACATTGGACATCATTCAGGTGGAATGTTTTGCTGTCTGGTTTAGACAGAGAGGTTTTTTGTAGGTTTAACTCTACCCCATAGCCCAGACATATGAAGAATATGGGAGATTGTTGTCACATGTACCACACAGCCAGTACTTGCCAGATATTCCTGCAGCTCCTTTAATGTTGCTGTAGGCCTCTTGGTAGCCTCCGAGACCAGTTTTCTTCTTGTCTTTTCATAAATTTTGGAGGTACGTCCAGTTCTTGGTAATGTCACTGTTGCGCCATATTTTCTCCACTTGATGATGACTGTCTTCACTGTGTTCCATGGTATATCTAATGCCTTGGAAATTCTTTTGTACCCTTCTCCTGACTGATACCTTTTAACAATGAGATCCCTCTGATGCTTTGGAAGCTCTCTGTGGACCATGGCTTTTGCTGTGGGATGCAACTAAGAAAATTTCAGGAAAGACCAACTAGAGCAGCTGAACTTTATTTGGGGTTAATCAGAGGCACTTTAAATGATGGCAGGTGTATGCTGACTCCAATTTAACATGATTTTGAATGTGATTGCTTAATTCTGAACACAGCTACATCCCCAGTTATAGGAGGGTGTGCACACTTATGCAACCACATTATTATTATTTTTTTTTCTTCCCTCCACCTAAAAGATTTCAGTTTGTTTTTCAATTGAGTGGTACAGTTTATAGGTCACATTAAAGGTGGAAAAAATTCAGAAATGATTTATCTTTGTCTAATTTTTTTACATCACAGAAACCGGACATATTAACAGGGGTGTGTAGACTTTTTATATCCACTGTAAATAGGGAAAAATTTAAAATACAGAAAGAAAAATTCTCCCATAATCTGTCCACATTTTTGCTGTCAACAATGTAATTTGTGAATTGTGTGATTTGTGCTTCAACACCTTGTGTGGTTGTCAGGCCCAGATATAGGAAAAAAATTATAATACAGAAAACAGTATTGAAGCATAACTTCCAAGTTAAGGAGGGGGCACGCGGCAATTACCCACTCCCGACTCGGGGAGGTAGTGACGATAAATAACAATACAGGACTCTGTAAGATGCCGTGTTATTGGAATGATTAATAAAAAATTATAGGGAATGTTACTTTGGTATTTTGGATTTGGAAACGTTAGCCAGGAGAGGCCCTGCTGCCGCTTTGTTGACTATAGATAACTTCTGCCTGATCGCACGTCCCTGTGACATCCACCATCCATTTGGATATCTTCTCTATCAACTTTCGATGTTCTTTTCTGAGCCTACCATGTTGATCATGGTTATCGGCGAATCAGGGTTCCACGCCGGAGAGGGAGTGTGAGAAAGAGAGACCACATCCAAGGGAGATAAATGGATGAAATTTTATTTTAATTGAGCGGAAATATGGGAAAAGTTATTGAAGCGCAAATGTGGGACAAGTTATTGAAGTGCAAATGTGGGACAACTTGTTAAAGTTTAAGCATTGAATGAAAGGAGGTGGCACGCATCAATTAAAGAAGAATTTCTGAAATTTTATTCCCTGTCACCTATGCAAAGCAGGGTTTTCTATCCGGCAAAACTTGTAAAATGTCACCTGACAATGTAACAGGCGATTTTTAGAAATTTATGTTCCTGTCACCTATGTAGAGGTGCCCCAGTGACATCCACCATCCATTTGGATATCTTCTCTATCAACTTCGATGTTCTTTTCTGAGCCTAACATGTTGATCACGGTTATAGGTGAATCAGGGTTCCACGCCGGAGAGGGAGCGTGAGAAAGAGAGACCACATCCAAGGGAGACAAATGGATGAAATTTTATTTTGATCAAGCGGAAATATGGGAAAAGTTATTGAGGCGCAAATGTGGGACAAATTATTAAAGCGCAAATTTGGGACAAATTTATTAAAGAGAAAATGTTGGGCAAATTATTAAAGCACAAATGTGGGACAAATTATTGAAGCGCAAATGTGGGACAACTTGTTAAAGTTTAAGCATTGAATGAAAGGAGGTGGCGCGCATCAAGTAAAGAAGAATTTCTGAAATTTTATTCCCTGTCAACTATGCAGAGCAGGGGTTTATTCTTGTCCAAAATTGTAAAATGTTAACCCAAGAATGTAACAGAAATATTAGTGAAATTTATTAACCTGTCTACTTGGTAGAGTAGGGGTCTATGACAGAAAAAAATTGTTTATTGTCACCCGAAAATGTAAAAGAAAAATTTGTGAAATTTATAAAGCTGTCAACTAGGTAGAGGACGGATATATTACACCCAAAAATTGGTGATTTTTTTTTTCTAAATACCCCACATGGTACCACTGTGGGGCTGGGGGTGCCGCCTAGAGGGGAGTCAGTATTGGCTTCCATAGGAACCTGCCCTTTCAATACAACTCACATATACAAGATCCGGAAGGCAGGTTTCTCATACTCAAAGGCCTGAAATATATATACTTTAGTGAATGTTTATGCTCCAAATACGGAACAGATCACTTGGCTTTCCACGTTAATAGACCTAATAGAGATTCATAGAGAAGGCATACTGATATTGGCTGGTGATTTTAATCTAGCCTTCAACCCACTACTAGATACCACCTCCAAGAAATCTGCTATTTCTCAAAAAGCCCTCAACTTCCTCCAGACTAAACTTTTGAGCCTTGGTGTAACAGATATCTGGCGCTGTCTGAACCCCCAGGGATTAGACTATTCCTTTTACTCTCCCTCTAACAGATCTTATAGTAGGATCGATTATATCCTTATCTCAAAAGAACACCTACAGCTATGTTCACTCGCCAAGATAGGAGATATAACTCTATCTGACCACTCTTCTATATTCTGTGATATACACCCACCTAATAGATCCAACAAAAAATCCAATTGGAGACTTAATGAATCTCTACTGGGAAATGAGAAACATACAACCCAAATTTCCTCCTTCCTAGAACAATACTTCTCAATTAACAACACTAAAGATGTTTCTCCCCAAATAATATGGGACGCCCACAAGGCCTTTATAAGCGGCAGACTAATTAGCCTTTGCTCTTTCCTTAAAAAACAATCTGAGAAGAAACTTTCCAACTTACTATCTAAAATCCATACCCTGGAAAAAGCACATAAACAATCTCTGTTAGCCCAACAACTCTCTGAACTCACCTCCCTCAGGACAGAACTAAAAAACTTCCTCAATGAGAAATCTGCCAAATACTACTTATCCGCACAACAAAAAAATTTTGCACATGGAAATAAGGCATCTAAGTTTGCAATGCAGAAAATTAAGCAGAGAAAAACTTCCCGTTATATACAAAGCATTAGATCGCCCCAAAACACTCTCCTGTTTAAAGCAAAAGAAATTGCAGACCAATTTAAGAAGTTCTACGAGTCTCTATATAATCGCCCCTCTACTATACTCCCAGACCCCTCATTAGACAGAAATTCCAACATTAATATCTTCCTATCTTCCCTTAAACTGCCAACATTATCTATAACCCAAGGAGAGTCTCTATCTAAACCATTTACCATCCCCGAACTAGTACTAGCCATCAAATCGACTCCTAAAGGAAAATGCCCTGGTCCAGATGGGTTTCCCATAACCTATTAATCAACTTTTAAAGAAATTCTCCTCCCCTTTTTGCTCCCAATCTACAATCAGGCCTTAGACAAAAAACCACTTACCGCAGACATGACAAAAGCCATTATCACAGTTATCCCTAAACAAGGCAAAGATCCCACCTTATGTTCGAACTTTCGCCCCATTTCCCTCCTAAACGTGGATCTTAAACTACTCTCAAAAATGCTGGCCACTAGACTGCAGAGCCTTTTGCCCCAATTGATCCACCCAGATCAGGTGGGATTTCTCAGGGGTAGAGAAGGCAAAGACAATACCACTAAAATATTAAATGCCCTATACTATGCCTCTCATAGATCCTCTCCTTTAGTTTTGCTTGGCACAGACGACGAAAAAGCATTTGATAGAGTGGACTGAACTTACATTTCACTGACCCTATCGAAATTTCAAATACCGACACCATTCATTAATGCTATTTTCTCCATGTATACCCACTCTTCGGCGTCTGTGTCAGTCAATGACACTTTATCCTCTAGCTTTCCCATTAGCAATGGAACAAGACAGGGATGCCCACTTTCTCCCCTCCTCTTTGTACTGGTTATGGAGACCCTATTACAATCCCTTAGACAAGATCCTGACATTAAGGGCTTACAGGTTAATGGCTACGACTTTAAACTAGCTGCATTTGCAGATGATCTCTTAATAATCACTACCAACCCACTTAAATCTATACCGGTAATTTTGTCCAATCTCACTTATTTTGGCTCCCTGTCAAACTTTAAAATTAACGCAACTAAATCCCAGATAATCCACATGGGCCTCTCCCCGCATACCCTCACATCTCTCCAAAACAAATCCCCTTTTAATTGGCATACCCAACATTTGACATACCTAGGAGGGAAATTATCCCCTTGTCTTGGAGAACTATTTAAACTTAATTACAAACCTGTCTTAGCATCTATAATCACTCAATTAGATTCCCTCAATTTTCCTTATTTGTCCTGGTTTGGGAGGAAAAACATACTTATGTCCCTGGTAATACCTAGACTTACATATCTGATGCAAGTACTTCCCATTGAAATCCCCAAATCCAATTTTTCCGCTCTTAACAAAAATATACGTGAATTTATATGGCAGGGGAAAAAACCCCGCATCTCTTTTGAAACTTTAACTAAACCGAGATCCAGGGGAGGTATCGGACTCCCTGACCCAGAGATATATATGAAAGCTATTCAACTCGCAAGAGTAGTAGACTGGATCAGAAACCCCCCCCATAAATTGTGGTTAGTACTAGAGAATGCTTTCCTACCTTCCCCTATTCGAGCCCTCTTTTTGGCTAACAGACCCCCCCCCCCCGGTCCTCAGCACTATACCGAACCCCTTGATCAGGAACACCTTAAAGGTCTGGGGGTGGTTCTCGGCCAACATGAAGGCTTTGACTCTCCCTTCTCCTTTCATCTCCATAAAAGATGTAATTACCCTAGCTCCCAAAGAATTAAGAGACAGTTGCCCCTCTGTTCTTGAAAAAACAGACTTGGAGGTTTCAAAACTATTTAATAAAGATGGAGGTATCCTTTCGGATCAAGATATTTGTGACCTTCTTAAGGTTACAATCAAAAACCCTTTCCTTTTAAGCTTTATTAGAAAGGAATCACTCCTTATTGCTAAAGAAACCTCTCCAGCTCAAGATCTTCTTTGGTTTGACAAGATGATTGGAGCTTCTCTTTATCCCCCCAAAGCCATATCTAGTATATACAAACAACTTAAATTTCCTCCCTCCACTGTTAACCACCTCAGCCCCCAGAGCTTAAACACCCTTAAAGACCAGGCCACTTTTTACACTTCTGACCTACACTACTTTCACCGTTTATTGCTCGGTCATGCAACTTACCACCCAAATGAATTTTACCTCCTTTTCTTCTCACTAATAGAGCTTTCATTTGGTGGTATTTCATTGCTGCTGACATTTTTACTTTTTTTGTTATTAATCGAAATTTAACGATTTTTTTGCAAAAAAATGACATTTTTCACTTTCAGTTGTAAAATTTTGCAAAAAAAACGACATCCATATATAAATTTTTCTCTAAATGTATTGTTCTACATGTCTTTGATAAAAAAAAAATGTTTAGGTAAAAAAAAATGGTTTGAGTAAAAGTTATAGCGTTTACAAACTATGGTACAAAAATGTGAATTTCCGCTTTTTGAAGCAGCTCTGACTTTCTGAGCACCTGTCATGTTTCCTGAGGTTCTACAATGGCCAGACAGTACAAACACCCCACAAATGACCCAATTTCGGAAAGTAGACACCCTAAGGTATTCGCTGATGGGCATAGTGAGTTCATAGAACTTTTTATTTTTTGTCACAAGTTAGCGGAAAATTATGATTTTTTTTTTTATTTGATTTTTTTTCAAAGTCTGATATTCCACTAACTTGTGCCAAAAAATAAAAACTTCCATGAACTCACTATGCCCATCAGCGAATACCTTGGGGTGTCTTCTTTCCAAAATGGGGTCACTTGTGGGGTAGTTATACTGCCCTGGCATTCTAGGGGCCCAAATGTGTGGTAAGGAGTTTGAAATCAAATTCTGTAAAAAATGGCCAGTGAAATCCGAAAGGTGCTCTTTGGAATGTGGGCCCCTTTGCCCACCTAGGCTGTAAAAAAGTGTCACACATGTGGTATAGCCGTACTCAGGAGAAGTTGGGGAATGTGTTTTGGGGTGTCATTTTACATATACCCATGCTGGGTGAGATAAATATCTTGGTCAAATGCCAACTTTGTATAAAAAAATGGGAAAAGTTGTCTTTTGCCAAGATATTTCTCTCACCCAGCATGGGTATATGTAAAATGACACCCCAAAACACATTCCCCAACTTCTCCTGAATACGGAGATACCACATGTGTGACACTTTTTTGCAGCCTAGGTGGGCAAAGGGGCCCACATTCCAAAGAGCACCTTTCGGATTTCACCAGTCATTTTTTACAGAATTTGATTTCAAACTCCTTACCACACATTTGGGCCCCTAGAATGCCAGGGCAGTATAACTACCCCACAAGTGACCCCATTTTGGAAATAAGACACCCCAAGGTATTCGCTGATGGGCATAGTGAGTTCATGGAAGTTTTTATTTTTTTGTCACAAGTTAGTGGAATATGAGACTTTGTAAGAAAAAAAGAAAAAAAATCATCATTTTCCACTAACTTGTGACAAAAAATAAAAAATTCTAGGAACTCGCCATGCCCCTCACGGAATACCTTGGGGTGTCTTCTTTCCAAAATGGGGTCACTTGTGGGGTAGTTATACTGCCCTGGTATTCTAGGGGCCCTAATGTGTGGTAAGGAGTTTGAAATCAAATTCTGTAAAAAATGACTGGTGAAATCCGAAAGGTGCTCTTTGGAATGTGGGCCCCTTTGCCCACCTAGGCTGCAAAAAAGTGTCACACATGTGGTATCTCCGTATTCAGGAGAAGTTGGGGAATGTGTTTTGGGGTGTCATTTTACATATACCCATGCTGGGTGAGAGAAATATCTTGGCAAAAGACAACTTTTCCCATTTTTTTTATACAAAGTTGGCATTTGACCAAGATATTTATCTCACCCAGCATGGGTATATGTAAAATGACACCCCAAAACACATTCCCCAACTTCTCCTGAATTGGCAAAAGACAACTTTTCCCATTTTTTTTATACAAAGTTGGCATTTGACCAAGATATTTATCTCACCCAGCATGGGTATATGTAAAATGACACCCCAAAACACATTCCCCAACTTCTCCTGAGTACGGCGATACCACATGTGTGACACTTTTTTTGCGCAAAGGTGCCCAAATTCCTTTTAGGAGGGCATTTTTAGACATTTGGATACCAGACTTCTTCTCACGCTTTGGGGCCCCTAAAATGCCAGGGCAGTATAAATACCCCACATGTGACCCCATTTTGGAAAAAAGACACCCCAAGGTATTTAATGAGGGGCATGGCGAGTTCATAGAAAAAAAAAAAAATTGGCACAAGTTAGCGGAAATTTATTTTTTGGGTTTATTTCTCACAAAGTCTCCCTTTCCGCTAACTTGAGACAAAAATTTCAATCTTTCATGGACTCAATATGCCCCTCAGCGAATACCTTGGGGTGTCTTCTTTCCAAAATGGGGTCATTTGTGGGGTGTTTGTACTGCCCTAGCATTTGAGGGTCTCTGCAATCATTACATGTATGGCCAGCATTAGGAGTTTCTGCTATTCTCCTTATATTGAGCATACGGGTAATGAGATTTATTTTTTCCGTTCAGCCTCTGGGCTGAAAGAAAAAAATGAACGGCACAGATTTCTTCATTCGCATCGATCAATGTGGATGAAAAAATCTCTGCCAAAAAAAGAAAAAGGATGGGAAAGGCGTCTGCCAGGACATAGGAGCTCCGCCCAACATCCATACCCACTTAGCTCGTATGCCCTGGCAAACCAGATTTCTCCATTCACATCAATCGATGTGGATGAATAAATCATTGCCAGGATTTTTTTTTTTTATATATATACAAAGTGTTTGCCAAAGTATATGAACACCGCCACCTCCTCAGCTCATATGCCTCGGCAAACGTATCTTTTACTGCAGAGGAGAAATCTCGTCTTGCAGCGCCGCATACACCGACTTGCGTGTAATCTGACAGCAGCGCAATGCTTCTGTCAGAATGCACATCAGTGCTGCAGCTAGTCGATCGGTTGGTCCACCTGGAAGGTAAAAAAAAAAAAAAAAAAGAAAAAACCAGGCCGCAACACAATAATTTTATTAACTTTGGAAGAGAACATCTAAACTTTAACTTTTTGAACTGAACATTAACCTTTTTGCTTACTGGTGTTTTTTTTTTTTTTTTTTTACCTTTATAGAACAAACCTCTCCTTCCCCATGGGTCAATGTGCAAAGCGCAAATCGCCCAAAGATGTGGCGAAGTGCGTTATGCACTTTGTCCCATGTGAAAGTAGACGTTGCAGCAGCTGTGAGTGAATGGGCCCTAATAGCCCTGTGTGCCTGTCCTGGTGAGATGTGATCCCTATGCTAGGTGTACCTGTGTGTGGTACTTCCGGAAACACTCTCCATAGCATAGGGCAGGGTGGTCAGGACAGTCAGGACAGAAATAGCGGGTGTCACGCCTTATTCCACTCCTGCTACAGACACAAAAAAATTTTCGGGGTGGCGGTTGGGTTGAGGTACCAGCAACGACACTAGGGAAATGTCGCTCGTGTAGACGGCTAACTACACTGGTGGATGGGGCCACGGAACCTCCTGGATAAAGGAGGTTCTCGATGATCTCTTCCTGGAATTTGAGGAAGGATCCTGTTCTCCCAGCCTTACTGTAGAGAACAAAACTATTATAGGCAGCCAATTGAATTAAATATACAGACACCTTCTTATACCAGCGTCTGGTTCTGCGGGAAACTAAATAGGGAGCCAACATCTGGTCATTGAAGTCCACCCCTCCCATGAGCGCATTATAGTCGTGGACTGAGAGGGGCTTTTCAATGACACGGGTTGCCCTTTCAATTTGGATTGTCGTGTCTGCGTGAATGGAGGAGAGCATGTAAACGTCACGCTTGTCTCTCCATTTCACCGCGAGCAGTTCTTCGTTACACAAGGCAGCCCTCTCCCCCCTTGCACGACGGGTGGTAACGAGCCGTTGGGGGAAGCCCGCGTGACTATTTCGCGCGGTGCCACAGGCGCAAATCCGTTCTAGAAACAAATGCCTAAAGAGGGCCACACTTGTGTAAAAATTGTCCACATAAAGATGGTACCCCTTGCCGAATAAGGGTGACACCAAGTCCCAGACTGTCTTCCCACTGCTCCCCAGGTAGTCAGGGCAACCGACCGGCTCCAGGGTCTGATCTTTTCCCTCATAGATCCGAAATTTGTGCGTATAGCCTGTCGCCCTTTCACAGAGCTTATACAATTTGACCCCATACCGGGCATGCTTGCTTGGGATGTATTGTTTGAAGCCAAGGCGCCCGGTAAAATGTATTAGGGACTCGTCTACGCAGATGTTTTGCTCGGGGGTATACAAATCTGCAAATTTCTGGTTGAAATGGTCTATGAGGGGCCGAATTTTGTGGAGCCGGTCAAAAGCTGGGTGGCCTCTGGGACGGGAGGTGGTGGTGTCGCTAAAATGCAGGAAACGCAGGATGGTCTCAAATCGTGTCCTGGACATAGCAGCAGAGAACATGGGCATGTGATGAATCGGGTTCGTGGACCAATATGACCGCAATTCATGCTTTTTAGTTAGACCCATGTTGAGGAGAAGGCCCAGAAAAATTTTAAGTTCGGAAACTTGGACTGGTTTCCACCGGAAAGACTGGGCATAAGAGCTTCCCGGGTTGGCGGATATAAATTGAGTGGCATACCGATTTGTTTCTGCCACGCAGTCAAGAACAGCTCAAAAAATCCCAGGGCCGTACTGATCTGAGCCGTCTCAACCCGAACTCCAGACTGGGCGGTGAAAGGGGGAACTAATGGTGCGGCTGAAGTTGGGGACTGCCAATCAGGGTTTGCCAGCACCTCAGGGATTCTAGGGGCTCTACGGGCCTGTCTGCGATGTGGCTGCGACGGGGTAACTACTGCACGTGCCACCGTACCAGCTTCAACTGCCCTTCTGGTGCTCGCCACGTCACCATGTTGTACGGCAGTGCTGGTACTAGGTCCAGGAAGGGCTGCGCTGCTGGTGTATGCCTCACCACGTGATCCGGCAGCGACAGCCCCACTCTGCTGCTCTTGAAACGGATCCTGCACAACCTGTGGTCTAGCGACACGGGGCCTGGTTCTATCAGGGACCTCCACCTCCTCGTCCGAACTTTGGGTCAGAGAGCCACTGCTTTCTACAGGTTCATATTCTGACCCGCTAGATTCGTCAGATGAGGGTTCCCACTCCTCATCCGACTGGGTCAGAATCCTGTAGGCCTCTTCAGAAGAATACCCCCTGTTTGCCATTTGGACTACTAAATTTAGGGGTATTCCCTGAGACTACCCAAGAAAAAAAGCAAGCCTGTCTTACAAAGGGGAGGCTAGCGAAGGACCGGAGGCCGCTGCGGTTGATAAAAAATATCAAAACTGATTTTTTTTATCGCCGCAGTGCGTGTAAAGTGATTGTGCAGTGATCAAAAAACAAAATTTTTTTTGTCACTGCGGCGGGGCGGGCGTGGGTGAACGCACGTGTGGGCGACCGATCAGGCCTGATCGGGCAAACACTGCGTTTTGGGTGGAGGGCGAACTAAAGTGACACTAATACTATTATAGATCTGACTGTGATCAGTTTTGATCACTTACAGATACTATAAAAGTACAAATGCTGATTAGCGATACGCTAAACAGCGAATAAAAGTGACTGCGGTGCGGTGGGCTGGGCGCTAACTGATCCCTAAACTACCTAACCAAGGGGCCTAAACTAATCCTAAAACCTAACAGCCAATACTAGTGGAAAAAAAAAGTGTCAGTTTACACTGATCACTTTTTGTCTTTCACTAAGTGATTGACAGGGGGCGATCAAGGGGTTAATTTGGATGATGGGGGTGATGGAAGGTGATCAGGGGCTAAGGGTAGTGTTTGGTGTGTACTCACAGTGATATCTGCTCCTCTGCTGGATCCAACCGACGAAAAGGACCAGCAGAGGAGCAGAGAAGCCATATAACAGATCATATTTACTAATATGATCTGTTATATGGCTTGTGATTTGATTTTTTAAAAATCAGCAACCTGCCAGCAACGATCATTGGCTGGCAGGTTGCTGATGCAATTCTCCTCGAACTTTTGCCGGCCCGCGATGCGCATGCGCGGGCCGGCAATGCCCAAAATTTCGCGTCTCGCGAGAGGACGCACCGGCGCGTCCATCCAGAGAAACAGGACCGCTGCAAAGACGCAATCCTGCGTACGGCGGTCCTGAGGAGGTTAAACATGCTGCAATCGGGCTCTGGGAAAAGGACTTGCAACGTACACTGTCTCCCTCTGAAATACTAAAGATCTTGATAGTCCCACATAAGATATCTAGATGTATTCTTATTCAAGAGAACAGCTACAAAATTTTGATGCGCTGGTACAAGACCCCAGATAAGACCTGCCTATATAATCCACATTACACTGATACCTGTTGGAGATGTTGTAAAGAGAGGGGCTCTTTTTTCCACATTTGGTGGTCGTGTGAATTAATCCAGCCATGGTGGTCTGAGATCGTTAAACTTAGCAATCAGATATGCCAGACCTCCTTCCCTTGCACCCCTGAAATCTCACTACTCAGCCTTGGTATTGGGACAACCAAATCCCGCAAAACAACACTTTTCTCTTTCATGACAGTAGCCGCCAGACTACTAATTCCTAAACTCTGGTTATCAACAGAGGTCCCTAGTCTAGAACATTGGATTAATAGACTTGATCAAATTTATCGTTTAGAAGAGATTTCTCATTGGGAATTGCGTACTAGACATGTCTTTCTCCAAATTTGGGCCCCCTGGAGAGAATACAGAAAATTCGCTTAAATACTGCAACCTAATCCACATTACTTAGTTTTCATACGAATAATACCTTAGTCCTATGATATATTTACAGCTCCTGACCTACAACTACTTGCATATCAGTACCCTCCGACGCAGAGACACACCTGCAACGCACTTAAATAGAGGTCTCTTGAATTTTGTTCTACCTATCCTTTTAGGACCTTTTAGGTCCTCTTTGTGAGTTACTTTATTTTATTTTATGTTTTTAACTGTTCTACTTTATTTCAACAAAGACTGAAATGCCTAATTACTTGGTCTAATGAGATTGAACAATTGTGAACATCTGTACGATTTATCTGACCAATGCTATGTATGTACGTTACAAGAAAAACAATAAAAATTGTTAATATAAAAAAAAAAAAAAAGGCCTTTAAAACTATCCGTCTCCACCAGACGGAATGACAGCATTTCAAAGGCCAGTAATTTAGAAATGATGGCATTCAGGGCTTGGGATCACGGGTGGGTAGGGGGTAATTCCTCTCCCACTCCAGTGTTTGGAAGATGGAGAGCTAAACGCCTCCGTGGGACATTGTGGAGATGCTTGGTGACCCAGGTGGTGGTGTTGGTGGCAGATCCTCTGTTTGCGGGGTGGCAGGTGGCACTGTCACTCCAGAGGTGTATGAAGAGGCCGAGACTGCAGCAGAAGAGGAAGCAGGAGGAGTCAGAGACCTTTCTTGGTTTTTGAGGTGTCTACTCCACTGTAGCTCGTGCTTTGCACTTAAATGCCTGGTCATGCAGGCTGTGCTCAGGTTGAGAACGTTTATGCCTCGCTTCAGGCTCTGATTGCACAGCGTGCAAACCACTCGTGTCTTGTCGTCAGCATATTGTCTGAAGAACTGCCACGCCAGGGAACTCCTTGGAGCTGGCTTTGGTGTGCTCGGTCCCTTGCTGCGGTGGGCAGTAGCAGGAGTACTGCTTAGGGACGGCCGCTCCACTTTTGCACCCTGCTCCCTCTTCTGTGCTGGTGGCTCTGTGCGACTACCGCCTCTTCCTCCGAACTACAAAGGTTATTTGGATGACCTTGATTCCATGTGGGGTCGAGGACCTCATAGTCCTCCACATCATCTTCCACCCAGTCTTCACCCCTGCCCTCCTTGTCAGCCTGCACATTTTCGAAAGCCCCAGCAGTTGACACCTGTGTTTCGTCATCATCCGAGACGTGCTGCGATGGTCCTCCCATGTACTCATCTTGAAAGATAAATTGTTGGGCATCGGTGCACTCAATCTTTTCCACTTCTGGGGCAGGGATAGGTGGATGCCCTGGGAAACCCTGCTAACAGAGTCATCAAAAAGCAGAAGAGACTGCTGCATGACTTGGGGCTCAGACTGCTTGGCTGATTTGCAAGGGGGTGAGGTGAAAGACTGATGGACATCGGCTGCAGGTGCCAACTCTGATCTTTCAACAGGAGACTGGGTGGGGGACAATGTGAAGGAACTAGAGGCACTGTCAGCAACCCAATCTACTATCGCCTGTACTTTTTCTGGCCTTACCATTCATAGAGCCGCTTTACTCGCACCTGAGGAAGGGGTTTCATTTGTGCGTGTAGCTGGCACAGATCGACCACGTCCTCTCCCTGCAACAGGAGCTCCACCAGCAGCACCACGACCTGGGCCACGTCCATTATTTGATGCTTTCCTCATATTTCTCAAATTTAGGATCTTGCACTAAATGGGTGTTTAATTAATAGCAGAATAGAACGTCGGTATGTAAAGGTTGTTTCTCACATGTACAGATGCAGACTAGGCCGCAATTAAATTTTTTTGCCCAAAAAGGGTGTTTTATAAATAGAAGAATATAACCACAGTATCTAACGTGTGTATCTCACAGGTACAGTAAAACAAAACATGCAATGCAACAGCTCTCTGCTCTCTGCAAACCAAATAAAGTACAAAATTGCATAATATTTGCAAGTGCTATACTAATAAGTTAGAGATGTGTAACATCCTGAAGTATGTCACTAAACTTCTGTCTCCCCGCTGCATCATGTCAGGTGCATATGTATTTGGATTAGTAGAACTACAGGTAACAGCACTCTGCTAGTCAATTGCACAAAGATATAAGCAAACACTGAAAGAATAAATGCTTGGTGGTCATACTTACTGCAAATACAGCTAGAAGCTCTTTGCGAATATAATTGATCAAAAATATTTCGGGCCCATCTACCGGTCGTCAAGGTAGCTTCTAATCAGATGGGTCCTACTCTAACATGCCTCTCCTGGGCTTACAGCCTACAATCTGGGCAAAGTAGTACCTTTTATTTTTTCCCCAGGTGCATATGTATTGTCATCTGGTGTAATTTAACTTTGCATTTTCTTTTATACACATTTTCCAGGCCTGTTTGATATATCATGCTGTAATTTCCATATACACCAGCAGGTGGCAGCAGTATGTAACAGGATCTTAGTTCAGTTAGTATTTCTAGACTGGAATAGGTCATTCCAGTCTAGTTCCCTCCTCTTTGAGGAGGAGTGGAATGTCCCCACATCCTACCTCATGGGGAGGAGAGGAAGTTCTAGTGAGTGTGTACCAGCCCCCCTGCTTGGGGAAGGCTGTGTTGGTAGGAGCTCCCAGACACAGGGATCCCAACCTAGGATCCAGCCTCGGCTGAGGCCCAGGATCACTGTTCCCAGCTTGAGTCATCTACCTCAGCTGGTGACAAGCAAGCAGCACCTCCAAGACTACAGATCTCCAGGAAAACAACCATTCCCTGCGAGCAGTCCTGTGAGTACTTATCCAAAAACCAGGAGAAGCCAAATACCTCCTTAGCTATTCAGGCCCACGCCAACCAGAAGACAGAGCAGAAGATAGATACCTGCCAGATTCTCTAGGCATATGACAAGAAGCAGAATATATATTAATTCCTGCCACATATTGCCAATACCTGCTGGGACCCAAGACTATTGCTGTATTTTGTATGGATTCAAGCTGCATTAAGTAAAGACGAGTTGTATTATATTTCCTGTCTGGATTGCATTCATTCCTCAATTACTTCTACTGACCACACTCAATTTTATTGCAAGTGAGCCAGGATCCGGGAGTCCAGCCGTACCAAGGTAGGAGACACCGTTGACACTACAATACCTACTACACAGAGACATTATCCCTGTAAGCTAGTGGTCCCTAGGGACCTATTTACGTTCTTGGATCAAGTACTGTTTTTCTTTTTAAAACTTCACTTTTATTTAAGTCTTATTAATAAATACTGACCTTTTATTCAAATCTCCATATTATTACTATGCTAAATACGTGTTTAAAAATATCAGTGATGCGGGAAGGCTCTATATTCTTTGCTCTTGGTTATATATATTCTTATAGTAGTACATAGCATTTCATGCGACCTTCTTGAAAAAATGGCTCTTTTTCTCCTTTTCGTATTGAGAACAGGGGAAGGAGGGGCAGGGGGAGGGGAGGGTGAGGAGAGGTGATTCTGTTATTTATTACCCTCTCAAGGGATACAATATGTCCGCTAACATATTGTATCCCTTGAGAGGGTAATAAATAACAGAATCACCTCTCCTCACCCTCCCCTCCCCCTGCCCCTCCTTCCCCTGTTCTCAATACGAAAAGGAGAAAAAGAGCCATTTTTTCAAGAAGGTCGCATGAAATGCTATGTACTACTATAAGAATATATATAACCAAGAGCAAAGAATATAGAGCCTTCCCGCATCACTGATATTTTTAAACACGTATTTAGCATAGTAATAATATGGAGATTTGAATAAAAGGTCAGTATTTATTAATAAGACTTAAATAAAAGTGAAGTTTTAAAAAGAAAAACAGTACTTGATCCAAGAACGTAAATAGGTCCCTAGGGACCACTAGCTAGTAAATGTAAAGTCTCAAACGTTGACAAGTACTGTGAGGTCAAAAGCTATAAAAATTTGTAAATTATCCCTGTAACGGACCGTTTCCGCAGACAAGGGGTTAAAATCCGTTTAGGCGATAAGCCCCTTTCTGAGAGACAGGCACAGCTACTTGCAGGACACCAACTCCCGAACTGGATACAAAGTAGCACTCCAAACTGGAACCTCACGAATAGCTGCTAGCAGACGAACAGGGATCAGCTTACACCTCTGGCAATCGGTCCTCTAACAGCATACAGCGAATCCCCCCAATAACGAGACAAGGCTCCGTGTTGAGGGTCAAGCAGTGGTCTGACTGTACTTCACGTACAGCCTCTTTTATTCATAAACCACAAACATAGTACTGCCCACAGGGGTTTGAAATACAACCAATCAGTATATACAAGACATACAATGTAACTACAGCAACCAATCGTTCATGCCCCCAGAGGACCAGAATGAAGACTGTGACATAGGACAACATATCCCCACAATGCATCATGGTCTCCTCCTCTGTCCCGGAGACGACCTGAGGAGCAATCCAATTATCTCCGAGGACAAAGGGAGATCGCCAATACACATGTGAGGACAACAGAACAGACATCACCATTTTAAACACACAATGGGACAATAGAAACACACCCAGCATATTCCCTCCCCTTATCCTGAGAGGAGACTCAATTATACATACAGTTAAGCATACTTTCTACCCAACTTTCATAACTCTAAAACCATACATCACATTCACATAAAAATTACATATTCGCAATCAATCCATTCAGGGGAACAACATATTAAAAAATGGCATGAATCAGACCAGGGGTTCAAAAGTTAGTATATGGCCCATAATCCAGGGGCAAGAGGCCAGCAGCCAGTCCTCTCCAAAGCCCAGTGGCGAGGTTGGTTTCGCCACACATCTCCCCCCCCCAGGGAAGACTAACCAGGTACCTGACCTCACGCCGGTCGGTACCTGAGTTAGTCTGGCAGCCCACCCTCAACCCAATACTGAACCTGTTGCATTTGGTAGCCTGTCTCTGTCCAGTGAGTCCACCAAGGTTAGGTTGGAAGCTGGTACTCCCGGTCTCTGTGTTGCTCCCTGGCTTAGAGTCTTGTTGTTGGAGGGGGAGACCGACTGTCTCTACCCCCTGTGCTGTAAGTGCAGAGACCACGGTCCCATCTGCACTGTTGTGGGGCTTACTGTCTCCCCCTGGTGCGTTAAGCTGCCGCTGGGGAGAGGTGGTAACAAGCTCCTCTCCCATACATACTTCCAGCCGCTGGGGAGGGCGACCGACCGTCTCCGCTCCCAATACAGTGTCCTGTTGCTGGGGAAAGGAGACTGGGCTCTCTATTCCCTGCTGGACACTCTGCCGCAGGGGGACAGGACCGACTGTCTCTGCCCCCTGTAACTCCGCCTGCCGCTGGGGAAAGGAGACTGGGCTCCCAATCCCCAATAATTCATACGGCCGCTGGGGAATGGAGACTGGGCTCCCAATTCCCAAAAAATCATGCTGCTGCTGGGGGGCAGGAACAACTACCTCTGCCCCCTGTAACTCAGCCTGCCGCTGAGGAGGTAGGACGCTGCTCTCCTCTCCCTGCACTTCACACTGTCGCTGGGGAATGGAGACTGGGTTTGTCACCTTACTGTCCTGCTGAGCCTTCTCACTGGCATGGAACAGCTGCTGGTAGCCCTGTTCCAGCTCCATCTCCCGGGTCACCAGGTGGACCAGGTCCTGCTCAATCTCATGAGTATCGTCCCAGTCATACCTGCTCTCCCTCCATTCCAAGAGATCATGGAACCGGGCTTGTGTAGGGCTCCCAAACTCCAGCTCTGAAAAAGTCTCCCATAACAAGCCAGGACCATCAAACTCCTCTCCCTCCGGCTTGTCATGCTCAGCTGTCCTGGGTAGGTACTGTGACCCATACCACCAGAGCGCCTGGTAGGCATCTTCCAGCCACAGCTCCCGCCATGCTAGGAGTTCCAATTCCTTTACCCATTCCTCCCGGGGCTGCTCTCCCAGGAAGGGCATCCGCAGGGCTATTCGCTTCTGCAACCGCTGGTCTTCCGTGGGGAGTCTCTCGTCCTGCATATACTCCACAATACCCAGTACCTGATACCAGATGCCTTTGCGGACTGCATCTCGGTCATCCATGACACCCTCATCGTGCTCCACTGCTGTTTCCATTCTGGTGCTGTCAGGGTCGCTGTACTGGGACATGCGTTGCCCTCAAATTGTAATTCCAGGGAATGATGTTTCTTTGTAGCTGTCCTTCTGGCTGTAGGAACGATCCCGCTGCTTGCCACCAATGTAACGGACCATTTCCGCAGACAAGGGGTTAAAATCTGTTTAGGCGATAAGCCCCTTTCTGAGAGACAGGCACAGCTACTGCAGGATACACCAAACTCCCGAACTGGATACAAAGTAGCACTCCAAACTGGAACCTCACGAATAGCTGCTAGCAGACGAACAGGAAAAGCATACAATCCTGGCAATCAGTCTTCTAACAGCATACAGTGAATCCCCCCAATAACGAGACAAGGCTCCGTGTTGAGGGTCAAACAGTGGTCTGACTGTACTTCACGTACAGCCTCTTTTATTCATAAACCACAAACATAGTACTGCCCACAGGGGTTTGAAATACAACCAATCAGTATATACAAGACATAAAATGTAACTACAGCAACCAATCGTTCACGCTCCCAGAGGACCAGAATGAAGACTGTGACATAGGACAACATATCCCCACAATGCATCATGGTCTCCTCCTCTGTCCCGGAGACGACCTGAGGAGCAATCCAATTATCTCCGAGGACAAAGGGAGATCGCCAATACACATGTGAGGACAACAGAACAGACATCACCATTTTAAACACACAATGGGACAATAGAAACACACCCAGCATATTCCCTCCCCTTATCCTGAGAGGAGACTCAAATATACATACAGTTAAACATACTTTCTACCCAACTTTCATAACTCTAAAACCATACATCACATTCACATAAAAATTACATATTCGCAATCAATCCATTCAGGGGAACAACATATTAAAAAATGGCATGAATCAGACCAGGGGTTCAAAAGTTAGTATATGGCCCATAATCCAGGGGCAAGAGGCCAGCAGCCAGTCCTCTCCAAAGCCCAGTGGCGAGGTTGGTTTCGCCACAATCCCCCTCTGGCATTCCTCACCTGGTACGTGAGTTATTACATCTTAAAGGGCCATGCTACAGTACCTGCGCAAGCTGCAATTGGCGTCACAAACTACTACACATATATCCTGACCCACTGCATCAGTGTCCTGCTCATTGCATTAAAGTGGCGTCATGAACAGGATACGGATTGAATTGTGTGCTACCCCCTGACAACAGAAGCGGATCCAATTGTGTGTTATAACGGACCTAATCGCATGTTTCACAGTATTATCAGGGCTGAAGATTGTGCAAAAACCCTAAAAATTGACTTTCTTACTTTTATTGCTGGCCCAGAAAACGCTGCATTGTGCGCGTCAGCACTGCAAGGGTTAATCGGCCATGTTTCCCTCATGGCGCAGCAGCTCTATGATTTTCAAGATGGCGAAGATAGCGAATGCCCACCTCTTCAAGAAGTTATTGTCACCGAACCCAAGAGATGGGAAGAGATAGAAACACCCCCTCAAGAGCGCAAAACTGCAGAATACGCCCCCCAGAAGCGGGAAAGCTCAGTAACTCCCCCTCAAGAGCGCGAAGATGCCAAATATGCCCACATGGAAGCGGGAAAACTAGAGACTGCCCCCCGTGAACTTTCTATTGTGAGCCGAGGGGATAAAGACTCCACCCTCTGGGCTACACCCTTAGAACAAGCAGTCTGCTGGATTGAGGAGGTGATGAAGATGGCGTTCCCTCAACCCCGGTGGAACGAGATGTCCATTGGCGGAGAGCCAGTCTACCCAGAGCACCCACCGGAGATCCAAGTCTCTCAAGTCTCCAAGAAGAGTGGGCCCTCTGTATTTGCTACCATCCCGGAGGCTGTGGATTCCTCCCTGGACAAGAAGTCTAGGCCGCCTACCTTGAAAAGCATCCCGGAGAGTTCAGAAGAGGCCGCCGATGAAGTTGTAAGAAACAGTCATGTAATGTCTCTAAGTTTCATTATCCTGGTAAACTGTGTTAAAATTTAATATAAAATGCCTGCAGTATTTGTTTGGTCAGTAGATGGCAGCATAGGACCAATTTGCATTGGAGGTTACCATAGAGAAAGTGTATTAATGTGATACTGGTCCTTTAAGGCAGCAGCTAAGTGTTGAAGTGACACGCCCCTTATGATGTCACCCTGCCTCAGTGTGAGCAGGAAGAAGGAGGAAGAGGGACTGGAACTGCAGCTGCCGCCATATTGGCAAGATAGAAAACAAGTTCTGTGTTGTGTAAGACGTGTGTGGAGATACTAAGGCCTCATGCACACGACCGTTGTGTGCATCCGTGGCCGTTGTGCCGTTTTCCGTTTTTTTTCGCGGACCCATTGACTTTCAATGGGTCCGTGGAAAAATCGGAAAATGCACCGTTTTGCAGCCGAGACCGTGATCCGTGCATCCTGTCCGTCAAAAAACCTGTCCTATTTTTTTGACGGACAACGGTTCACGGACCCATTCAAGTCAATGGGTCCATCAAAGAACACGGATGCACACAAGATTGGCATCCGTGTCCGTGATCCGTGGGCCGTCGGTTACTTTCATACAGACGGATCCAAAGATCCGTCTGCATAAAAGCTTTTTCAGATCTAAGTTTTCACTTCGTGAAAACTCAGATCCGACAGTATATTCTAACACAGAAGCGTTCCCATGGTGATGGGGACGCTTCTAGTTAGAATACACTACAAATTGTGTACAAGACTGCCCCCTGCTGCCTGGCAGCACCCGATCTCTTACAGGGGGCCGTGATCAGCACAATTAACCCCTTCAGGTGCGGCACCTGAAGGGGTTAATTGTACTATCATATCCCCCTGTAAGAGATCAGGGCTGCCAGGCAGTAGGGGGCAGACCCCCCCCCTCCCCAGTTTGAATATCATTGGTGGCCAGTGCGGCCCCCCCCCTCTATTGTAATAATAGGTTGGTGGCCAGTGCGGCCCCCCCCTCCCTCTATTGTAACAGTGTGCGCCCCCCCCTCCCTCCCTCTTTTGTATTAATTCGTTGGTGGCACAGTGTGCGCCCCCCATCGGCCTCCCTCTATAGCATTAACAACATTGGTGGCCAGTGTGCGGCCTCCCATCCCCCCCCCCCCATCATTGGTGGCAGCGGAGTTCCGATCGGAGTCCCAGTTTAATTGCTGGGGCTCCGATCGGTAACCATGGCAACCAGGACGCTACTACAGTCCTGGTTGCCATGGTTTCTTAGCAATAGTACAATAGTAGAAGATTCATACTTACCTGCTGCTGGCTGCTGCGATGTTCGTGTCCGGCCGGAAGCTCCTCCTACTGGTAAGTGACAGGTCTGTGCGGCGCATTGCTAAATGAACTGTCACTTACCAGTAGGAGGAGCTCCCGGCCGGACTCAGACATCGCAGCTCCCAGGTAAGTATGAATCTTTTACTATTGTACTATTGCTAGTAACCCGCTGCCACCAATGATCGGGGGGGGGGGGGAGATGGGAGGCCGCACACTGGCCACCAATGTTGTTAATGCTATAGAGGGAGGGGGGGCCGATGGGGGGCGCACACTGTGCCACCAACGATTTATTACAATAGAGGGAGGAAGGGGGGGGGGCGCACACTGTGCCACCAACGATTTATTACAATAGAGGGAGGAGGGGGGGGGGCGCACACTGTGCCACCAACGAATTATTACAATAGAGGGAGGAAGGGGGGGGGGGCCGCACTGGCCACCAATGATATTCAAACTGGGGAGGGGGGGGGGGGGGGGTCTGCCCCCTGCTGCCTGGCAGCCCTGATCTCTTACAGGGGGATATGATAGTACAATTAACCCCTTCAAGTGTGGCACCTGAGGGGTTAATTGTGCTGATCACGGCCCCCTGTAAGAGATCGGATGCTGCTAGGCAGCAGGGGGCAGTCATGTACACAGTTTGTAGTATATTCTAACTAGAAGCGTCCCCATCACCATGGTTAGAATATACTGTCGGAAATGAGGTTTCACGATCTAACTCATATCCGACAGTATATTCTAACATAGAGGCGTTCCCATGGTGATGGGGACGCTTCAAGTTAAAATATACCATCGGATTGGAGAAAACTCCGATCCGATGGTATAAAAGGGACTCCAGACTTTACATTGAAAGTCAATGGGGACGGATCCGTTTGAAATGGCACCATATTGTGTCAACGTCAAACGGATCCGTCCCCATTGACTTGCATTGTAATTCAGGACGGATCCGTTTGGCTCCGCACGGCCAGGCGGACACCAAAACTACTTTTTTTTCATGTCCGTGGATCCTCCAAAAATCAAGGAAGACCCACGGACGAAAAAACGGTCACGAGTCACGGACCTACGGACCCTGTTTTTGCGGACAGTGAAAAAAAACGTTCGTGTGCATGAGGCGTAAAGGACATTCCTTTACAGCCAAGCTGTGTGAACTTCGGTCTAGAGACGGATGGAGTACAAAGAAACCGTGCATTTAGTGAAGCCAAGTTAAAAGGACTGTGTGCAGCAACTAACCTGTGGAGCCGACATTGGGCTGTGTGGATTGCCCCAAACAGTAAAGAGACTCACAGTGCTGTTGAGGTACCGGACAGTAACTGTAATAATCCTGGATTATATTCAACTGGTTCTCCGGCCTGCTGAGGAGGACTACTATGTTGCGGATCCTGCGCTGATTAAAGAAAAGGACGACATCGGGCCCCACCGTGCACTTCCACAAACTGTAAGCGGTCCACTTGGACCACTGGGATAAGGGGGGTGCGCACCCGCTTGAAAGTTAGGGTCAGTTAGGGATAATTTCTGGGACTATACTTTCTTAGTGTCCGCACTGCAAATGTACGGACACAGCGAAGGGGAAAATTGTTGCAGTGTTTAACTTGTATTGTTTATACTGTTTTGAATATTTTGCTTGTCTTTACCTTTGTAACTGCATTGTTAACCTGCTTTTATTAATTTATAGTAAATGCAATTTTATTAATCTTGACTTCTGCGTACGCACTCTTTTCTGGTTGCGGAGTCAAACCACCTGCCTTGCTCTCGGTTCACAAATTCCCGGTGACTGATGTCGAGAGCCCGGACCTGATGGAGTTCCCGGAGGCTGTGGATCTCTCCGCCTTGTCAAGCTCCCACGCGGAAGACGACGTGCCTGTGAAGATGGAGGTTGACGTCAAGCCTGTTCCCGCGGAGGACGCAGTGACCCTCGCCATTGACAAGCCGCTGTCCGAGGCCCCAGATGGCAACCAGGAGGCACCAGAACCGGCCGCCCGGCCGCAACTAAAGGTAGGAGCTGCCACGCTCCCTGAGGCCCAGGCCCAGTCCGTGTCCGCCCCTGCTCCGCGTCCTGAGACTCCAGCACCTGCCACCAGGCCCAGGCCTGCACCGCCGCAACCACCTACTGGTGCGGCGGAGGCGGCCAGTGTTTCCACTCCGCCGCCCAGCTACAGTCAGCTCAAGAGCCTGAACCCCAACGTTCCCCATGAGATCACTGCTTTTGCCCAGACTGCCAGGGAATATAAATCAGCCGTCGAGGAGTGGGTGAAGCAGGTGGTTGATGACCCCCAGCCAGGAGACCCCACCTTGACTAGACGTACCAGGACTGTTCTGTGGTTTTCTGTGGAGCGGGGAGTCGGGTTCCTCCAAGACAATTACTCCGGTACAGAAGTATTTGTGGGCCGACGTTCTGTTAAAAGGCACTACCTGCCCCAGGCCCGGCATAACCTATATGTGGGAGACCAGGTGGAGTACACTCCCATGCGATCCATGCAAGGACTGTTTGCCACGGGTGTAACCCTACTAGAGAAGCCACTCACCCCTGCCGTTGTCCCAGAGACCTGGCGGGAAGATCCAGGCTCTGCGGGCAAGGTGAGGTGCCTTCAGGAAGCCCCGGACGGCCGTATGCAGTTTAAGGAGAAACTCCAACCTGAACCAGCACCGCTCATCCCAGATCTGGCAGCACCACCGACCCTGAGGTTAGGACAGATCAATAACTCTGTTCTTACGTTCAACCCCAAGGTCCAGCCCTATATGATGCCACCGTATCTCCTGCCCTGGAAGCAGCCCCAGCAACCTGCTTCCTCCCTTCCTGAGCCCCTACAGCCAGAAGTCCTATCCCCCTCTGTACCGGCTGGAGATCCCGGGCTACAGCAAGTAACCTCAACCTTCTCCAGGCTATCAGCACAGCCAGTTCCTGCCGCCACCAGCAGAGGGCAGTGGCGCACCACGACAAATGCTGCCATGAGTTACCATCAGAGGCAGGAACATCCTCTCATGAGGTTCAGCAGCTCTAGTAGCGATGAGGAGCTGGATACCTTTTTGTAAGGTGTCCCACTACAGAAAAAATCATCAGTGACATTTTGGGAGCCACTCCATGAACTGATACCTGACGGGTGAGGACCTGTTGGCCTTTTGTGTGTTTTAACGTTTTGTGTTGCAGGTTGCCTGGTTAGTCATCACCCTGATGGTCATGCTCAGTTAGGACTCCCCCCATCAGCACTTAACCCCTTCACGTCAAAGTTCAATGTTTTATCCCCTTTCTCAGGTTACCTGATAGCCTGCTGCTCTTATATAAACATTTTAACCCTTTGGATTACAATTAATTTTTAACCTTGTGGATTACAATGAACTTTTATCAGTTTCCAGAGGATTCTACTACAAGCACTTCCAGGAATAAGGACTCAAGTTATTGTTAAGCCTATCCTTGCCTTAATATATTTGCACTATTTTATAAAATTGTTTGCAACATAAAAGCTTGCACCCAAGGAAAAGACTCAAACGTGAATACCTGAGCTCTTTGTGATTTCCATACTTTAATAATTTTGCACTAAGTACAAGTTTACATGTTATGTAACGTTTAAGATAACATGCCCATTGTGTGTATTAACCTTCTAGGTGCCGCAATGTGATTTTATGCACTGTTTAGAATGATTGCACTTAACAAAAATGTAGCAACTTACTTAAAGTGTGCCTTTTTACAGCTCTTGTTCTCAGCCCCCTTATACGGACTGTCTTCATGTGGACGTTGAATACTAATGGCCTACACCCGGTGATATATACCCATAGGTACCCAGGGTAGGACCAAGTGGTAAGTCCCAGGCAGGTCCAGCACAGGTACCCCTGCTGCTTCGGGAATCGTTAGAAGCCCTAGGCTGCTCCTTCCCGCTTGTTAAATGTTCAGGATTGTTCCCATCCTGATGTGTCTTATTTCCAGGAGCGCACGGGATTAAAGGCCCTCCTCCTGTGACTTGCCAGAAGATACGGAGACGATAAATACCTCCCCTTCTGAGGCTTTTTTGCCTAAGGTAAGGCGCCTCAAACCTTAGAGACATATTTAGCTTCGTCTCAGTCATCATAGTGATCGTGCTACAAGCCAAATTTCGTCAGGCTATGGTGCAGGGAAGGGAATACAGGATAAAGCAACCCTTTCATTTGCGGGCATTCCATTATATAATGGTGGGATTACGGAGTAAAGACACCCCCTTGCTTTCTTTGATGTCAACAGTGCTAAGGACATACAAAGTCAGTCAGTAAAGGTTTTGCTTTGTGCAGTATTTAGGTTACCTTGTTATACCAAGAGAAGGAAACTGTGTTTTGGACACCTTACTCTAGCGGGCAGGATCCTCGAGAAAGCCGTTTCATGTTTTGTCTATGTATGTCATTATATGTAAAATCACGCAGCACTTTGTATTTATTGGATACCCAGAGCTGATTCTGATTCTTTCTCACCCTCCTAGGATACGCCGAGGACGGCTTCACTTAAGGTAAGCGGGTATGTAACATCCTGAAGTATATACTATATTTCCTGTCTGGATTGCATTCATTCCTCAATTACTTCTATTGACCACACTCAATTTTATTGCAAGTGAGCCAGGATCCAGGAGTCCAGCCGTACCAAGGTAGGAGACACCGTTGACACTACAATACCTACTGCACAGAGACATTATCCCCCTCTGGCATTCCTCACCTGGTACGTGAGTTATTACATCTTAAAGGGCCCTGCTACAGTACCTGCGCAAGCTGCAATTGGCGTCACAAACTACTACACATATATCCTGACCCACTGCATAGCTGACCCACTGTACCAGTGTCCTGCTCATTGCAGATGCTTGCCAAATCATTTTGTACAAAATTATTTGAGCCCGTCTGCCGCACGTCAAGGCGATCTCTGTAAGACGGGTTCCTAACACTAAATTCTACCTGTTATGTGCTATGACGGCTACCATATAATTCAGCTAGTGTAGGTTCCACATGTATGCTGGGCCTGCTTTACTTTCTGTCATTTTTGGTGCCAAAATGGCCTCCATTATATCCAAGGAATGCAGGTACCAACATGCATGCCGGGCTCACTCCACACCACTCCTGGTGCCAAATGCTCACCAAAGACTGCAATGAGAGTCCACAAACTATCTCTCTTCTGGTGCCAAATGGCTTCCAGTGAGTGAGGGAGAGCAGGCCAAGCTATATACTCACACTAATTAAAATCAGCCTATGGGGCAGACGAGCTGGTCAGATCCAGACTAGGCCACAATTAAAGTTTTTTGCCCAAAATGGTTGTTTTTCAAATAACTGAATAGAACCACAGTATCTAAAGGGTCTATCTCACATGTACTGATCCAGACTAGGCCGGAATTTTAGTTTTTTGCCCAAAATGGCAGTTTTTTAAATGACTGAATAGAACCACAGTATGTAAAGGGTGTATCTCACACGTACATATGCAGACTAGGCTGCAATTAAAGTTTTTTGCCCAAAATGGGTGTTTGTTTAATAACTGAATATGACAGCAGTATATAACCCTTGAATTTCATACGTGCTGATGCAGCAAGGGCTGTGAAATTGTGTATTTTGCCCAAAAAGGACCCTGTACCTTACAGTCAGCAGACACATTCCAGCCAATTAGCAGCATACCCTCCCTCCCAGACCCTCCCACCTCCTGGACAGCATCCATCTTAGATTCATTCGAAGCTGCAGTGTTAGTGAGAGGAGGGACAGTGCAGCTGCTGCTGATTTAATAGGGAAATCGATAGTTAGGCCAGTGTATTCAGTGTCCACTCCAGTCCTCAAAGACTCATCTGATCTGCTGTAAGGTGAGCGTCCTGACAGCACCCCAAAAAGCACTTTTTAGGGCTAGTACATCAGTCAGCTTTTTTTTCTCTCTGTAATCTAATTGCAGTTTCCTGCCAGCGTGTGTGTCAGGCCTACAGCGTGTACTGTGCCCACTACTGCCAGTGCCTAGTGCCACCACTCATATCTGGTATCACAGTAGCTTGCATTTAAAAAATAAAAACAATTATTTCACTGTAATCTAATTGCAGTTGCCTGCAAGCGTGTGTGTCAGGCCTACAGCGTGTACTGTGCCCACTACTGCCAGTGCCCAGTGCCACCACTCATATCTGGTGTCACAGTAGCTTGTATTTAAAAAATAAAAACAATTTTTTCACTGTAATCTAATTGCAGTTGCCTGCAAGCGTGTGTGTCAGGCCTACAGTGTGTACTGTACCAACTACTGCTAGTGCCCAGTGCCACCACTCATATCTGGTGTCACAGTAGCTTGTACGCATAGTACAACTAATCGGAAAAAAAATGACAGGCAGAGGCAGGCCACCCCGCAGGGGCCGTCGTGGTCGTGGTGCTGTGATTTCCTTTGTCCCTAGAATAATGCCCAGTGTTTAGAGGCCGCGTACCCTGAACTCGAAAAGTTCTGAGGACATAGTTGACTGGCTTACACAGGACACCCAATCTTCTACAGCTTCCGCTCGGAACCTTGATGCACCATCCTCCTCCAGCTCAGCTTTGGGCACCT
Organism: Bufo bufo; assembly: GCF_905171765.1. Taxonomy (NCBI): domain Eukaryota; kingdom Metazoa; phylum Chordata; class Amphibia; order Anura; family Bufonidae; genus Bufo; species Bufo bufo. The sequence continues at coordinate 797,030,162 of NC_053389.1, read as the reverse complement.
CTCAAGTTACCACTCGCCCGCCTGCCGCCACCACCAACACTAGCACCACAGCCGCTTCACTTGATCTGTCAGAGGAGTTATTTACACATCAGTTGGAAGAAATGAGTGATGCACAACCATTATTGCCAGAGGATGTAGATAACAGGGATATGTCTCAGTCAGGCAGCATTACACACATGGACGTACGGTTTGATGATGATGATGATGTTGTACCCGCTGCTGCTTCCTTTGCTGAATTGTCAGATACAAATGAAGCGGTTGATGAAGACTATTTGTCCGTGGATGTCACGTGGGTGCCCGCTCGAAGAGAAGAAGAACAGGGGGATAGTTCCGATAGGGAGACAGAGAGGAGGAGGAGACGAGTTGGAAACAGGGAAAGGTCGTCGCAAGGAGCTAGTGGCACAGTCAGACAGCATGCATCGGCACCCGGGGTCAGCCAGACAGCACGCCAATCAACGCATGCTGTTGCCACCACCAGAATGCCGTCATTGCAAAGCTCAGCAGTGTGGCATTTTTTTGTGTGTGTCTGCCTCTGATAACAGCGATGCCATTTGCAACCTGTGCCAAAAGAAACTGAGTCGTGGGAAGTCCAACACCCACCTAGGTACAACTGCTTTGTGAAGGCACATGATCTCAAATCACAAACGCCTATGGGATCACCACATGAGTACACAAAGCCGCCATCCTCCTCCTGGTCCAGCATCTTCAGCCATGTCAACCACTGCTGTCCTCCTTGCCTCCTCTCAACCACCCGCCACTCCTCCTCTCACCTTCAGCAGTTCCTGCTCATCTGCCCACAGTCAGGTGTCTGTCAAGGAAATGTTTGAGCGTAAGAAGCCAATGTCACAGATTCACCCCCTTGCCCGGCGTCTGACAGCTGGCTTATCGGAACTCTTAGCCCGCCAGCTTTTACCATACAAGCTGGTGGAGTCTGAGGCCTTCAAAAAATTTGTAGCTATTGGGACACCGCAGTGGAAGGTACCCGGCCGAAATTTCTTTTCACAAAAGGCAATCCCCAACCTGTACTCTATTGTGGAAAAGGAAGTCATGGCATGTCTGGCACACAGTGTTGGGGCAAGGGTCCATCTGACCACTGATACCATTGAATGCGTGGCTCTGCAGAGGAGTTGGTGACACCGCCACGACTTGCAGGCAGGCCTGCTGCCACCTCCTCTACTCCTCCTACTCCATCCTCTTTGCTAACCTCCTCGGCTGAGTCCTCTTCTGCTGCTGCGTCTTGCTTCACATCAACTGCACCCCCCCAGCTCCCCAGGGGCTATTCCACATCCCAGATACGACAGTGTCATGCCGTCTTGGGGTTGACTTGCCTGAAAGCAGAGAGTCACACCGGACCAGCACTCCTTTCCGCCCTGAACGCACAGGTGGATCAGTGGCTGACTTCGCACCAACTGGAGATCAGCAAAGTGGAATTCAACACTCCTAATGTTCGACCGCCTGCTCCAACAAGAAAAAGCCATCAACGAGTATTTGTATGACCGGGGTGCTAGGACAGCCTCTGCGGAGCGGGGTATTTTTTTGCCACGTTACTGGACGCTCATGCGCAATGCCTGTAGGCTCATGCGTCCTTTTGAGGAGATGACAAACCTAGTCAGTCGCACCGAAGGCACCATCAGCGACATCATCCCATTTGTTTTCTTCCTGGAGCGTGCCCTGCGAAGAGTGCTGGACCAGGCCGTAGATGAGCGTGAAGAGGAAGAGTTGTGGTCACCATCACCACCAGAAACAGCCTTATCAGCATTGCTTGCTGGACCTGCGGCAACGCTGGAAGAGGAGTCTGAGGAAGAGGAGTCAGAGGAGGAATGTGGCTTTGAGGAGGAGGAAGACCAACCACAGCAGGCATCCCAGGGTGCTCGTTGTCACCTATCTGGTACCCGTGGTGTTGTACGTGGTTGGGGGGAAGAACAGACCTTCAATGACATCAGTGAGGACGAGGAACGGGAAATGAGTAGCTCAGCATCCAACCTTGTGCAAATGGGGTCTTTCATGCTGTCATGTCTGTTGAGGGACCCTCGTATAAAAAGGCTGAAGGAGAACGACCTGTACTGGGTGGCCACGCTACTAGACCCCCGGTATAAGCAGAAAGTGCCTGAAATGTTACCGAATTACCGGAAGTCGGAAAGGATGCAGCAGTTCCAAAACAAGTTAAAAAGTATGCTTTACACAGCATATAAGGGTGATGTCATAGCACAACGGGAATCTAACAGGGGAAGAGGTGAAAGTAATCCTCCTCCTACCAGGACCACGCCGGCAAGGACAGGACGCTTTACAGACGTGCTGTTGATGGAGGACATGCAGAGCTTTTTAAGTTCTGCGCATCGCCACAGCCCTTCGGGGTCCACCCTCAGAGAACGACTCGACCGACAGGTAGCAGACTACCTCGCCTTAACTGCAGATATCGACACTCTGAGGAGCGATGAACCCCTTGACTACTGGGTGTGCAGGCTTGACCTGTGGCCTGAGCTATCCCAATTTGCGATAGAACTTCTGGCCTGCCCCGCTTCAAGTGTCCTGTCAGAAAGGCGCAGCAGGAGGTATTGTCACTGAGAATAGTAGTTGCCTAGTTCAAAAAAGTCTAGATTACCTCACCTTTATCAAGATGAATGAGACATTGATCCCGAAGGGACTGACAGCGGGGGATGCATTTGACTAAAAAAGGCATGATGAGATGCCTTGGGCTAAAAATGGTCCACACGCTGCTGTATTTAATCTCTGCATGCCGGATGACTTGCGTGACTTTTCCGCCACCAACTAGGGTTCAAGCCGCAATGTTTTAGTGCACTTTCTGCCTGGAAAACATCAATTTTTCCGGCCGCTGCTACAGCAGTGGCTGCAACAATATCAAATTTTTCAGGCATGTGTACATGCCTAATTTTTCTGGCCTCTGGTGCTGCACTGTGGCTGCAAAAACGAAACAAAAAAAAAAAAAGGCACATACATGTGTCAATTCCCCTTCGTGATCGTTGCCTTGTTGTGGTGAAGGGGCTTGCGTATCACAATGAAGCGATCACCTCTATGAGTGTGTTGGCAATGGCAATGTTGGCACACCCCAGATGAGATAAGGTCGTTGCTTCATTGTGAACAGACCAAAAGCGATCGGCTGGATAATTTTGCATAGAAAAAACATAATTTTTTTTTGTGATCATCTAAGGTGATCATTAAAGCCTACTAGGCCAACAATGGGCCCACACTGCAGAATCATTGTTTTCTGGGTCACTTAACTGTCACTGAACTACCTCAGCACGACCATAGGCTTTGAAAAACCCCCATCGCCTGCAATCTCCCAAACATGCGCACGAGCACAGTCATCACTACACCAAGATTGACGCATTGACGCACTATTGACAACTCTTTGCGGTTGTCTAAACTCTATTCTAGGGGACGTAACAGGGATTAAACTGATAGGAATAGTACTACTTAAAATACCACTCATATTGGGATTGCATAGTACATTGCACGGCGCACGTGCAATGCCCAAAATTGGAAGTAAGAGGACCAACCAAGCATCTTTTTCCATCTCCCGGTTCAGAAACTCTATTCCATACACGTCCCCTGATAGGGGACATAACAGGGATTAAACTGATAGGAATAGTACTACTTAGCATACCACTCATATTGGGATTGCATAGTACATTGCACGGCACACGCGCAGAGCCCCAAATTGGAAATAAGAGGACCGACCAAGCATCATTTTCCATCTCCCGGTTCCTAAAATCTATTCCATACACCACATCGGCCCCTCATATCTGGTAGCACAGTAAATTAGCACGGCGCTCGCGCAGTGCCCCAAATTGGAAGTAAGAGGACCGACCAAGAATCTTTTTCCATCTCCCGGTTCAGAAACTCTATTCCATACACGTCCCCTGATAGGGGACATAACAGGGATTAAACTGATAGGAATAGTACTACTTAGCATACCACTCATATTGGGATTGCATAGTACATTGCACGGCGCACGCGCAGTGCCCCAAATTGGAAGTAAGAGGACCGACCAAGCATCATTTTCCATCTCCCGGTTCCTAAAATCAATTCCATACACCACACCGGCCCCTGATAGGGGACAAAACAGAGATTAAACTGGTAAGAACAGATTTTTTTTTTATTAAAAAAAAAAAAAAAAAGAGGACAGCCTCTGTGGAGCTGGGTATTTTTTGCCCGCATTACTGAACGCTCATGCACAATGGCTGTAGGCTCATGCGTCCTTTTGCGGAGGTGACAAACCTGGTCAGTCAAACCAAAGGCAACATCATCGACCTCGGGCGGCAGCGTAACTCTCTGATGTCACGTGCCTGCGCCACCTACTTTATGAATGAAGCAGGCGGCGCAGGCAAGTGACGTCAGTGAGTGACGCGCCGGCCGCCCGGCCTGCCTGCCAGCATTGTACAAAAGCTATTAGGATGTACGGTACTATTAGGAGTGAGGGGGCATGTGTAATCATTTTTAATTGAATTATATATTTTATATTTGTATACCGGGGGGAGCGGCGGCGGGGGGGGGATCTGTGGATAACATCCATGGATGGCACAGTTAAGGGGTGGGGTCTGTGGATGGTACTGTTATGGGCTGGGGGGGGGTCAGTGGATGGCACTGTTATGGGGTGGGGGGGTCTGTGGATGGCACATATATAACAGTGCCATCCACAGATCCCCCCCTGTAACAGTGCCAGCCACAGATCCCCCCTGTAACAGTGCCAGCCACAGATCCCCCCTGTAACAGTGTCCGTGATCCACAGATCCCCCCATAACAGTGTCCGTCATCCACAGATCCCCCCATAACAGTGTCCGTAATCCACAGATCCCCCCATAACAGTGTCCGTCATCCACAGATCCCCCCATAACAGTATCCGTCATCCACAGATCCCCCCATAACAGTGTCCGTCATCCACAGATCCCCCATAACAGTGTCTGTCATCCACAGATCCCCCCATAACAGTGTCCGTCATCCACAGATCCCCCCATAACAGTGTCCGTCATCCATAGATCCCCCCATAACAGTGTCCGTCATCCACAGATCCCCCCATAACAGTGTCCGTCATCCACAGATCCCCAGTAATAGTGCCATCCACAGACCACCATTAGTTCCAAACCCACCAAAAGCACACCTTTTGGTTAAAAATATTTTTTTTCTTATTTCCCCCCCAAAAAACCTAGGTGCGTCTTATGGTCCAGTGTGTCTTATAGGGCGAAAAATATGGTACCACTCATATCTGGTAGCACAGTAAATTGCACGGCGCACGCGCAGTGCCCCAAATTGGAAGTAAGAGGACCGACCAAGTATCTTTTTCCATCTCCCGGTTCCTAAAATCTATTCCATACACCGGCCCCGGATAGGGGACGTAACAGGGATTAAACTGATAGGAATAGTAATACTTAGCATACCACTCATATTGGGATTGCATAGTACATTGCACGGCGCACGCGCAGTGCCCCAAATTGGAAGTAAGAGGACCGACCAAGCATCATTTTCCATCTCCCGGTTCCTAAAATCAATTCCATACACCAGACCGGCCCCTGATAGGGGACAAAACAGAGATTAAACTGGTAAGAACTGATTTTTGTAATAAAAGAAAAAGAGGAAAGCCTCTGCGGAGCTGGGTATTTTTTGGCTGCATTACTGAATGCTTATGCACAATGGCTGTAGGCTCATGCGTCCTTTTGCGGAGGTGACAAACCTGGTCAGTCAAACCCAAGGCAACATCATCAACCTCATCCCATATGCGTTTTTCAGGAGCGTGCCCTGCGAAGAGTGCTGGATCAGGCCATAGATGAGCATGAAGAAGAAGAGTTGTGGTCACCATCATCACCAGAAGCAGCCTTGTCGTCGTTGATTGCTGGACCTGCGGCAACGCAAAGAGAGGAGTCTGAAGAAGAGGAGTCAGAGGAGGAAGGTGACTTTGAGGAGGTGGAAAACCGAAAACAGCAGGCGTCCCAGGGGGCTTGTTGTCACCTTTCGGGGACCCTTGGTGTCGTACGTGGCTGGGTGGAGGAAGAGACCTTCAATGACATCAGTGAGGACAAGGAACGGGACATGGCTAGCTTGGTATCCAACCTTGTGCAAATGGGGAGTTTGCGGTTGTGCAAATGGACTGTTTGCGGAGTTTGGTCTGTCACTGAAGCGGGCGTAACCCTTACACTATCATACCTGATGTTTTAAAGCACATTATTCCAAACAATTTAGGAATGTTAGGGGATTTATGCCCTTTATGGATTAAAACCCAACTCTGTGTCAACTACGTAATTTTACATGGGAGTTTTGCCATGGATCCCCCTCCGGCATGCCACAGTCCAGGTGTTAGTCCCCTTGAAACAACTTTACCATCATTATTGCGGCCAGAAAGAGTCCCTGTGGGTTTTAAAATTTGCCTGCCTATTGAAGTCTATGGTAGTTCGCCCGGTTCGCCCGTTCACGAACATTTGTGGAAATTCGCATTCGCCGTTCGCGAACGAAAAATTTTATGTTCGCGACATCTCTACTGAAAACTGTGTCTTTAGCGTACAGTAAAAAAATATGCACCACATTTAGTGAAAAAAACATTAATATGAAGAAGGCGAGCACTAAGGGACGGGGAAGTGGGCGTGATGCTAATGTTGCACGCAGAGGCCATGGCCCCGAGCGCAATGAAACTGCCTGCTGCCACTGCACCAGAAAAATAAATAAATCCACCATACACAGCTTCAGGTCCAACTTAGCTGGGTGGCACAGGACAACACTGTCCAAGTCGGACCAGTGCGAACAGTTGGTCGGTTGGATTGCTGAAGATAATGCTTCCAGTCGGTTAAGCACAACCCTCTTTTCCACCAAGTCCAGTTTCTGTAGCCAAGAGTCTGGTCAACTGAATCCTCACTCTGTTCATCCTTCCTCCCACCGTGGAGAGGCTTGACAAACGAGTGATCCCACACTCGGATATTCCGAGAAGCTCTTTACAGTGCCACTATTACATTTGGCCCTCGCGCCCAGCACGCTTGAAGAGGCACCTGAGATATTGTACCCTGATTCCCAACCTCTTGAGCCTTCACAGTCTAAAGAAGATGACGGTGGTGTACGGCAATCATTCATTCACGAGGTGGATGATGATGAGACACAGTTGTCAATCACTGAGGTTGTGATTAGGTCAAGTCAGGAGGATGAGCAGAGTGAGGAAGTGGAATAGGAGGTGGTTGACGATGAGGTCACTGACCCAACATGGGAAGGTGAAAAGCCGAGCGAGGAGAGCAGTACAGAGGGGGGGGGGGGATCCGCAGCACCAATACAGGCTGGAAGAGGCAGTGGGGTTGCAAAAGGGAGAAGTCGGCCCACACCAAACAGGCCCGCAACTGTTACACCGAGCACCCCATGCGTAAATCTACCTTGCCAAGGGGTAGGTGTTCCGCAGTATGACACTTTTTTGATGAAAGTGCAGACGATAAAAGAGTGGTAGATTGCAACTTGTGCCGTACCAAAATTAGCCGGGCGTGAATACTAGCAACCTCACCCCCACCAGCACGATCCGCCAAATGGCATCCAAGCACCCGAATAAGTGGGCCAAACGCCTGGGTCCACAATCTGGGTCTGCGGGTCACACCACTGCCTCCTCTTCCCCTGTGCTACGCACTGCTGGCCAATCTGCACCTGGACCTTCACATGAACCATCAGCAACAACATCCACTTCCCTGTCCCACCGCAGCGTTCAAATGTCCATAACACAGTCATTTGAACGCAAGCGCAAATACCCACCCACAGGCCATAGCACTAAATGCGCAACTTTCGAAATTACTGGCCCTTGAAATTTTGCCATTTTGGCTTGTGGACACTGAGGCCTTCCGCAGCCTGATGTCGGCGGCCGTCCCTCGTACGCAGTCCCCAGCCGCCACAATTTTTCACGGTGTGCCGTGCCCGCCTTACACCAGCATGTGTCCCAGAACATCCCCCCTGCCCTGACCAATGCAGTTACTGGAAAGGTCCACTTAACCACAAACACATGGACAAGTGCTGGAGGCCAGGGATGCTACATTTTCCTGGTCGCACACTGGGTGAATGTTGTGGAGGCCGGGAGTGAGTCGTACCCTGGGATGGCACAGGTGCTACCTACGCCCAGGATTGCGGGCCCTACGTCCATCAGGGTCTCAACCAGCAGCTATGGCAGGGTATAAGGGACCAGCTTGAGCTGTGGCTCTCGCCACTTAACCTACAACCAGGCATGGTGTTGTCTGACAATGGCCGTAACTTGGTGGTGGCTTTGGAGCTCGGCAACCTGACACACATCCCATGCCTAGCCCCCATCTTAAACTTAGTTTTTCAGTGGTTAATCAAAACCTACCCCAATTTGCCAGAGCTACTAGTGAAGGCGCTCCGCCTGTGTGCCCATTTCAGCAAGTCATCCACAGCTTCATCCGGTCTGTCAACGCTGCAGAAGTGCTTGCGGCTTCCAGCTCACCGACTGTTGTGCGACATGAGCACACGCTGGAACTCTACGTTCCACATGTTGGCCAGGTTTTGTGAGCAGCAGAGGGCAGTTGTGGAATACCAGCTGCAACATGGTCGTCGCCTTTCGAGTCAACTGCCACTATTCACAAGCAAGGAGTGGTCATTGATGTCAGACCTCTGTGAGGTTTTAAAAAACTTTGATGAATCCACACAGATGGTTAGTGGCGATAACGCTATTATCAGCGTAGCCATCCCACTGCTGTGTCTACTCAAACGATCACTGCTCACAATTAAGGACGACGCTCTGAATGTGGCAGAAGAGGAAATGGGGGAGGACATTACACAGGGTGATAGCCAGCCCACCCTCAGTTCGTCTTCTCAGCGCAAATTGGACAATGAAGAGGAGAAGGAGCATAGAGACAGTTGCCTCTGCTACAGAGGGTAGTACCATGGAACTTTAATTCCATCTGTTCAGCGTGGATCGGCAGAAGAGGAGGAAAAGGAGGAGATGGAGAGTCATCCTGATGTCGACATCGACGTCTTGCCTGTTGGTACTCTGGCACACATGGCTGACTTTATGTTAGGCTGCCTTTCCAGCGACCCTCGTGTAATATGCATTTTATATAACACTGATTACTGGGTGTTCACTCTGGTCGACCCCCGCTACAAAGAAAAATTCTCATCTCTTATTCCTGTGGTGGAGAGGACAAGAAAAACGGTGCAATACCAGAAGGTACTTGTTGAGAGATTGCTCCAAAATTTTCCATTTGACACGCGGCCGGCAGAGTCCGTACTTCGGCAGAGTCCGTACTTAGGCAACCGAGGAAGGGAGACAAGGGGAGCACACAGCAGTTCCAACAAAGGCAGGGCAACACTCTCCAAGGCATAGGACACTTTCATGACACCCCGCCAGCAACCTCACCCTGAAGCGCAGCCTAGTGGTACAAGGAGGGAAAAGTTTTGGAAGATGGTGAAGGAATACATAGCAGACCGTGTCAGCTTTCTAAATGATCCCTCAGTGCCTTACAACTACTGGGTGTCCAAGCTAGACACGTGGCACAAACTTGCGCTCTACGCCTTGGAGGTGCTGGCCTGCCCTGCCACCAGCGTTTTTTATGAGCGTGTATTTAGTGCTGCTGGTGGCATTATAACAGATAAGCGCATCCGCTTGTCCACTGGCTATGCTGACAGGTTGACTCAGATAAAAATTAACAAGGCCTGGATTGCCCCTGACTTCTCAACTCCCCCAGAGGAAAGCTGAGCTGATGATGAACATAAAGGCAATTTCAATCTATCATTTACAATGTACTCAATCTACTGTAGTGTATTCCCATGCACCTTTTCCACCACAAAAAAAAGAGTGTATGGTTGAATCTTGTTTTCTCCTCCTCCTCCTCATCCAGATTGTATATATTCCCTCCACTCTAATTTTTTTTATAGGGTCAGCTCATCTGCAGGCTCTTAACTCAAATTTTTTTTATAGGGTCAGGTTAACTGCAGGCCCTCAACTAAAACATTTTTATAGGGTCAGCTCACCTGCAGGCCCTTGCATATAAACTTTTACAGGGCCAGCTCAACTGCAGGCCCTTGCATATAATGTTTTACAGGGTCAGCTCACCTGCAGGCCCTCACCTAAAACCTTTTACAGGGTCAGCTCAACTGCAGGCCCTTGCATATAATGTTTTACAGGGTCAGCTCACCTGCAGGCCCTTACCTACAATCTTTTACAGGGTCAGCTCACCTTCTGATGATGACAGCGAAGTCTTGCCTGTTGGTACTCTGGCACACATGGCTGACTTCATGTTAGGCTGCCTTTCCCGTGACCCGTGCATTTTATGCATTTTAGACAACACAGATTACTGGTTGTTCACCCTTCTCGACCCCCGCTACAAAGAGAACTTCTCATCTCTCATTCCTCTGGTGGAGAGGACAAGCAAAATGGTGCTATACCAGAAGGTCCTCACCTACAAGTCCAGTCTCAGTAGTCAAGAGTCTGGTCAACACAATCCTCACCATGATGGCACACAGGGTGAACGTTGTGGAGGCCGGGAGCAAGTTGGCTGCTGGCACCAGACTTGCCCTCCAATAGATCCTCGCTAATGGAAAGTGTACTCATTCCAATAACAGGGCTGCTTAGGAGCGCTGTATTTTTATTTATCGTCACTACCTCTTTGAGTCGTGAGTGGGTAATTGCCGTACACCTGCTGCCTTCCTTGGATGTTAGTGCTTTAAAAACTTGACCCACCCTCTCCACCCAATCAGATTTCAGCCATTGACCTCCCTTGGATGTAGTATCCATTTCTCAAGCTCCCTCTCCGGCATCGAACTTTGATTCCCTGTTACCCATGATCACTATGGTAGGCGCAAAAAAGAACATCGAAAGTTGATAGGGCAGACATCCAAATGGATCGTCGCCGTCACGGGAACGTGCAATCGCCCAGAGGTTATCTAGAGTCACCAATGCGGCAGCAGGCCCTCACCCCTAAGGTTTTAGATGGTCAGATCAACAAACCCTTGCTCCAAATGTTTTTGAGGGTCACCAGCAGGCCATCAATCATAATTTTTCAAGGGTGTGTATGATGCCCTCCTTTATGTGTAACAAAGGGTGTGTTGGAGTGCCGGTTCCTTGTAATTTTTGGCAGCCGTTTCACTTAGTGCATAGGCTTTATGAGTGTAGTAGTCCCACTCCCTGAACAAATGTACCACATTGTGAGTGAGTCCCTCCTTTATGTGATATACAGACTGTTTTGGGGCGCCTCTTGCTTGTCATTTTTTGCAGCACTTGCACTTTATATACAATTGAATATACTGGAAAGAATGGATTTTTTGGGGGGGGTTTTGTGCGTATTTTTCTCAGTCTGTAAAAATAGCGTACAACTCGGACAACATGGTTCCCAGCAGTGACATGGGTGTCCAAGATGCATCCAGACATCATCCCCATGCTGTTCCCGATCCATTTCGGGGGTGTTTCTGTCACTTTCTGACTTTTTCCAATTGACAAGGCACGCTCCCCTATTCAGAGCAGGAGGTGCCTGGTTGTCTCCCATTGACTTCCATTATACTCGGGTGCTCGGCTGAGCACACGAATATAGCAATGTGTTCGGGCCGGACACCTGAATACTTTGGTGCTCGATCATCACTATTGCTAATATAGCTTATGTGTTTATATAGCTAGACTTGCCAATAACTTTAATACAGTTCCTATGTTTGTGTGTTAAAGACAAAAGCAGAGTTATTTACAGTGACTTCATGTTTGGATGTCATGTAATAGTTATATTTTGTGTCCACAGAAGCAGAAAAACATAATATGCCTTTAAGATTCATTATATAATGTAAGGTAAGCTCAATGACACAGCAGACACAACAGAAAGCACAGAGTTAAACTTTTGTTGTTAAGCAGGAGTCTTGACCAATCCTAGTTAGCCTCACACAGCCCAGGAGTTGTGACCAATTACAGCCAGCCTCACACACAGCTTGTGTGGGGAATCCCCTAGCTGGAATCATTATTCACCAGAGAGAGAAGCTGAACAGACACACACTCAGGGCTTTTTTTCTGGCGGAACGCACCGGAACGGCGTCCTGCCACCTTTTGACATCGCAGCCTGCCATGCTCCAGCATCGCAGGCTGCGATGTATCAGCGGGGAGGGACTGGGAGGAGGAGCTGGGGGCCGGTGCGTTCACTGTGCTCCGGCCCCCAGCTCCAGTACAGTTATAGAATGTGTAAAATTAATAATGATTCTATTCATGAGGCTCCCTCTGTAGTAGAACATTCAATATATCCATCCTACTCACAGGGCTGTTATCGTAATCCAGGCCGGTCGGGCAGACGAGCGGCAGCGTCACTGACTGACGTCACGTGCCTGCCCGGCCTACTTTATGAATGAAGCAGAAGCAGGCGGCGCAGGCACGTGACATCAGTCAGTGACGCTGCCGCTCGTCTGCCCGGCCGGCCTGGATTACGATAACAGCCCTGTGAGTAGGATGGATATATTGAATGTTCTACTACAGAGGGGGCCTCATGAATAGAATCATTATTAATTTTACACATTCTATAACTGTACTGGAGCTGCAATGGTGGGGTCTGTGGATGGCAGTGTTATGGGGGGGTCTGTGGATGGCAGTGTTATGGGGGGGGGTCTGTGGATGGCAGTGTTATGGGGGGTGGTCTGTGGATGGCACTGTTATGGGGTGGGGGGGCTGTGGATGGCACTGTTAAGGGGGGGTCTGTGGATGGCACTGTTATGGGGTGGGGGGCTGTGGATGGCACTGTTAAGGGAGGGTCTGTGGATGGCACTGTTATGGGGTGCGGGGGTCTGTGGATGGCATTGTTATGGGGTGGGGGGGGCTGTGGATGGCACTGTTAAGGGGGTGGTCTGTGGATGGCACTGTTAAGGGGGGGGTCTGTGGATGGCGCTGTTATGGGGTGGGGGGGTCTGTGGATGGCACTGTTATGGGGTGGGGGGGCTGTGGATGGCACTGTTATGGGGTGGGGGGGTGTCTGTGGATGGCACTGTTATGGGGTGGGGGGGTGTCTGTGGATCGCACTGTTATGGGGTGGGGGGGGTCTGTGGATGGCACTGTTAAGGGGTGGGGGGGTCTGTGGATGGCACTGTTATGGGGTGGGGGGTCTGTGGATGGCACTGTTATGGGGTGGGGGGGTCTGTGGATAGCACTGTTAAGGGGGGGTCTGTGGATGGCACTGTTAAGGGGGGGTCTGTGGATGGCACTGTTATGGGGTGGGGGGGTCTGTGGATGGCACTGTTATGGGGTGGGGGGGTCTGTGGATTGCACTGTTATAGGATGGGGGATCTGCGGATGCCATCCCCAGATCCCCCATTAACAGTGCCATCCCCATCTGGGGGGTTTCTTTGCTGGGCTGGACTTTTATAGCCACCCCAAATTTTACTTGCATCCCTGTTCTCTAAAGGGGCGGTTTTAGGGGGCGGTCCTAGGGGTGGGTAGGGGCGTGGCTAGGGGAGGGGGGCTGAGTTCCACCACCTTTTCTCTGAGAAAAAAAGCCCTGCACACACTCCACGAAGAGCTGTGTTTTATGGAAGCAGAGAGGCCAAAACTGGTATTTAGAACAGTTATATAATGTTACTATTGTTAATATAGTGATTAGAACTGAATACTGAACCAGTTATATGTGTGTTTACTTACAGTTCAAACAATTGCAAACTACAAATTTCACAATCCAAATTCAAATTCTATATTGCAATCCAAATTGCATATAACCGTACCAGATCATACTCAACCAATCTGCAAATAGTTACTGTTTCTGAGGCGACCTTTTTCACTGGCATCACATTGGACTGTTACTTCTTCATTGACATTGTAGTATCTCAAAACTGGATGTTTAGTAACAATATCTTTTATTTGCTTGAGGGCTTCATCATGGCTGGATTGCCAGGCCCACAAGCTGTCTTTGTCTGTCAGTCTGCGTAGTGGTTCACATACATCCGAAAGATGTGGTAAGAATTTTGAAAGTTAGTTTACAAACCCTAGCAGTCTCTGAACTGCTTGTACATTGTCAGGCTTTGGTACCTCTAAAATTGCTCTGACTTTTTCTGGATCAGGACGCAGGCCTTCTGCTGTGAGTAAATGTCCCATGTATGGTACCGAAGATAGCCTCAATCTCAGCTTCTTTTTATTGAATTTTAGGTTCAGCTTTCGTGCTCTCTCTAAGAGTCCAATCAAATTCTTGTCATGATCCTTTGTGGCCTCCTCTGTAGTGTCACCACAGCCATACACCAATATATCATCTGCAATAACTTCCACTCCGGGCAGGTCTTCTACTGCTTCATGTTGTCTACGTTGATATTCTTCTGGTGCAGTAGAAATCCCAAAAGGCATGCGTAGCCATCGGTAACGCCCAAAGGGAGTCCAGAATGTAGTGAGATAACTGCTTTTAGTGTCCAGTTTTACTTGCCAGAAGCCATCCTTAGCATCTAAGACAGAAAATACTTTTGCATTTGTTAAACTTGGTAGGATTTCCTCTATAGTGGGCATTGGATAATGTGAGCGTTTCAGTGCTTTATTTAAGTCTTTGGGATCAATGCATATTCACAGCTTGCCTGGTTTCTTAACAGCAACCATACTACTTATCCATCTCGTAGGTTCTATGACCCTTTTTTATCACTCCCAGTGTCTCTAATCTCTCTATTTTCACCTTTAAGTCTGCTTTAAGTGGAGCCGGCACTCTACGTGGTTGGTGTTGAACAGGAGGTATTGCTTCATCTATTTCTAGGTGATACTCTCCAGGTAGACACCCTAGTCCTTTGAAAATGTCTCTATATTCAGTTGTGATCATTTCATAAGAAAAGGGTGAAGTTGTAGTTGTTTGCTGGTCATCATGTAATAATACATTATGTTCTACATTCAGTGTAAGGAGGCCCATTTTATGACCTGTTTCTGCTGAGAGAAGTGGTTTGTGTTTACCTTGGACAACTTGGAATTGCAGTGTATATGTTTTATCTTTATATGTACAACTTAGATTACATTGGCCCATAGGTATCATATAGGTATCATTGTACCATTTTAATTTGACATTACTCTTCTGTAATGTTGGCTTTCCTTCTTTAACAATTTTGCAATAGTCTTTGTATGTCATAAGGTTGCAGGTGGCCCCACAGTCTAACTGACAGTGTAACCTTTCCCCTGCTTCTCTGTCAGTGCTGAGTTCTAGTGGTACAAACCACTGTGACCCCGGACTGCTTACTGCTCCTATTTGATGAATAATAGTGAATACTGATTCTTCTGAGCTGCTGCTCTTGATCTGTGCAGCCATATGTATTCTGCCATGTGCTTTCTGCCTGCATACTCTAGAAAAATGGTTTTGCTTTTTGCATTTACTGCAGGTTTCTCCATATGCAGGACAGTGGTCTCTGCCCCAGGGGTGGTTGTTTCCACAGTATCTACATCTGATTGTTTTTACTTTGCTTTCTTTCATGGGCTTTTTATATGTTCTAGCAGTATAATGTACAGCTTCAGTTTCACTTTTGCTTTCTTGCATTGCTTGTATTTGCATTTCTGTAAGTTGATGGCTTCTACACATGTCACTGGCTCTCTGCAGGTTCAGGTCTGGTACCCTGAGCATTCGCTTTCTAGCATTAATGTCTTTTGATCCCAGAACTATTCTGTCTCTGATAAGTTCATCATGTAATACTCCAAACTCACATGTAGCGGCTAGCTGCCTCAGCCTAGTCTCATACTGATCTATAGTTTCCAATGGGCCTTGGTTTGTGGTATTGAATATGTACCTCTCATATATGATGTTACGTGAAGGCATAAAATGGCTCTGTAATGCATCCAGAGTTTTCTCTATGTCCTGCTTGTCGGCATCAGAGAGTGAGAGGTGCTGATAAATACGCAGACCGTCTCTCCCCATCACTGAGCGCAGTGTCGCTGTCCTTACCTTGGGGTCTTTCTTATCAAGTTCAGTTGCCACCTCATAATCTTCCCACTGGGATTTGAAATATGTCCAGTTAACTGCCAGGTCCCCTTTACAGCCCATGGGAGACGGCACAGGGAAGTTGTTTGCAGCCATTTTCTGTAACACTGTGTGTCTCTTATTAATAAATTACCAGAGAAACAATTCTTGTTGGTCTTTTGTTCTGATATTAGGACTTTAGTGGTTTCTAAAACACCAAAGCCCTCTCCACTTCTGACACCATGTTTCCTAAGGTGATGTGAGGTAATTCAACAAACTTTATTCAGACACAAACAATATGACAAAGGTTAACAACTGTCATATCAATATAGCCTACAAGTGGCAGTAAACATGTTAACATGTATAACTCCTAACAGTTACTGCTAACTGCAAATTGCGACCAAATTCAGCAAGTAGAACTATTAGTTAGACCTCAGATATACCTCTCAGAGAGATCATAAAGTGCTTAACCCTTTCATGACCAAGGGTCATTGATGCCCCAGTGTCCAGGTCAAAATTTACAAATCTGACATGCGTCACTTTATGTGGTAATAGCTTTGGAACACTTTTACTTATCGACGCCATTCTGAGATTGTTTTCTCGTGACACATTGTACTTCATGATAGTCATATATTTGAGTCAATATATTTCACCTTTATTTATGAAAAAATCCCAAATTTACCAAAAATTTGGAAAAATTCACAATTTTCCAAATTTCTATTTCTCTGCTTCTAAAACAGAAAGTCATACCTAATAAAATATTTATTACTTAACATTCCCCACATGTCTACTTTATGTTTGCATCATTTTGGAAATGTCATTTTATTTTTTTAGGACGTTAGAAGGCTTAGAAGTTTAGAAGCCATTCTTACAATTTTTAAGAAAATTTCCAAAACCCACTTTTTAAGGACCAGTTCAGGTCTGAAGTCCCTTTGTGGGGCTTACATAGTGGAAACCCCCATAAATGACCCCATTGTAGAAACTACACCCCTCAAGTTACTCAAAACTGATTTTAAAAACTTTGTTAACCCTTTAGGCGTTCCACAAGAATTAAAGGAAAATGGAGATGAAATTTCTAAATTTTACTTTTTTGGCAGATTTTCCATTTTATAATTTTTTTTTCTTTAACACATTGAGAGTTAACAGCCAAACAAAACTCAATATTTATTACCCTGATTCCGCGGTTTACAGAAACACCCCACATGTGGTCGTAAACTGCTGTACGGGCACACTGCAGGGCGCAGAAGGAAAGGAATGCCATACGGTTTTTGGAAGGTAGATTGTGCTGGATTGGTTTTCTGAACGCCATATGTTTTTTATTTTTCTGCCGATCGTCTTGTGCAGGGGCTCGTTTTTTGCAGAAAGTGTTGAGGTTTTTATTGGTACCATTTTTGGGTACATAGGATTTTTTGATCATTCATTATTACACTTTATGGGGCAAGGTGACCCAAAAATTGGCTGTTTTGGAACAATTTTCATCTATTTATTTTTGCAGCGTTCATCTGAGGAGTTAGGTCATGTGATAGTTTTATAGAGAAGATCGTTACGGACGTGGCAATACCTAATATGTATACTTTTTCTTATTTATTTAAGTTTTACACAATAATAGCATTTTTGAAACCCCAAAAATGATGTTTTAGTGTCTTTATAGTCTGAGAGTACTATTTTGGGGGTCATAAGCCTTTTTGATCGCTTGCTGTTGCACTTTTTGTGATGTAAGGTGACAAAAATAGCTTTTTGGGCACTGTTTTTTTAATTTTATTTTTATGGTGTTTATCGGACGGGGTCTATCATGTGATATATTTATAGAGATGGTCGTTACGGACGCGGTGACACCTAATATGTGTATTTTATTTTTTCATTTTTTTATAGGAAAAGGCAATTTTCTTTTTTCTAATTTTACATTTTTATTTATTTATTTTTACTTTTATTATTTTCACTTTTTTTTTATCAGTTCCCTCTTGGATCTTGAAGATCCAGTGGGGCTGATAGTTGTACTATACTTTGCAATGCTCTTGCATTCCAAAGTATAGTACTTCCAGATTGCCTGTAGGTGGCAGCACTGGACGCCTTTGCCATGGCAACCGGACGCTTTTGCAAAGCGTCCGGTTGCCATGGCAACCATCGGGTGCTGCAATCACAGCGCTGCAGCCCCGATGGTGGAGAGAGGGAGCTCCCTCCCTCTGTTAACCCCATGGATGCCGCAACCGCGGCATCTATAGGGGTTACAGGAGAGTGTCAGCATAGAGCTGACACTCTCTGCTGATGGCGGCGGCTCAGTAATGGAGCCGCCGCCATCGCACACAGCAGGGATATCAGGGGGGGGGCAGCGCTGGAAAGGGGGGGGGGGGGGTTTGGGAGGCTGCCCACAATATCGAGGAAGGTTGGGGCAGGAGGGGCGGCTAGAAAATTAATGCAGGGGGCGGACCGCATGCCATCAGCGCAGGAGAGGGGCACAGATCGTCGGGGCACAGATCGTCGGGGCACAGAGGGGCACTAAGGGCTTGGAGGGGCACAGATCGGGGGGGGGGGCATGAGGAACACTATCGGCTTTCAGGCTCTGATCTGCAGAGCGCAGATCAGAGCCTGAAACCGGCATTTGAACACTGCCGCGATCCGGTTGGTTAGTCTGCACAGACTAACCAATCGGATCGATTGCCGGCAAGGGGCCACTCTGATTGGCCCCTTGCTGGCATTACTGGCCTGTATGCTGTCCGTGACAGCAGCAGGACAGGGGCAGAAGCTTTAATCCAAGCGTTTTGCAGCGCTTGGATTAAAGAGCTGGCTTGACGTCTATACACGTGGTAGCTGCACGGGGCATGTGCAGCTATCACGTATATATACAGATTGCAGTCGTGAAAGGGTTAAATAACTTAAAGTGAGAGTACAGATACTGAAGAGAGAAATATATCCACCATTTTATGTTGAATGACAAGATTGAACAGTTGAACCACCATCTTATGCATGCCGCCGTTTTATGATACTTTATTTAACATGTGTTATGTACATGGACTATCTGCTGCGGAGGCGGCAGTGTTATATATGAAGAAAAGTTGAAGTTAATAAAGAAGTTATTTGAAGCATTTGGTGTGCTCTTTAAACCTACTGTTTCCATAGAACGGCGCTAGAGGAATAACAGAGTAATATACAGTCTGGCTAGACTAAAAGGTCAGAGATATAAAAATTATTCTAATGCCACAGCACAAAAGGCACTACATAGTGCTGCACCTGCCACACCCAACACTACTCAGCCTCCACTGCAGGCACAATTCGGAGTGCTCCTCCAGCATACCACCTATGCAGAGCACAGCGGTGTCATGCTGTTCTGCACCTGGTTTGCCTGGGTGAATGGATTACACCTATATATAGGGGACAATATTCATAGTGAGCAGGTGCAGATAAATCAATAGACACCAACAAACACCAACCAAGGACTCTGCATATAATGTTGTATATAAAAAAAAAAAGAAATTATTCAATATATGTAAATTAAAAAGACAAGTATATGAATCGACAAATCAGTCAGATGGAGGTGACACAAATCAGGGTGAATGGAATCACACTGGGGAGTAACTGCTCCGCGTCCTTCAAGAGGAAATCGAATCCTGGTTGTCACCAACTGAAAATTGGAATCATGGTCACCAATAAGGGGAACAATATTGTGTTGGCACTGCATCGAGGAGGGCTGATCCATGCCCCCTGCATGGCGCACGTCTTTATTCTGGTTGTAATGTGGTTCCTGAAGTCTTCAACTGGACTGCAAGACATCCTGAAAATAGCCATGAAACTGTACATGCACTTCAGCCACTCTTACTCGGTAAAACTCATCCTCCTTGAGCTGAAAAGGCAGAATAGCATTGCCCAACATTACTTGATATGTGACATTTCCACCTAATGAAACTCCACACTCCACATGTTGGACCAACTATATGAGCAGAGCAAGGCTGTAAACAATTTCTTGATGTTGCAGGCAGACAGAAGCACTTGAGATGATGAGTAGTGTTGGTCTAGCAACAAAGTGCTCATGTGCTCGAGTGGAACACTTCCCGATGCTCGGGTGCTCTACAGAGCACCCAAGCACAATGGAAGTCAATGCGAGAACCCAAGCATTAAACCAGGCACCCCCTGCTCTGAAGAGGGGAGGGTGTCAGGACTCTAGTTCGGCTTAGAAGTCCCTGCTCTGACTCCATATATAGCTATGTCCATATATGGAGTCAGTGCTTGTGGACACCCAGTGTATTTAAATCTAATTTAGCCTCTATTTCTGAAAAGTTTCTGGTGGGATTTGAACTCGCAACCGTCTATATTACAGCCAATAATCTTAACCACTACACTATAGAGCTGCACTGCCAGAAACTATATATGAGACTTCTGCTGTTACTAGTAGTAAGTAGAGTTGAGCGGACACCTGAAAAAAAAACTTCTGGTTCGAGACCAGAACTTGACCCCGAACCCGAACCCCATTGAAGTCAATGGGGACCAAAACTTTTGGCCATTAAAATGGCTCTAAAATAGTCCTGGAAAGGGCTAGAGGGCTGCAAAAGGCATCAAAATGTGCATGGCAATTGTTCTGCAAACAAATGTGGATAGGGAAATGACTTACAATAACATAAAATACAGAAAAAATAAATAAATAAATCTGGATCTAGGAGTAGGAGGTTGAGGAGGCGGTGGATGGGTGGATGTGGCGGTGTAGGTTGACGTGGCGGTCTAGGTGGAAGCGGCGATGAAGGAGGAATAGGTAGCCAACACTGATTTGTGTTATTTTTTATTTTTAAATTGGGGTATCACCCAAAATATTGGGACATATAACAAAATAAAACAAAGAATAAGTGCACTTGAGTACAAGAATGGATGGTTGAGGCTGGTATAAATGTCTATTCTGCACAAGGTACGGACACGTCCTGTGGGATCCATGCCTGGTTCATTTTAATAAACGTAAGCTTGTCCACATTGGCTGTGGCCTGAGATAAGGCTCTCTGCCGTGCTAAACACACGTTCACACTATACACTGGCTGCAGGGCAGGTCAGCACCTCCAAGGCTGATAAAACTTTTCCACATTTGGGCCATGCTAACCCTGCCTTCTCAGGTGCTGGCGGTGCCCCAGCTGCGTTGGCGACCTCTTCTTCCTCCTTCGCCTTGTGCTTCCACTGTGCCCCCGCTGTCAGGTGGGAATGCAATCATCAGCGTGCGCTTGTAGTCGCGCATCTTCCGATCACTAACAGATGTTGTCACTAAATTTAGTTCCCTGTCAGCAATGGAGAGCAGGGGGTTCATTCACGGCAAAAGGGGGTTCATGTCACCCAGCAATAGAACAGAGGATTTTGAGAGATTTAGGCCCCTGTCGCCCAGGCACAGCAGGGGTTCATTCACGGCAAAAGAGGGTTCATGTCACCCAGCAATAGAACAGAGGATTTTGAGAGATTTGGGCCCCTGTCACCCAGGCACAGCAGGGGTTCATTCACGGCAAAAGGGGGTTCTGGTCACCCAGCAATAGAACAGACGATTTTGAGAGATTTAGGCCCCAGTCACCCAGGCACAGCAGGGGTTCATTCACGGAAAAAGGGGCTTCATGCAGGGATCTCAACTCTCCCGGACGTTCAGGGAGTCTCCCGCTATTAGATAACAGCTCCCTGACACCCGCATGTGAGACAATATATCCCGGAAAGGTTTATCTCAGTCAGATAGCAGAGCAGAGAGATAAGAGAAGTGACAGGACAGAGTTTAGATTACAGGTTGAATTAACCCTTTAGGGTCAAATTGGCTTCTCAAGGAGAAATATATGTTAAAGGCATCCCTTCTGTCTCATTCAGTAGCTATATAACTATTGAGAGAGATGTATTTTTTTTTAAATACATTTACACATTTAACCCTCCATTTTAATTATATTATTTACCCCAGTGTTAAATTCACACCCCCTGGATGCTTTAATCATATATATAAATATGATAATTTGGGGCAGGGTAATGAGCCCAATCCTCCACACCATAGAGCAAAGTGTGCAATTACTGCATATGTTTGGAAAATGTAATAAAAAGTTCGTGAGAAAAAAAAAAAAAAAAAAAAAATCCCTGAAATGAGAAGTGCACCTCCCTGAAATGAGTTTTTGCAGGTTGGGATGTCTGCTTCATGTCACCCAGCAATACAACAGTTGATTTTGAGAGATTTAGGCCCATGTCACCCAGGCACAGCAGGGGTTTATTCACGGCAAAAGGGGGTTCATGTCACCCAGCAATAGAACAGAGGATTTTGAGAGATGTAGGCCCCTGTCACCCAGGCACAGCAGGTGTTCATGTCACCCAGCAATAGAACAGACGATTTTGTGAGATTTAGGCCCCTGTCACCCAGGCACAGCAGGGGTTCATTCATGGCAAAAGGGGGTTCATGTCACCCAGCAATAGAACAGACGATTTTAAGAGATTTAGGCCCCTGTCACCCAGGCACAGCAGGGGTTCATGTTACCCAGCACTAGAACAGACGATTTTGTGAGATTTAGGCACCTGTCACCCAGGCACAGCAGGGGTTTGTATACGCCAAAAATGGTAAAATGTCAACTATTGAAAATAAGAATTTTTTCAATTTAGGGCACTAAAATTGGCACTTTTTTGCATTAAAATGGCTCTAAAATAGTCCTTGAAAAGGCTAGAGGGATGTAAAAGGCAGTAAAAAGTGCTTAAGAGCATGGCAACTGCTCTGCAAACAAATGTGGATAGGGAAATAACTTTAAATAAAATAACTAAAAATTACAAATTATTAACCTGCAACTCAGAGAAGGAGGTGGATATGGAGTCGGAGGTTGAGGAGGCAGCAATAAAGGATGAGGAGTTAGCCAACAATGTTTTTTTTTTTTTTTTATTGGGGTAGGTAGCCCCCAAAATATTGGGAAAAAAAAATAAAAAATAAAACAGAATCATTGCACTAGTAGAGCCGGACTGGGGGGCGGGAGCCTTTGGGGGAGGCGACCATGATGGGGGGGGGGGGGGGGGGGTAGTGAGACCCCCCCAGAACAGGGATTGGTGTGTTTAATTAGGTGGGGGTGTCCGAGGGGTTAAAAGTGGGGGGCAGCAGCCGGTTAGGGGCCATTTTGTGAGACAAGCGCCCACCCACCTACATCTGTCTGTAATGACGCCTCCTGCCGTGCTAAATACACGTTCAGAGAGTACACTGGCTGCAGGGCAGGCCAGCACCTCCAAGGCATACAGGGCAAGCTCTGGCCATGTGGACAATTTGGAGACCCAGAAGTTGAATGGGGCAGAACCATCAGTCAGTACATGTAGTCGTGTGCACAGGTACTGTTCCACCATGTTGTTGAAATGCTGCCTCCTGCTAACACGCTCCATATCAGCAGTTAGGGCCGGTTGTTGCGGTGCGGTGACAAAGCTTTTCCACATGTTGGCCATGCTAACCCTGCCTTCTGATGTGCTGGCGCTGACACAGCTGTGTTGGCGACCTCTTCCTCCTCCCCTGCCTTCGCCTTGTGCTTCCACTTGTCCCCCAGCATCAGTCGGGAATGCTCTCAAGAGCGCGTCTACCAGCGTGTGCCTGTAGTCGCGCATCTTCCGATCACGCTCCAGTGAGGGAATTAATGACGGCACATTGTCTTTGTAACGGGGATCCAGCAGGGTGGCCACCCAGTAGTCAGAACTAGTGATGAGCGGGAGGTACCATATTCAATTTCGCGATATTTCGCGAATATTCGAATGAATTATTATGGTTAAATTAATCGTACGATTTTTTTTTTTCCCCCTGTATAAGGCAACGTTCCTATGACTATGGCTAGGCTAATATGTGTATTTTACGAAATTTCTTAATATTGCTCTAACTCCGTTTTTTAGAATATTCGTAATATTGCTCTAACTCCATCTTTTAGAATATTACGAATATTCTAAAAGACGAAGTTAGAGCAATATTAAGAAATTTCGTAAAATACACATATTAGCCTAGCCATAGTCATAGGAACGATGCCTTATACAGGAAAAAATAAAAAATAAAAATTGTATGATTAAATTAATCGTACGATTTATTTATTTTTTCCTGTATAAGGCAACGTTCCTATGACTATGGCTAGGCTAATATGTGTATTTTACTAAATTTCTTAATATTGATCTAACTCCGTCTTTTAGAATATTCGTAATATTGCTCTAACTCCGTCTTTTAGAATATTACGAATATTCTAAAAGACGAAGTTAGAGCAATATTAAGAAATTTCGTAAAATACACATATTAGCCTAGCCATAGTCATAGGAACGATGCCTTATACAGGAAAAAAATAAAAATAAAAATCATATGATTAAATTAATCGTACGATTTATTTATTTTTTCCTGTATAAGGCAACGTTCCTATGACTATGGCTAGGCTAATATGTGTATTTTACTAAATTTCTTAATATTGATCTAACTCCGTCTTTTAGAATATTCGGAATATTGCTCTAACTCCGTCTTTTAGAATATTACGAATATTCTAAAAGACGAAGTTAGAGCAATATTAAGAAATTTCGTAAAATACACATATTAGCCTAGCCATAGTCATAGGAACGTTGCCTTATACAGGAAAAAAAAATAAAAATAAAAAATCGTATGATTAAATTAATCGTACGATTTTTTTTTGAAAAAAAAAATGCGAATATTCGATTTCGCGAATATTTGGAACTATATTCTAAATATTCGCGAAATCTCGAATATGCGATATTCGAGAAAAAAATTCGAAATTCGAATATTCGCGCTCAACACTAGTCAGAACACGTTAAAATGTGGGCAACTCTGCTGTCATTGCACAGGCACTGCAGCATGTAGTCGCTCATGTGTGCCAGGCTGCCCAGAGGTAAGGACAAGCTGTCCTCTGTGGGAGGCGTATCGTCTGCGTCCTCTGTATCCCCCCAGCCACGCATCAGTGATGGGCCCGAGCTGCGTTGGGTGCCACCCCGCTGTGAACATGCTTCATCCCCATCCTCCTCCTTCTCCTCATCCTCCTCCACCTCGTCCTCCAGTAATGGGCCCTGGCTGGCCAAATTTGTACCTGGTTTCTGCTGTTTCAAAAATCCTCTTTCTGAGCCACTTCTAAAAGACTGGCCTGAAAATGTTAGAGATGACCCCTCTTCCTCCTCCTCGTCCTTGGCCACATCCTCTTCCATCATCGCCCTAAGTGTTTTCTCAATGAGACATAGAAGTGTTATTGTAATGCTGATAACGGCGTCATCGCCACTGGCCATGTTGGTGGAGTACTCGAAACAGCGCAACAGGGCACACAGGTCTCGCATGGAGGCCCAGTCATTGGTGGTGAAGTGGTGCTGTTCCGCAGTGCGACTGACCCGTGCGTGCTGCAGCTGAAACTCCACTAAGGCCTGCTGCTGCTCGCACAGTCTCTCCAGCATGTGCAAGGTGGAGTTCCACCTGGTGGGCAAGTCGCATATGAGGCGCTGAGCGCGAAGGCCGAAGTTACCCTGTAGAGCAGACAGCTGAGCGACGGCAGGATGAAAACGCGCACAGACGGCCCGCACTTTACGCAGCAGCTCTGACATGTCGGGGTAGTTGTGAATGAATTTCTGCACCACCAAATTCAGCACATGCGCCAGGCAAGGGATGTGCGTCAAACCGGCTAGTCCCAGAGCTGCAATGAGATTTCGCCCATTATCACACAGCACCAGGCCGGGCTTGAGGCTCACTGGCAGCAACCACTCGTCTGTCTGTTGTTCTATACCCCGCCACAACTCCTGCGCGGTGTGGGGCCTGTCCCCCAAACACATCAGTTTCAGAACGGCCTGCTGACGTTTACCCCTGGCTTTAAAGTTGGTGGTGAAGGTCTGTCGCTGACCAGATGAGGAGGTGGTAGAAGAGGAGGAGGAAGCCGAGTAGGAAGAGGAGGCAACAGGAGGCAAAGAATGATGCCCTGCGATCCTTGGCGGCGGAAGGACGTGCGCCAAACAGCTCTCCGCCTGGGGCCCAGCCGGAGGTGGTGTTGTTGGTGGCACATTCTCTGTTTGCTGGGCGGCAGGTGCCAACGTTCCTCCAGAGGCGGAGAAAGAGGCCGAGGCAGCAGCATTAGAGGTAGCAGGAGGGGCCTGAGCCCTTTCTTGGTTTTGAAGGTGCTTACTCCACTGCAGCCCGTGTCTCGCATGTAGATGCCTGGTCATGCAGGTTGTGCTAAGGTTCAGAACGTTAATGCCTCGCTTCAGGCTCTGATGGCACATCGTGCAAACCACTCGGGTCTTCTCGTCAGCACATTGTGTGAAGAAGTGCCATTCCAAGGAACTCCTTGAAGCTGCCTTTGGTGTGCTTGGTCCCTGTTGAAGGTGGACAGTAGCAGGCGAACTGTTTTGACGACGGCTGCTCTGCTTTTGCACCCTGCTCCCGCTTTTCCTACGCTGTTGGCTTGGTCTCACCACTGCCTCTTCCTCCGAACTCTGAAAGTCAGTGGCACGACCATCATTCCATGTGGGGTCTAGGACCTCATCGTCCCTTGCATCGTCTTCCACCCAGTCTTCCTCCCTGACGTCCTTTTTGGTCTGCACACTGCAGAAAGACGCAGCAGTTGGCACCTGTGTTTCGTCATCATCAGAGACGTGCTGAGATGGTATTCCCATGTCCTCATCAGGAAACATAAGTGGTTGTGCATCAGTGCATTCTATGTCTTCCACCCCTGGGGAAGGGCTAGGTAGATGCCCTTGGAAAACCCTGCCAGCAGAGTCTTCAAACAGCATAAGAGACTGCTGCATGACTTGAGGCTCAGACAGGTTCCCCGATATGCACGGGGGTGATGTGACAGACTGATGGACATGGGTTTCAGGCGCCACCTGTGCGCTTTCTACATTAGACTGGGTGGGAGATAATGTGAACGTGCTGGATCCATTGTCGGCCACCCAATTGACTAGCACCTGTACTTGGTCAGGCCTTACCATCCTTAGAACGGCATTAGGCCAGACCAAATATCACTGTAGATTCTGGCGGCTACTGGGACCTGAGGTAGTAGGTTCAGTAGGATGTGTAGCTGTGGAAGAACGGCCACGTCCTCTCCCAGCACCAGAGGCTCCACCAACACCACCACCACGACCGCGTCCCTTATTAGATGTTTGCCTCATAGTTAGCGTTCACAAAGCAAAGTAAAAAGTGGTTAAGTATGTTAAAAACAATTAACCGCCAATATAAACCCTGATGTAGGGTATTTTTTTTTTAACTCTATATGACAGTGGTATTTGTGGCCTAAATGTGACAGTCACCTATGCATGCGTAATCACAGATGTGCAGTAAATCAGAGGGATTTTTCACCCCAGTATCCTAATAGCCGTATTTGTGGCCTATTATGACAGTCACCTATGCAAGTGTAATCACAGATGTGCAGTATATGAAAAATAGTTTTTTTTTTCACCACAGTATCCTAAAAGCCTTATTTGTGGCCTAAATGTGACAGTCACCTATGCAAGTGTAATCACAGATGTGTAATCAGGCTTCTGGTATGAGTATACATACATTTGAGAGGTTTATGTATATTTTTTACCCTACACCTTTCCTTCTGAACTGTTCTAGTCCCTCCTTCCATTCCTCCCCCAGTCCCACTACCTTGCCCCCGGTCTCTATCTGCACTATCTTCCCCTCCTATAATGTAATTTCCCTCCCCCCCAGTACCTAGTTTAAACACTCCTCCAACCTTCTAGCCATCTTTCTCCCCAGCACAGCTGCCCCTTCCCCATTGAGGTGCAGCCCGTCCCTACGATAGAGCCTGTAGCCGATAGAGAAGTCGTCCCAGTTCTCCAAACCCCTCCTTCCTACACCAGTTCTTGAGCCACTTGTTAATCTCCCTAATGTCCTGCTGCCTTTCTTGTGTGGCTCGTGGTACAGGCAGTATTTCGGAAAATACTACCTTTGAGGTCCTTTCCCTAAGCTTTTGACCTAAATCCCTGAAATCATTTTTAAGGACTCTCCACCTACCTCTAACTTTGTCATTGGTTCCGATATGGACCATGACAGCTGGATCTTCTCCAGCCCCTCCCAGTAATCTGTCAACCCGATCTGCGATGTGTCGAACTCTAGCGCCAGGAAAACAGCACACTGTTCGGCGATCACGGTCTTTTTGACAGATTTCCCTATCTGTTCCCCTAATAATGGAGTCTCCCACTACCAGCACCTGTCTGGCCTGCCCTGCTCTCCTGGTTCCCTGCTTACTGGAGCTGACATTCCCCTGACTGGCAGAGGAAGTGTCCGGCTGCAGCAGTGCCGTCCCTAGACTGACATCCCCCTCATCTGCTAAACGTGCAAACTTGTTGGGGTGTGTCAGATCAGGGCTAGCCTCCCTGGCACTCTACCCCGCTTTCTAACTGTTACCCAGCTAGCTACCTCCTGACTTTCCTCACCCTCCTCTCTGTCACCCTCCCCCTCATCTACCCCAAAGAGTGCTTGCTCGGTGAGAAGCAAACTCTTTTGCAAATTGTCAATGCCTCTCAGTGTTGCAACTTGCCCGTTTAGAGACTCGATTTGTGATTCCAGACGGGTAATTTGCTCACATCTTGAACAAAGATATACACCCTCGAACGGCTGTTCCAGGACTGCATACATCATGCAAGATGTGCACTGGACTGCGTTGTCAATTGTGCAACACATACTAAATGGGGATTACAACAGTAAAAAAGTAAAACAGTAAATATGATTTAGAATTAGACCCTGTCTGCTGTAGTTGAAGGACTACCTAGAATTAAGCCAACAACACACAAGGAAATTATATCCAACCTTAGTTTCCAACTCCTTTTTTTTTTTAACTCCACTTAATAAGAAGCCCACTTAGTAGAGCAAGCCTCAGGAAGAGCAAGCTCTCTTGAGAGTCTAGTGGTTCAATTTATAGCACCTGGTTGCCCAGGCCACTCCCCTTAATCAAGCAGAGAGAAAAAATGGGTTTAAATGGCAACACCCAGCAGAGAAAAAAGGAAGTTTCAAATGGCAGTACTAAAATTCAAAAACGTAACTTTCAAGGATCTCTGCTTCAAGCCACCTGCAATCACTCACACAAAATCACACTCAGCACTAGAACTCCTTTTTTTTTTTTAACTCCACTTAATAAGAAGCCCACTTAGTAGAGCAAGCCTCAGGAAGAGCAAGCACAGGGAGTTTAGTGGTTTAATTTATAGCACCTGGTTGCCCAGGTCACTCCCCTTGTGGCCTAAATGTGACAGTCACCTATGCACGTGTAATCACAGATGTGCAGTATATGAAAAAAAGGGTTTATTTAACAACAGTAACCTAATAGCAGTATTTGTGGCCTAAATGTGACAGTCACCTATGCACGTGTAATCACAGATGTGCAGTATATGAAAAAAAGGTTTTTTTTAACAACAGTAACCTAATAGCAGTATTTGTGGCCTAAATGTGACAGTCCCTTATGCACTTGTAATCCCAGATGTGCAGTATATCAGAGGGATTTTTCACCACAGTATCCTAAAAGCCTTATTTGTGGCCTAAATGTGACAGTCACCTATGCAAGTGTAATCACAGATGTGCAATATATGAAAAAAAGGGTTTTTTAAGCACAGTAAGCAAAACGCTGTATTTCTGGACTTGCAGACATGCAGATAGCCTGTGCTGGTGCACTATCGTTGCATAAAATGGCTGCCGATTATGTATTGATATTGACAAACTGAAGTAAAAAAAAGTTCATTTTCAGCAGTAGTTGGCTCAGGGCAGGCTTAAAAAAATTGTGCACTGCACCCACAAAACACATTTGATGTAGATCGCTGAGTAAAAAGGCAGTTCTTGATAATATTTCTCCCTGATCTCTCCCTGACAGCAGCTGCAGCCTCTCCCTACACTAATCCGAGCAGAGTGACAGGCGGTGCTACATGACTCCAGCTTAAATAGAGGCTGGGTCACATGCTGCAGTTGGCCAATCACAGCCATGCCAATAGTAGGCATAGCTGTGATGGCCTTTTGGGGCAAGTAGTATGACGCTTGCTGATTGGCTGCTGTGCAGCCTTTCAAAAAGCGCCAAGAAAGCGCCGAACACTGAACCCGAACCCAAACTTTTACGGAAATGTTCGGGTTCAGGTCCGGGTGCCGAAAAACCTAAAGTTCGGTACGAACCCGAACTTTACAGTTCGGGTTCGCTCAACTCTAGTAGTAAGTATTCCTATACAGCAGAAGTCTCATATGTTATTTTTTTTTTTAGTAACTGGCCGTGCAGCTCTATAGTGGAGTGGTTAACATTCTGGGCTGTAATGTAGAAGGTTGTGAGTTTGAATTCCTTCAGAAATAGAGGCTAAATTTAATTTAAATATATATATTATTTTTTAGCCATAATATATTTACATATATTATTATATATTTAGAATATATAATATATTATAATATATGTAAATATATTATGGCTAAAACATCAGTAGTAGTTTCCCACATATTATGCATATATATATAAATACATAAAAAATATATGTTTTTTTTTTTTGTAACTACACATTTTTACAAAAAAAAAGTATATAAATATAATTTTGCTTCTATTTCTGAAGGGATTCGAACTCACAACCTTCTACATTACATCCCAGAATGTTAACCACTACACTATAGAGCCGCATGGCCAGGTACTTAAAAAAAAAATTAATATGAGACTTCTGCTGTATAAAAAAAAAAACTTACTACTAGTAACAACAGTAGAAACTTTGTAGAAATAGAGGCTTAATTAGATTTAAATACACTGACTCGAGCATCGCGCTCAAGCACACGCGATATTCGGCAGAGCATAGCGATGCTCGAGCCGAACTGGTGTTCGGCCGAGCATTCTCGCCCAACACTAATGATGAGATGATGTTGAAGGCCAAGTCAACCATTCAAGGACAGCTGGGTGGCTGGTCAAAACGTGACTGGCAGCTCTGGCCTGTCGCTGCAACTGCTGCCACCATCCTCCCTTCTTCTGCTCCAACTTCTGTCAGCAACAGAAACATTTTTGCCACTGTCCGTTCCCTTAGAAGGGCCTAGCACTTCAAAATTAGCCAGTGGGAGCTCCTGCGTGACACCTGACATTTGCTCAGGTCATTTGAAGAGGCCACTTTATTTGTCAGTCACCAGGACTACGGGATGAACAATGTCATTCCACTCCTTCACATCCTGGAGCAGATGCTGATAAATCTGGCTGGCCAGGGGGCAGGAGACGTGGCACCTACATCTCACGGCCAGCTGAGCCCTGTGGGGGCTGAACTGGTTGAGTAGGAGAACATTCACGGACTGCTCAAAAGATAGGATCCGTTTTTTGCGGGGTTTTCATATGAAGGATCAGAAGAAAGGCAAAATAAACTGTGATGTCAACACAAACTTACTGCTGACACCCTCTTCACTCTGTCATGGAGGCACTACTTGTTTTAGCGTGCAACAGAACAGGTTCTGTAGAAATCTGTGTGGAATCAGCTTGACCCCTTATGCAGTTGCCACCCCCCCACTCCATAACTGGGCCACTATGTTGACTCCTTATGTGGTTGCCACCCTCCCCACTCTGTAACTGGGCCACTATGTTTACTCCTTATGCAGTTGCCACCCTCAACACTCTGTGACTGGGACACTATGTTTACTCATTATTCGGTTGCCACCTCACCACTCTAACTGGGCCATTGTGTTGACTCCTCATGCGGTTGCCACCCTCCCCACTCTGGGACTAGGTCACTGTGATGACTCCTCTTGCAGTTACCATTCTCACTACTCTGTGACTGGGCCATTGTGTTGACTCCTCATGTGGTTGCCACCCCCTCCCCACTATGTGACTGGGCCACTGTGTTGACTCCTCATCCGGTTGCCACCCCCTCCCCACTATGTGACTGGGCCATTGTGTTGACTCCGCAAAGTGGGGTGGGTGGCAACCGCATGAGATGGGGCCACTTGTGGTGCTTTTTGGCCTTGTTGACATCACAATTTATTTTACCCTTCTTCTGACCTGTCAGAAGGATAAAAAAAATTAAAAACACAACAGATCCTGTTTTTGGAGAATCCGTGAGACCTGTCTCCCACTGTCCCTATTTTGCATCAGGATATGCTCATGTTTTGGAAGCCAAAAGCAGGAGTGGGCATAAAACACAGAAGACATGCAAACTTTCCAATCACGTGTCAAGTCTTCTTTGGATCCAATACTGATGGATTACTGACCAAATGCTGACCATGTGAAGCTCGGATGCTCAAAAGATAGGATCCGTTTTTTGGGGGGTTTTCTTGTGAAGGATCAGAAGAAGGGCAAAATAAACAGTGACATCAACACAAACTTATTGCTGACACCCTCTTCACTCTGTCCCCACTACTTGTCTCAGCGTGTAACAGAAAAGGTTCTATAGAAATCTATGTGGAATCAGCTGATGACGATGTAAAAAGAAGTGCGCTCTTTCACACTATAGTAGAATCTTGGGCCACTGCACAGTTCTTTATACCTGACGCTAACATTCACACTTGAGTTATTTGGTCAGTTTTGGCCCGTAAGTGACCAAATTAGTGAAGTATGAAGCGATTCTAAGAGCGACGCCTGTCAGCTGCGTGTCATACTGACTCACAGTATTGTTTCACTACCACAGTGAACTAGTTATGTATGTTTCTGCAATGCACAGTGTTGTACACCAATATACAGGCTCTCAGCAGCTGGGAAATGACAGATTTTTAACGTGCTTCATCACAAGTAAATTCAGATCAAATTTTTGGGGAAAATTCGGCAAAGCGTCCGAATTGAATTTTTTAAAACTTTGCTCATCTCTAGTCTTCACTTGCCAAATATTAGCATATGTATTGGGGAATGTATTGGGAAATGCAGGTCATGAATAATAAATATACGTGATGTAAAGCCTTTGAGAATGTTTTTTGATGTATTTATTCTTAGCACATAAAACAAGAATATGAAACTGGGAATATGGGGCCAGAAAAATTTAACTGGTACATCCACGGACATCCATCTCATCGATAAACCGGAAGAGTTCATCACAGAGGTTTTTGAACTCAGCTTTCTGGCAATCTCGGTTATTTGGCCAGATCTCAATCCAAGTGTCCTTGGTTATCATGTAGGCATATCTGTTGGGGAACCAAAATCATCAGTTTAGGACAAGTCCAGAATATCTAGGTAAAGGCATTAGTCTTTTCTCTCTGTATTCTCTGTATTCTACTATGTACACGTTTATCTTGTCCAGTGTAATGACCAATAGAAACCCATGGGACCTGATGGTGATCAAAATGTCCTTTATCAATGGTTAATGGGGTATTGCAATGTTATAATGTGATGGCGTATAGCTAGGATTGGAAAGAGCCTGACCTCTTGGTCAATCATTGATCCTGAGAATGAAGGAGCCACAATACTAGGTCCCCTTCAAAGTTTCCCCAGCAAAGCAGCTCTCCTGGTTAAGGATGAATGCACAAAACCGTGTTCCGCGGCTGTGAACGATCCGTGGTATCCCGGCCTGGATTCCCAGCTGACAGCAGGAGCGCACGGCGTCATTGGTTGCTATGACGCCGTGCACTTCATGCAGCCGCTGCACTACAGTAATACACTCGTATAGATCATACGAGTGTATTACTGTAGCGCAGCGGTGGCATGAAGCGCACGGCAGCATAGCAACCAATGACGCCGTGCGCTCCTGCTGTCAGCTGGGAATCCAGGCCGGGATACCACGGACCGCTCGCGGCCGTGGAACACGGCCGTGTGCATTCGGCCTAATAGTGATGAGCGGCAGGGGTCATATTTGAATTCACAATATTTTGCGAATATTTTGTAGAATATTCGTAGAATTTTCACGAATTCGAATATTCATTATATTCTACAATTTTTTTACTCGAAAAAGGTAATGATCACATAATATACGAATATTACGCGATAAATACAGGTGTGGGTCAAAAATTAATATATAGCACTATAGAATTTAGTGTTATATATTTGTTTTTTAGAATATTTGTCTTTTTTTTTTCCAACTGAAGTCATGATTTCTCCCTGCTTAACTAACTTAAAGAGGACCTTTCACTAGAATAAAACATCTAAACTAAGTATGCTGACATGGAGAGCGGCACCCAGGGATCTCCCTGCACTTACTATTATACCTGGGCGCCACTCCGTTCTCCCGGTATAGCCTCCGGTATCTTCATAGTTAGGCTCCACCCAGGGGAACCTGCCGGCATCTCATTCTCTCATGCTGTAGCGCTGGCCAATCGCAGCGCTCAGCTCATAGCCTGAGAGAAAAAAAAGCCTCTCAGGCTACAAGCTGAGAGCTGCGATTGGCCAGCGCTACAGCATGGGAGAATGAGACGCCGGCAGGTTCCCCTGGGTGGAGCCTAACTATGAAGATACCGGAGGCTATACCGGGAGAACGGAGAGGCGCCCAGGTATAATAGTAAGTGCAGGGAGATCCCTGGGCGCCGCTCTCCATATCTGTATAGTTCGTTTAGATGTTTTATTCTAGTGAAAGGTCCTCTTTAAGCAGGGAGGAATCATGACTTATACGAATATTCAAAAAAACTAATATAGTGCTATATATTTGTTTTTTCGAATATTCGTAATATTCTAAAACAAGAATATATAGCAATATAGTGAATATTTTATAAAAACAAATTGTCATGGTCTTACCTGCTT
Organism: Bufo bufo; assembly: GCF_905171765.1. Lineage (NCBI taxonomy): Eukaryota > Metazoa > Chordata > Amphibia > Anura > Bufonidae > Bufo > Bufo bufo. The sequence continues at coordinate 796,995,757 of NC_053389.1, read as the reverse complement.
GCTGCTCTCCTTCGTTTGACATGTGCTGGCGGCCATCTTGGGTCCTGGGTTTCTTGTAGCCTTCCACCCTGCGGCTCCTCCTTTCCCTGGGAGGAGCTGGATGCCTAGCTCATATATATAGGAGGTCTGTGGCTTCAGTTCCTTGCTTGGTCCTCTTGTGTTCACATGCTTCTAAGACTGCTGCTGCTTCTGGTTCCTGATCCTGGCTTCGTCTGACTACCCTGCTGGTTCCTGATCCTGGCTTCGTCTGACTACCCTGCTGGTTCCTGATCCTGGCTTCGTCTGACTACCCTGCTGGTTCCTGATCCTGGCTTCGTCTGACTACCCTTCTGGTTCCTGACCTCTGGCTTCGCAAAGACTCTGCTCGGTTTCACCATCCGTTTGGACTTTTGCTTTACAGCTTTATTTTCAATAAAGCCTTCTTATTTTCACTCTTCTCTTGTTGTACGTCTGGTTTATGGTTCCGTGACACAAATGTAGAGCAATTTAGCTAATATAGTGCTATAATTTTTTTTCTATAGATTTCATTTTTTCCCAATCTGAACCTCAGATGAGAAAAAAAATGACAACTATTAGACAAAGAAGATTATAGCACTATATTAGCTAAATTGCTCTATATTCATTTTTTTAAAATATTTGATATATTCTTGTTTTAGAATATTACGAATATTCGAAAAAACAAATATATTAGTTTTTTCGAATATTTTTAATATTCTAAAACAAGAATATATAGCAATATAGTGAATATTCTGGAAAAAAAAGAGCAATTTAGCTAATATAGTGCTATAATCTTTTTTTTTTAATAGTTGTAATTTTTTTCCAATCTGAACTTCAGATGAGAAAACAATTGCAACTATTAGACAAAGAAAATTATAGCACTATATTAGCTAAATTGCTCTATATTCGTTTTTTTTTTCGAATATTCGCTATATTACAATATATATTCTTGTTTTAGAATATTACAAATATTCTAAAAAACAAATATATTCGATATAGTGCTATATATTCGTTTTTTAGAATATTCATCATTTTTCCCATCTAAAGTCATGATTCCTCCTTGCTTAAGTTGCTTGTGGGCCAATGACTCATTGGCCCACAAGTAAAAAGAAGGGAGGAAATATTTTTAGTAGTGATGAGCGGCAGGGGCAATATTTGAATTTGTGATATTTCGCGAATATTTGGGCGAATAGTCGCCATATATTCGCAAATTTGAGAATTCGTTATCTCCAGTCATTACTTTCTTGATTGCGGAAATCGGCAATTGAAAAATTCATGATAAAAATTTGCATTACGAAAATTCGCCATCAACACTACGCCTAAAGTCAAAGATACTGCAGCCTTCTCATTGGCCCACAAGCTAGAAGCAGGTACTGATGTGTACTGATTTAAAAAAAAATCTCGAATATTCGAAATTACGAATATATATCACTATATTCTAAATATTTGTGAATTCTCAAAGTGCCGATATTCGCAATAAAAATTCGCAATTCGAAGATTCGTAATCAACACTACTGGTTAACCAACTGTGCAGGGAACTACACCTGACCACATTTACCTCCATAAACGTTTACCATGCAGCCCTTAAATTCTCAAGATCAGTTTAGATCCAAGAGGTCAGATCTGTACCAATCATAAAGTGATGGCAAATCCTAACAACATGCCATTACTCTACAAGAGTGGAATATTCTTTTAACCCCTTGAGGACTGTGCCTTTTAGGCCTGTTTGCTTTCCATTGGTCATAAAAAAATTTTTTACTGTTAGGTATTGCCTTACCGCTGTGTGTGTACTAATAGTCTCTATGTCTGCCTCTGGACATCTTTATTCTCATGGGTCCACCGTTCCATGTTCTTAAAGACGTTTTCCCACCTTATTTACTAATAAACAGCCTTTATAAGAAAAGCTAGTAATATACTTAGTCTTCTGAAGTTGCAAGGATCAACCACTCGGAAATATGGTCACATGTTCTGAAAATCCAGCTTCCGCTAACAAGTTATGTCCTTTACCAGATTCCCGCCTGGGCGCTGAAGGGTATATCACTTCTGCTGTGGACAGGACCAGAACTTTTCCTCTGCCTAGTCGTGTGTAGATGAGATGAATTCAGCAGTATACACATGCACCGGTGAGAGTGATAGTTCTGGTCCCATGGGCGTCTCTAGGTTAAAACATTCATGTTTTGTCCCAGGCCCCCGAATGTACTGCCTGCTGGACACATACAGTATGACAAGTGAATACCTGCGCTGCAGCACTACCACACTGAATCATTTGCCCAGGGCCCCCTGCTCAGCTGGTCCATAGATAATGAAAAAACAAGGGTGACTTCTGACCAGGTGATCTGTGCTAGAGGAATAGCTCAGTGGTGGAGAAGGACCTGCAATGATGTCACAGTCATTAGTGGCGGAGCTCAGCTGTGAAGAGGAGAACTAGTGGAGAAGAACCTGTGATGTCTTCTGTGACATGAGGAGAGGTAAGTGGAAGGGATAGATTCAGTGTGAGAGCCAGAGGAATGCTGGGAGTTGTAGTTCTCCTCCTCTCTCTAAACTGCTTGGTTGAGGGAGTGATGTTATTTACAAGGGACTGTATGTTAGGGCTGAAGGGAGGGTGTTAGATACATGGGAAGGGATGTTATTTACATAGGACTGTATGTTAGGGCTGAAGGAAGGGATGTTAGATACATGGGAAGGGATGTTATTTATATAGGACTGTATATTGGAGGGGCTGTAGGGAGGGGAGTGATGTTATTTACATGGGACTGTATATTGGAGGGGCTGTAGGGAGGGGAGTTATGTTATTTACATTGGACTGTATGTTGGAGAGTCTGAAGGGAGGGGAGTGATGTTATTTACATGGGACTGTATATTGGAGATGGCTGGGGGAAGGAGTGATATTATTTACATTGGACTGTATGTTGGAAGGATGAAAGGAGGGGAGTGATGTTTTTTTACATGGGACTGGCAATGTTATTTAGGCTACATGCACACAAACGTGAAGAAATATCCTTGTGATGGCAGTTTACGCAGCGTCCATCGCGCAGCCATTTTTATAACCAATTGCAGTCTATGCGGCTATTTTTGTTTTTTAAATAAATAGCAGCTAACAAGAAATAGTACATGTCCCATTTTCGGCCGTGAAATCAATTCGACCATACTTAACGGCCGTTTAGACAGGTACAGTGGGAATAAATGACAAAAAAATAAAAAAAATACTCATCCAAGGGGCGGGGACACTGACTCCTCATTGGATGCAGCAGGACCTGCGCTCCCAGCGCGATTCACACAATCGTGTCAGGTCTTGCTGCATCCAGTGAGGAGCGAGTGTCCCCGCGCGTGAAAGTGGATGAGGTAGGGGGTTTTTTCGCAGTCAAAAGAAAATGTTGTGGGGCACATTATTAATTCTGGGGGCCACTATGAGGGACATAACGAGGGACATAATTAATGATGGGGACCACCATGAGGAACATTATGAGGGACACTATGAGGGATATAATTAATGCTGGGGGCCACTATGAGGGACATTATTAATTTTAGGGGCCACTATGGGGGACATTATCAATGCTGGGGCCACTATAGGGGACATTATTACTGCCGGGGTCCACTATGGGGAACATTATTAATGCTGGGGTTTACAATGGGGGACATTATTAATGGTTGGGGCCACTATGGGGGACATTATTACGGCCGGGGTCCACTATGGGGAACATTATTAATGCTGGGGTTTACTATAGGGGACATTATTAATGGTTGGGCCCACTATGGGGGACATTACTACTGCTGGGGGTTACTATGGGGGACATTATTAATGATTGGGGCCACTATAGGGGACATTATTACTGCCGGGGTCCACTATGAGGAAAATTATTAATGCTGGGGGTCACTATGGGGGGCATTACTACTGCTGGGGGGCACTATGGGGAACATTATTAATATTGGGGGTCACTATGGGGGGCATTACTACTGCTGGGGGGCACTATGGGGAACATTATTAATATTGGGGGTCACTATGCGGGACATTATTTATGCTGCAGGCCAATATTGGGGCATTATTTACAATTGGGGTCATTATGGGGGATTGGGATGAGCCAATTAAATTCATCAGTTTTTTCATCTGGATGCACAAATTGTTAGAAAATGACCATAAAAAAGCTGGCAGTACGTCTGCTTATAACGGCCTTCTTTTTTTTACATTTATGTACATGTAGCCTTACATGGGACTGTATGATGGAGGTGATGCTTCTTACATGGGACTGCATGTTGGAATGGCTGGGGCATTATAATTTCTGAGGGCACTACAGGGAGGATTATAACTATAGGGGGCTCTGCAGGGGGGGGGCATTATAAATACAGGGGACATTATCGGGGTCCTGATTGCTAAGGGGCTCTATAGGAGTGCTTATACATTGGGGGCTGTGGACACTTTCATACCACTGGGGGAACAACAGGGGGGCCTTATTTCTACTGGGGGCTCTGTGAGGGTATTATTATTACAGGAGGGCTCTTCTACTAATAGAGGCACTCTTGTGGAGCATTATCACGGTTGGGGGTGCTGTAGGGGGTAGTATTACTAATGAGGGCATTCTAGAAGGGAATTACTAGTGGTGGGACTATGAGAAGCACTATTACTGTGGGGGGGGGGCTATCTGTTTGGCACTATTTGTTCAGGATAGTATTTGAGGGTATTGGGGGGCACAGCGAGCAGCAGGATAACACTGTTGGGACTCGAGGATGGGGGATGATGATAGAAATGTGAGGACGCTAAGGCTACTTTCACACTAGCGTTTTGGCTTTCCGTTTGCGAGATCCGTTTCAGGGCTCTCACATTTGGTCCAAAACGGATCAGTTTTGTCCTAATGCATTCTGAATGGAAAAGGATCCGCTCAGAATGCATCAGTTTGCCTCCGACCAGTCACCATTCCGCTCTGGAGGCTGCCTGCAGCGTTTTGCTGTCCACCAGACGAATCGGAGCCAAACGGATCCATCCTGGCACACAATGTAAGTCAATGGGGACGGATCCGTTTTCTCTGACACAATTTGGCACAATAGAAAACGGATCCGTCCCCCATTGACTTTCAATGGTGTTCAAGACGGATCCGTCCTGGCTATAGAAGACATAATACAACCGGATCCGTTCATGACAGATGCATATGGTTGTATTATTGCAACAGAAGCGTTTTTGCAGATCCATGACGGATCCGCAAAAAACGCTAGTGTGAAAGTAGCCTCAGAGACGAGGCGCGGCTGAAAGACGTTGTCCAGACCGAATGGAGAAGATGAAAGAAATAGTCTGCATCAGAGGAGACGTCACCTGGGAGGCCCTGGATGTGAGAGGTATGTGCTGCTGTATTCTCCTGTATGTTTGATAGTGTCTATGCAGCAGGTAAAGAAAGTAAGGCTGAGTTCACATCACCGTTTAGCTTTCCGTTCTTCTGATCGGTCAGAAGAGAGAGAGAAGAAAAAAAAACTGGATCCTGTAAAAAAAACGGATCCTGTTGCATCAGTTGTCATCTATTTGAGCAATTTCCGTCTGAGATCCATTTTTTAGACGGGGAAAAAGAAGTCCTGCATGCAGGACTTTTGTTTCTGTCTAAGGCTACTTTCACACTTGCGTTAAAGTTTTCCGGTATTGAGTTCTGTCCTAGGGGCTTAATACCGGAAAAAAACGAATCAGTTTTATCCTAATGCAATCTGAATGGAGAGCAATCTGTTCAGTATGCATCAGGATGTCTTCAGTTCAGTCCCTCTTACAGCATACTGCAGTATTTTCTCCCTCCAAAATTCCAGAACACTTGCCGAAATGCCGGATCCGGCATTATTTTCCATTGAAATGCATTAATGCCGGATATGGCACCAGGCGTTCCGGCAAAACGGATCCAGTTTTCTGGTCTGCGCATGCACAGACCTTTAAAAATGAAAAAAAATATATATCGGATCTGTTTTTCCAGATGACACCGCAGAGACGGATCCGGTGTTTCAATGCATTTGTTAGACGGATCCGCATACGGATCCGTCTACAAATGCTATCCGTTTGCACACGGATTTCCAGATCCGGCAGGCAGTTCCGGCGATGGAACTGCCTGCTGGATCTTCACAACGCTAGTGGGAAAGTACCCTAAAAAAACAGATCTCAGACACAAATGGCTAAAACTGATGCAACAGAATCCGTTTTTTTACAGGATCCCGTTTTTTTTTTTCTCTCTCTCTTCTTCTAACAGATCAGAAGAACGGAAAGCTAAACGGCGATGTGAACTCAGCCTTATTTTCTTTACCTGCTGCATAGACACTATCAAACATACAGGAGAATACATCAGCACATGCCACTCACATCCAGGGCCCACAGGTGACGTCCAGACCGAATGGAGAAGATGAAAGAAAATGTCTACATCAGAGGAGACAACGTCTTTCAGCAGCGCCTCGTCTCTGCAGAGTGTGACACACAGACATCTTAGCGTCCTCACATTTCTGTCATCATCCCCCATCCTTGAGTCCCAACAGTGTTATCCGGCTGCTCGCTGTGCCCCCCAATACCCCCAAATACTATCCTGAACAAATAATAGTGCCAAACAGATAGCCCCGCCCCCCCCCCCCCCCCCCCCCCCCACAGTAATGGTGCTCCTCATAGTCCCACCAATAGTAATTCCCTAAGGCTACTTTCACACTAGCGTTTCTATTTTCCGGTATTGAGATCCGTCATAGGGTCTCAATACCGGAGAAAAAAACGCTTCCGTTTTGTCCCCATTCATTGTCAATGGGGACAAAACGTAACTGAACAGAACAGAATGCTCCAAAATGCATTCCGTTCAGTTTGGTTGCGTTCTTATACCGGAGAGCAAACTGCAGCATGCTGCGGTTTTCTTTCAGTCATGGGATGCGGAGCAAGACTCTGACACAATAGAAAATGGATCCGTCCCCCATTGACGTTCAGTGGAGTTCATGACGGATCCGTCTTGGCCATGTTAAAGATAATACAACCGGATCCGTTCATAACGGATGCAGATGGTTGTATTATCAGCAACGGAAGCGTTTTTGCTGAACCCTGCCGGATCAATCAAAAACGCTAGTGTGAGAGTAGCCTAACATGTCTTTAGTGCTAGTGCGGGCAGGGGACGTCGACTGGGGCCATATGCATTGGGGCTTATACCCTGGATCTTTTGAGACCCTAGCAACCCCCCTGTCTGGTCCCATCAAAAGTGGAAGCGACATCTCATCCATAGCCTAAGGCCTCATGCACACGACCGTAGTTCAGGTCCACATCCGAGCCGCAGTTTTGGCGGCTCGGATGCGGATCCATTCACTTCAATGGGGCCGCAAAAGATGCGGACAGCACTCCCTGTGCTGTCCGCATCCGTTGCACCGTTCGGTGGACCAGCCTCAAAAAATATAGCATGTCCTATTCTTGTCCGTTTTGCGGACAAGAATAGGCATTTCTACAATGGGCCGCCCATTCCGCAAATTGCGGAAGGCACACGGGCGGCTTCCGTTTTTTGCGGATCCGTGGTTTCCATACCGCAAAAAACTGCACGGTCGTGTGCATGTAGCCTAAGCCAGAAACCTGATACAAGACGTGATGTTGCCAGAAGACAGATTTTCAGAAGACTGGGTTCCCAAACTGCCAATTCAAGCACCTTCTGAACGGCAAGTATGTAACTCATTTTCTCCACAGGTGTGTTATATGTAATTAATGAGGGATCTGTTAGATCCCAGAAAACCCCTTCAATTCACAAGTTTTTACTATCACTTACCCATCCGCAGTATTCCACAGATCTTTGCTCACTCCCCAGATCACATAGTCTTTGCCTTCCTCCAAGTTTAAGGCTTTGTTACATTTAGCATGGCTGATAAAATTGCGTTTCTGATTGGCAACGCCTACATCCGTACCTAGAAACGGAAAATTGGAATATAGTAGGATCTAAAAGCAGCCTACATCCAGTAAACAGTTTGGCCTCAAATAGACAGAATAGGAGTATAATATTAATACCACTGTAGGAGAGATAGACACAATCTGCACTTATTACAGATGAGCAAATCAATTCTAAAAATTCATAAACTTGACATAGATTTTTCAAAAAGTTCTGATTCCTATGAACCAGAATTTTGTGTGATGAGAGAAAGTCTCATTCTGTGGATTTAATATTGCTTGTTTTTTACTGCAGAATACAATAAGACTCAACCTTTTCTCAAAACTTGATCTTTTTTATGTAACACCTCATTCACACGTCAGTGATTCACAAACGTGTGCTGTACGTGTTCCACATGGACAGGCCACAGATCCATTTATTTGAACGTGTGTGTTCAGACATCAGTGTTTCATCACAATCCGAGGTTCAGTTTTTTTTAGCACAAATGTATTTCCTATCTTGATCCGTGTTCCCGGATCACTCACGCCAATTATAGTCAATGAGTCAGTGAAAAACACGGTTGTCATCTGTGTTGCATCCGTGTTTCATGGATTATTAGGAAGAGATTTTTATTAAAATTATTTTTCACCTGTGCAGGGTCAGTGAAACACGGATGGCACACAGACAGCAAAAAACGGACACACGGACCCAACATAAATCCTTTATGGACATCTTTACGGATACATCACTGACCACCCTCTCACGTATTTGAGCACAGACATGGCCATGTGAATGAGGCTTAAAGGGGTTGTCTCATGACAAACAATGGGGGCATATCGCTAGGATATGCCCCCATTGTCTTTAGGGTTAGCGGTGGGACCCGCACCTATATCGAGAACGGAGCCCCGAAAGTGAATGAGGGTGCACTGCGCATGTGCAGCTCCCTCCATTCATTTTGTATGGGGCTGCCGAAAATAGCAGAACACTGGCTCAGCTATTTCCGTCGAGCCCATAGGAGTGAAAGGGAGCGCTGGCCGATCATGCGTGGTGCGCTCCCATTCACTTCTATGTAGAGCCGGCCAGCGGTCGGACCCGGACATATAAGAGAATGGGGGCATATCCTAGCAATATGCCCCCATTGTCTATGATTAGAGATGAGCGAATCGAAGCCTAAGGCCTTGACAAAGTGGAATTCGATCCGAATTTCCGGAAAAATTCAATTCGCACTGAATCCAAATTTTCTCACCCTTCACATTTTTTCCATAAATGGCTGCTGCACATGTTAGGACATGGAGCAAAGAACTCTGGGAACAAGGGATCACCCACAATGCCATGCATGCAGCCAATCAGCAGCCAGCCCTGTGAGGTCACAGCCCTATAAATAGCCTCAGCCATCTTGGATTCAGCAATTTTCCAGTGTACTTAGTGCAGGGGAGACGTTAGCAGGCGCTAGGGACAGTGTTAGAAAATACTTGAAAACTTTTATTTTGCTGAATAGAAGTTCAGGGAAAGGGCATTAGAAGTGTAGGGAAAGGATAGGGAGGAATTATTCCACACTAGAACAGGGTCCAATAGGGGAGTGTACAGCCTGGGTAATAGGAACAATCCTATTACACCTTGCTGCACTGACTGGGGATCCGAATTGCCATTATACTGCTGCTTTCAGGTTTACAATAGATGATACCTCTGTAATTTCAGCAAACCGTTCTTATTATTGGGGTGCAAGTGCTGTGTGATACAGCCATTAACAGGGTTTATTACAAGGAAATATCTGTACCTCTTATTAGCCGTTCAGTGGTGCAGTTATATGTTCTAAAGCCTTTTTTGTGGTGTATTAGTGGGGAAAAAAGGGCTTATTTGCCATTGTGTGGTGAAGTGACAAAATTACATCCTTTTTTGGCGTGTATTAGTAGGGAAAAAAAGTGTTATTAGCAGTTCGGCGGTGCAGTTATATGTTCTGAAGTCTTTTTTGGGGTGTATCAGTGAAAAAAAAAAAGGCTTATTTGCTGTTGTGCGGTGCAGTTACAGTATATGTTCTAAAGCCTTTTTTGGGTGTATCAGTGGAAAAAAAAAGGGCTTATTTGCTGTTCAGCGGTGCAGTTATACGTTTTAAAGCCTTTTTTGGGGTGTATCAGTGGAACAAAAGGCTTATTTGCCGTTGTGCTGTGCAGTTACAGTATATGTTCTAAAGCCTTTTTTGGGGTGTATCAGTGGAACAAAAGGCTTATTTGCCGTTGTGCTGTGCAGTTACAGTATATGTTCTAAAGCCTTTTTTGGGTGTATCAGTGGAAAAAAAAGGGCTTATTTGCTGTTCAGCGGTGCAGTTATACGATTTAAAGCCTTTTTTGGGGTGTATCAGTGGAAAAAAGGGCTTATTTGCCATTGTGCGGTGAAGTGACAAAATAAGCCTTTTTTGGGGTGTATCAGTGGAAAAAAAAGGGCTTATTTGCTGTTCAGCGGTGCAGTTATACGTTTTAAAGCCTTTTTTGGGGTGTATTAGTGGAAAAAAATATAAGTTTGCCGTTCAGTGGTGCGGTTATATGCTCTAAAGCCTTTTTTGTGGTGTATTAGTGGGAAAAAAGGCTTATTAGTCTTTGTGTGGTGAAGTGACAAAATTACATCCTTTTTTGGCGTGTATTAGTAGGGAAAAAAAGTGTTATTAGCAGTTCAGCGGTGCAGTTATATGTTCTGAAGTCTTTTTTGGGGTGTATCAGTGGAAAAATAAGGGCTTATTTGCTGTTCAGCGGTGCAGTTATACGTTTTAATACCTTTTTTGGGGTGTATTAGTTGAAAATAAAAAGGCTTGTTAGCCGTTGTGTGGTGTAGTGAGAAAATAACAGCCTTTTTTGTGGTGTATTACTGGAAAAAAGAAAGTCTTATTAGCCGTTCAGTGGTGCAGTTATATGTTCTGAAGCCTTTTTTGGGGTGTATTAGTGGGAAAAAAAGGCTTATTAGCCTTTGTGCGGTGAAGTGACAAAATTACAGCCTTTTTTGGGGTGTATTGGTGGGAAAAAAAGGGCTTATTAGGCCCTTTGAAGATGAGCGTGTCCGGATTAGGTCCGTATGCGTTGCGGATGCATTCGGTGAAAACTGCACGATTTAGCAGGCAAAGTCATTCAGTTTTGCCAGCGATCGCGTGGGTACAATATGTTTTGATGCGTTTTGCACGCGCGTGATAAAAAACTGAATGTATACTAACAATATCTCTTAGCAACTATCCGTGAAAAACGCATCGCATCCACACTTGCTTGCGGATGTGATGCGATTTTCACGCAGCTTCATTCACTTCTATGGGGCCAGCGTTGCGTGAAAATCGCAGAATATAGAACATGCTGAGATTTTCTCGCAACGCACAAGTGATGCATGAAAACCCACGCACATGTACACAGCCCCATTAACAGGAATGGGTCCGGATTCTGTGCAGGCGCAATGCGTTCGTATCACGCATTGCTTCCACGTGGAATACTCGCTAGTATGAAAGGGGCCTTAGCCTTTGTGCGGTGAAGTGACAAAATTAGCCTTTTTTGGGGTGTATTAGTGGGGGAAAAAATGTGTTATTAGTAGTGTTGATCGAGCACCAAAGTGCTCTGGTGCTCGAATAGAACACATCGGGATGCTCGGGTGCTCTACAGAGCACCCGAGCACAATGGAAGTCAATGGGAGAACCAGAGCATTAAACCAGGCACCCCCTGCTCTGAAGAGGGGAGGGTGTCTGGTTCACAGGAAAAGGTCAGAAATTGATAGAAACACCACTGAAATGGTTCGGGAACAGCATGGGGAGGATGTCTGGATGCATCTTGGACTCCCAGGTCGCTGCTGGGAACGATGTTGTCCGAGTAGTACGCCACTTTTACAGACTGACAATAATACACACAAAGCCGAAGATAAAATCGATTTTAGAGGAAAAATTGTTAGGAAACATTCTTTCCTGTATATTTACTTGTATATAAAGTGCAAGTACTGCCAAAAATTACAAGGAAGAGGCACTCCGATACAACCTGTATATCACATAATGGAGGGCCTCATTCACATTGTGGTACAATTGTTCAGGTAGTGGGACTCCTACACTCACAAAGCCTATGCACTAAGTGAAAGGGCTGCTAAAAATTACAAGGAACCGGCACTCCAATATACCCTTTATTACACATAAAGGAAGGCATCATACACACCCTTGAAAAATTATGATTGATGGCCTGATGGTGACCCTCTAAAACATTAGGGGCGAGGGTCTGCTGCTGAGCTGACCCTCTAAAACAAGGGGCGAAGGCCTACTGCTGATCTGACCATCTAAAACATTAGGGGCGAGGGCCTGCTGGTGACCCTCTAAAACATTAGGGGTGAGGGTCTGCTGCTGAGCTGACCTTCTAAAACATTAGGGGCAAAGGCCTGCTGCTGATCTGACCATCTAAAATATTAGGGGCGAGGGCCTGCAGCTGAGCTGACCATCTAAAACATTAGGGCCGAGTGCCTGCTGCTGATCTGACCATTTAAAGCATTAGAGGCGAGGGCCTGCTGCTGATCCGACCATCTAAAACATTATGGGTGAGGGCCTGCTGGTGACCCTCTAAAACATTAGGGGTGAGGGTCTGCTGCTGAGCTGACCCTCTAAAACAAGGGACGAGGGCCTGCTGCTAATCTGACCATATAAAACATTATGGGCGAGGGCCTGCTGGTGACCCTCTAAAACATTAGGGGTGAGGGTCTGCTGCTGAGCTGACCTTCTAAAACATTAGCGGCGAGGGTCTATTGCTGAGCTGACCATCTAAAACATTAGGGGCAAGGGCCTGCTGGTGTCCCACTAAAACATTAGGGGTGACCCTCTAAAATATTAGGGGCGATGGCCTACTGCTGATCTGACCATCTAAAACATTATGGGCGAGGGCCTGCTGTTGACCCTCTAAAACATTAGGGGTGAGGGTCTGCTGCTGAGCTGACCATCTAAAACATTAGGGGTGAGGGCCTGCTGCTGATCTGACCATCTCAAACATTAGGGGCGAGGGCCTGCTGCTGAGCTGACCCTCTAAAACATTAGGAGTGAGGGTCTGCTGCTGAGCTGATCCTCTAAAACATTAAGGGTGAGGGTCTGCTGCTGTGCTCACCCGCTAAAACATTAGCAGAGAAGGCAGCCTAATAAGCATGTTGATATGATGGAGGAGGAGGAAGATTGAACCATATACCCTTTTTTGTGGTGGAAGAGGTGCATGGGAATACAGTGTATTCAATACACCATAAAAGCCAAATTTAAAGTGCCTTTATGTTCAGCCGCTTTCCTCTGGTGGAGTAGAGAAGTCAGGGGCAATCCAGGCCTTGTTCATTTTGATAAGAGTCAATCTGTCAGCATTTTCAGTTGACAGGCGGATGCGCTTATCAGTTATTATGCCCCCAGCAGCACTAAATACCCGCTCTGACAAAACGCTGGCTGCATGGCAGGCCAGCACCTTTAAGGCGTAGAGCGTCAGTTCGTGCCACGTGTACAGCTTGGACACACAATAGTTGTAAGGCACAGAGGGATCACTGAGGACACTGACACGGTATGCTACATACTCCTTCACCATCTTCCAAAACTTTTCCCTCCTTGTGACACTAGGTCGCGCATCAGGGTGAGGGTACTGGCGGGGCATCATTAAACTGTCCCAGGCCTTGGAGAGTGTTGCCCTGCTTTTGTTGGAACTGCTGTGTGTTCCCCTCATCTCCCCTCCACGGTTGCCCAAGGAACTACGTACTCTGCCGCCAGTGTTGTCAGCTTAAAATATTTTGGAGCAATTTATCCACAAGGACCTTCTGGTATTGCACCATTTTGCTAGTCCTCTCCACCATAGGAATGAGAGATGAGAAGTTCTCTTTGTCACGGCGGTCGAGAAGGGTGAACAACCAGTAATCGGTGTTGGCCAAAATGTATATAACATGAGGGTCACAGGAAAGGCTTCATAACGTAAAGTCAGCCATGTGTGCCAGAGTCCCAACAGACAAGACTTTGCTGTCCTCATCAGGAGGAGGACTTTCAATCTCCTCATGCTCTTCCTCCTGTTCAGCCCATCTACGCTGAAGCGATGGAATAAACCTGCTATGGGTACTACCCTCTGTAGCGGAGGCAACCACCTCCTGCTCTTCCTCCTCCTCATCATCATCCAATTCGCGCTGAGAAGACGAACTGAGGGTGGTCTGGCTATCACCCTGTGTACTGTCTTCCTCCATTTCCACCTTTTCCACATGCAAAGCGCCTGCCTTTATTGTGAGCAGCGAGCGTTTCAGTAGACACAGAAGTGGGATGCTTACGCTGATAATAGCGACATCGCCACTCACCATCTGTGTTGATTCCTCAAAGTTGTGTAAAACCTCACAGAGGTCAGACATTCATGCCCACTCGTCGCTTGTGAAGAGCGGAAGCTGACTGGAAAGGCGACGACCATGTTGCAGCTGTTATTCCACTACTGCCCTCTGCTGTTCAGAAAGCCTGGCCAACATGTTTAATGTGGAGTTCCAGCACGTGCTCACGTCGCACAACAGTCAACGAGCTGGCAATTGCAAGCGCTGCTGCAGCGTTGCCAGACTGACGGCAGCTGTAGATGACTTTCGGAAATGGGCACAAACGCTGCGCACCTTCACCAGTAGCTCTGGCAAATTGGGGTAGGTTTTGAGAAACCGCTGAACCACTAAGTTTAAGACGTGGGCTAGGCATGGTATGTGTGTGAGCTTGCCGAGCTCCAAAGCCGCCACCAAATTACGGCCATTATCAGACACAACCATGCCTGGTTGTAGGTTGAGTGGAGAGAGCCACAGCTCAATCTGGTCCCCAGAGCTCTGCAGCTGTGTGCTGTTTGTCACCTAAGCAAATTAGTTTCAGCACGGCCTGTTGCCGCTTCCCCACTGCAGTGCTACACTGCTTCCAGCTACTGACTGATGGCTAACTGGTGCTGCAAGATGAGAATTCAGAGGTGGAAGTGGAGGAGGAGAAGGGGAAGTTGCAGCCACTAATGTAGGTGGTGGCGGAAATAGTGATGGAAGTAGGGCCCGCATTCCTTGGCGTCGGAAGCACCTGTGCCATCCCAGGGTACAACTCGCTCCCGGCCTCCACAAAGTTCACCCGGTGTGCCGTCAGGGAAATGTAGTGTCCCTGTCCAAAAGCACTTGTCCATGTATCAGTCATTAAGTGGACCTTCCCAATAACTGCATTGGTCAGGGCACGTGTGATGTTACGGGACACATGCTGGTGTAAGGTGGGGACGGCACAATGGAAAAAATAGTGGTGGCTGGGGACTGAGTAACGAGGGACGGCCACTGCCATCAGGCTGTGGAAAGCCTCTGTGTCCACAAGCCTAAATGGCAACATTTCCAGGGCCAGCAATTTGGAAAGGTGCGCATTTAGTGCTATGGCCTGTGGGTGGGTGGTTTACCCCTGGCTGTGCTGAAGTTGGTGGTGAAGGTGTTACACTGACCAGATGAGGAGCCGGTAAATGATGAGGAAGCGGAGTAGGAGGAGGAAGCAAAAGTAGGCAAACTGAAGCGCCCTGCAATCCTCAGTGGTGGAAGGACATTCGCCAAATTGCTATCCCCCTCAGCCGCCTCTGCATTTACCCAGTGTGCTGTTATGGAGATATAACATCCCTGACCGTGCTTACTGGTCCACGTATCCGTAGTGAGGTACACCTTGCCACAGATGGCGTTGAGCAGTGCACACTTGATTTTGTCTCCCACTTGGTTGTGCAAGGAAAGGATGGCTCGCCTGAAAAAGTAGTGGCGGCTGGGCACGACGTACTGTGGGAAAGCCACCGCCATAAGGCCTTTAAAACTCTCCGTCTCCACCTGACGGAATGACAGCATTTCAAAGGCCAGTAATTTTGAAATGCTGGCATTCAGGGTTAGGGATCGCGGGTGGGTAGGGGGGTACTTCCTCTTCCTCTCTAGTTGTGGTTGTGGTGTTGCTGGCAGATCCTCTGTTTGCGGGGTGGCAGGTGGCATTGTCACTCCAGAGGTGGATGAAGAGGCTGAGACTGCAGCAGAAGAGGAAGCAGGAGGAGCCAGAGACCTTTCTTGGTTTTTGAGGTGTCTACTCCCATGTACTCATCTTGAAACATAAGTGGTTGGGCATCGGTGCACTCAATCTCTTCCACTTCTGGGGCAGGGCTAGGTGGATGGCCCTGGGAAACCCTGCTAACAGAGTCATCAAAAAGCAGAAGAGACTGCTGCATGACTTGGGGCTCAGACTGCTGATTTGCAAGGGGGTGAGGTGAAAGACTGATGGACATCGGCTGCAGGTGCCAACTCTGATCTTTCAGCAGGAGACTGGGTGGGAGACAATGTGAAGGAACTGGAGGCACTGTCAGCAACCCAATCTACTATCGCCTGTACTTGTTCAAGTCTCGCCATTCGTAGAGCCGCATTAGGCCCGACCAAATACCGCTGCAGGTTCTGTCGCCTACTCGCACCTGAAGAAGGGGTTTCACTTGTGCGTGTAGCTGGCACAGATCGACCACGTCCTCTCCCTGCAACAGGAGCTCCACCAGCAGCACCACGACCTGGGCCACGTCCATTATTTGACGCTCTCCTCATATTTATCAAATTTAGGATCTTGCCCTAAATGGGTGTTTAATTAATAGCAGAATAGAACGACAGTATGTAAAGGGTGTATCTTACACGCCCTGATCCAGACTAGGCCTCAATTAAAGATTTGTGCCCAAAATGGCAGTTTTTTAAATTATTGAATAGAACCACAGCATCTAAATGGTGCATCTCACACGTGCAGATCCAGACTAGGCCTCAATTAAATTTATTTGCCCAAAATGGCTGTATTTTAAATAACTGAATAGAATCACAGTATTTAAAGGCTGTATCTCACAATGACATATGCAGCAAAGGCTGCAAAATACAATTTTTTACCCGAAACGGGTGTTTGTTTAATAACTGAGTATGACAGCAGTAAATAACCCTTGAATATACCACACTATATAAATGGTGTATCTCACACGTGCAGATCCAGACTAGGCCTCAATTAAATTAGTTTGCCCAAAATGGCTGTATTTCAAATAACTGAATAGAACCACAGTATCTAAAGTGTGTATCTCACAATGACATATGCAGCAAAGGCTGCAAAATAAACTTTTTTCCCCAAACGGGTGTTTTTTTTAATAACTGAATATGACAGCAGTATATAACCCTTGAATTTCACACATGCTGATGCTGCAAGGCCAGAAAAATTGGGTATTTTGGCAAAAAATCCAGGATACTATGGCTGTATTTCTAGCTTAAATTGCACACTGACTAATCCAGATGTTGAATATGGCCAAAAAAGGTTGTTTTTTTTTCTAACAGAATATGATAGCTGTATATATTAAACTTGAATTTCACATGTGCAGATCTGTAAAATAGTGGATTATGCCAAAAAGGGTGTTTTTTAAAAACCCAGAAAATTATGGCTGTATTTCTAGCTTAAATTGCACACTGACTAATCCAGATGTTGTATATTGCCAAAAAAGTGTGTTTTTTTTGTAATAGAACATGAAAGCTGTAAATATTAAACTTGAATTTCACAAGTGCAGATCTGTAAAATAGTGGATTCTGCCCAAAAAGGGTGTTTTTTAAAAACCCTGAAAATTATGGCTGTATTTCTAGCTTAACTTGCACACTGGACTAATCTTGCAAATGCAAAAAAGGGTGATTTTTTAAAACCAGATTATTAGTGCAGTATTTCAAGCTTGGATTTGAATGTCACAAAAGCTGAACCTTGACAAAAGAGACTGGTTTCTTCTGTATATCTGTCTCAGCTACTATTCTGATGCTGCCACCCGCCTGATGCCACACATCTGATGCCAAGTGCTTCTTCTTACACCTACCATCATCAGCTGGTACTGTTATTGCCACCCACATCCCCACTCGGTGACTGGGTCACTCTGTGGTCTCCTGATGCTGCTGCCACATCACCACTATGTAATCTCCTGATGCTGCCGCCACATCAGCACTCTGTGGTCTCCTCATGCTGCTGCCACCAACACAATATGTCACTTTGCCACTCTGTGGACTCCTCATGCTGCTGCCACATCACTACTTTGTGGTCTTCACATGCTGCTGCCACCTCACCACTATATCACTGGGCCACTCTGTGGACTTCTGATGCTGTTCCCACCCTCCCCATTCCCTAACTGGGCTACTATTTTGCCTTTTTAGGCTAGTGGACATCATCATTTATTTGACCCTTCTTCTGGTCTGTCAGAAGGAAGGAAAAATGAGAAGCACAACGGATCCTGTCTATGTAGCAGCTGTAAGGCCTGTATGGCATGGTCCCTTTTTTGCATCAGAATTGGCTTATGATTTGGTAGCCAAAAGCAGGAGTGGGTACAAAACACAGAAGACATGCAAATATTCTATTCACGTGTCATCTCTGTTTTAGATCCACTGCTGTTTTTTTTTGGCTTTAGCAATACTGATGGATTACTGACCAAATGCTGACCGAGTGAAGACTGATGCTCAACAGACAGGATCCGTTTTTGGGGGGTTGTTGTTCTGACGGAACAGAGGAATGGCAAAATAATCAGTGACATCAACACAAACTTACTGCTGACACCCTCTACACTCTGTCGGGGGGCTCTACTTGTATGAGCGTTTAATAGAACAGGTTCTGTAGACATCTATGTGGAATCAGCTGACAACGGTGTAAAAGGAGTGCGCTTCTTCTTGGTGCTAACAGTGACCTGTAAGGCTGAGTTCACACTTGAGTTATTTGGTCAGTTTTGGCCCAGTAACTGCCCAAATAAGTGAAGTGTGCAGTGATTCTAAGAGCGACGCCTGTCATCTGTATGTCATACTGACTCACAGTATTGTTTCACTACTACAGCAGACTTCCTATGCGTGTTACTGCAAGGCAAAGTGTTCTACACCACTACACAGGCTCTCTGAAGCCAGAAAATAGCTGTTTTTTAACACGATTTGCCACAGATAAATTCGGATCGAATCGAATATTTTCAGAAAATTTGGCAAACCGGCCGAATCGAATTTTTGAGAAATTCGATCATCTCTATCTATGATGAGAGAACCCCTTTAACTCAAATATAGCAATGAAAGAGTGAAATGCACAATGTGTAACCTACCTTCTTTAAGGACTGTAGTAATTGTCATGACATAGATGTCATAGTTATCACCCTTCTCAATGGTCGTCAGTGTTGCATTATAGACTGAAAATGAAATAAATCTAATCAATTCCTAAGATTGCATGAACTTCACATAATAGATTTTATCCACAACAGGCATGCTGTTATCACAGTGGGCGTGGAACCACCGAGTCAGCCAACAGATTTGACTTTGGGCTAATCCTAAGGGCATCATCTTGTCAGTCCCC
This sequence comes from Bufo bufo, assembly GCF_905171765.1. Classification (NCBI taxonomy): domain Eukaryota; kingdom Metazoa; phylum Chordata; class Amphibia; order Anura; family Bufonidae; genus Bufo; species Bufo bufo. The sequence continues at coordinate 796,976,599 of NC_053389.1, read as the reverse complement.
TGACAAGATCTGATATACAGGGTTTTGAACTTTACTGTAGTGGTACCACCAGACCACTGGCTTCTGGAGTGTGTGATTGAAAGCTAACCCATGGGGTTCAAAGACGGGTAAAAAGATAGTCAGGGACTGGCACACCTTTGCAGAGAGCTCACAAGTCTATGTCTATGAATATGTAACTATATGAAAATCACATTGTAATGATCTCACCATAATCCACAGCAGCTTCACAAGCCTTATTTAATCGATCAAGAGCCTTCACCTTACCAAGCTGTTGCTGCATAAAGCAATTCTCTGAAAAATGAATAAGAATGAATTTCAATTTTTAAACAAAATTTTGCATACGGAAAAGGAACCAACAAATACTTGAGGTGTATAGACCATATGAACCAATTACTCTTTCAACAAAAATATCCAGATTAGAGAGTCCCACAACTGGTAAAACCAGATCATTGTTATGTCCTCTATTACCTTCTGCACAGCGACACAAATCTCCCTTGCAGATCTTGCTCAGAAGTTTGCTGCCTTCCTCCATGTGGTAGAATTTAGTGCACCGGTTTTCTGATGGGTAGAGAAAAATTACAAAAAAAGGATAAAAATAATAGATTAGGAAGATTTCTTGAAGAGTCGATTATTAGGGGTTGATTGGTCTTTTTATGAGGTTACAAAAAATAGGACGATATTAATGGGGTTTTCTCACCATAGCCTGCACACCGTTAAGCTGATCACCTGTGGTCCAGGAAGTTGAGACAAGCTACCTAACATATTTCAGTTCAGGGAAAATATACACATAAATGGTCAACCATGTAGTACATGGTTGGTCGAAATCCACAAGAGAAATGGAGTTCTAATGGAGAAGATCTGTGTTGTCCAATTGCTTGTTAGAAATAATTTTGCTAGTACCAGTGTAAATCCAGAACCATCCTCAAGTCTCATATGACTTAAGACCATTATTATACAGGGCCTTAGGACATAGGTTGACACTTGAAATAACTATTTTCAAACGTTCATTTTAATCTTTGGTGACTTAAGTTAAAGGGGTTCTCCAAGATCATGAACCCCTGTTTTAATGGGCAGACCTTGTGCATAAAAAAAAAACACACACACACACACACACACACACACCTTTCAATAGCACACCTAGGCCAGTTCAGAGCTCCAGTCTTCTGTGCTTCCAGACCCTGCTGGACCAGAAACATGTTCACATACCTTCAGCGATGACATGTTCACATAAGCTATGTGACTGGTGCCATCTCTGAGCTGGTGCTGGACCGAAAGCGCAGTTGAAAGGCGAGTGTGTTTTTTTTTTGTTTCTTTGGGTTTTTATTTTACATACAATAAGTACCAAACCCAGACATTTAAACAAGGGTTTGCATATGTGACCTTCCTTACCTTTCCTCTTGGTTAATGATATCCCAAGAAGCATGGAACAAAATGCAAAGCTTTGGACAAAAATACTTTACTCAGTCGCAATAGAGAGTAACGCAAAAGTATTTTTTTTTCAAAGTAGGTTGATCAACAGCACTCAACCCTTGGTCCAATAGGAACATAAGGAGGAAGAAATGTGTACAATAATATAAAAAATAGCAACAATAATTTTTTTTATAAAAATGTAAGGAATAAAAAATAATATATATATCTATTTTTTATTTTGTAAGAAATGATGTATCACATGAGTGACTAAGCAATGTAATTTTTCATGGCTTTGGGGCTTCAAGGGGCTACTGTGACTAGGATCTTACCTGGAGTGTAATAATCGTACACTGTGACAGATCCAGGCTGAATAAGTCCTATTTGAAAGTACTGATGAAGGTGGAATTTCAGACATTCATCTTCGGTGTGGGAAATCTAAGATGAATCATGAATAAAACACAACTCAAAAATAAAAAAATCTTTATGAAATGAGAAATGAAGACTTCTAAAGGTATTTGGGGTGGTTGAGACATTTTTTTCAAAAATCTTTCCGCCAATACGTCCAAGACTATATCTCCAGCTTATTATGGACAGAACAGCAAGTGGTGATGGTAATCCACACTCCACTAATGGGGCATTCCCAACCTGGACATTTATGTCATATCCACAGAATATTAAATGTCTGATGGATGTGGGTCCCACTTATGTCAAGAGCACCACTGATCCCTTGGTGAGATGACCCTGAGAATGTCTCACTTTAGACATCTAGGCCACAAAAGGTAGCTCAAAATAGAACAGGAGAGGTATAGAAAACCAAATTCCATATACCCTATAAGGGGATTCCTATTAGGAGATTACAATAGCACAAGACTCTCTAATCATCTCATGATCGAGGAACCCTTTTAGATAAAAGCTTTTGTCCAAAGGTTGTTTGTCATAAAGGCACTCATCTCCATGTGACATATTGAGATGCTTCCAAGACCCCCTATATAAGCCAGGCAGAAGGTTCATTCTTACAGAAAGGTTCCCACTCTGGCAGACCTGGCCCATGCATGCAACCACAAGCAACTTCTTACCCGGTCAATGTAGATAATCAATGTGCCTTTATCAAATGCGCCTTTGTTGATTTCAAAGTTGGAGATGTATCTGTCCACTCCATTTTTAAGCTGTAAATAAAGGAAGCACTCACATTTAAAAAAAATCATGGAAACATCACATAGAATATCCAAGAAGATAACAGACATTTAGATCCATAAACATATGTATGTGACCTTCAAATCACATGGACTCCAAATAAAAAATAAAGATTTAAGATGATCAGCGTCTAAGTCATAATCACATTGCTACATGGGTCACCCATCAAACAAATTGTCATGTGTGTCAAGTCAACAATCAAACCAAATCTACTGTATGTAAAGTACCCACAAAATAAAAATTGGATATGGAAAGCAGGCAATTATAATAGTTCACCTAGATGGAATATTCTCCTAAGGACTGGACCACCAGGGAGCACCAAAGAGTGGAGCATGTAAACCTCCATTGCCCTGGACTACCAGGAAGTTTACCTTGAACTTTTTAGGTATTGCATGAGGCCATGTATTGCAGTGTTATATATGGCACTATATGGCAGCATGGTCCATGTCCTAGTGGAACACCAAATTAAAAATTGTCACAGTTGGGTATATTTTCTGTTAGGCAAACTAATAATACCTTTACAGCAGTTTGGGTTTGAATTTTTTTTTGGGTAAATGATGAATAAATCCACCTTTTTGTGAAGATACACATTAATGAATGCCAGTGCAACAATGATAAGAAATGAAATCTTGTACTCGGTGGTTATGTGTTCTGTATAATTTCTTGAAGTTTCCCAATTAGGATGAGCGAATCCATTCCAAACAAACCGGTTCCATTATGTATTTGACAGAAATTCGGCACACAAATGAGTCTAAAGCTTTTCTGATTCGCTTTGGACGAATCGCATAAAACGGTGCACAGCTCATTATTCTCCCCTACGAGGGGAGTAAAAAGAAGGGTTGTCACACGACACTGGGAGCATGTTGGAGGGAAGGCTTGTCTCGATTGGCTCAGAGGCTGACAGACAGCTTGGATCAGCCAATCAGGAGGGCAGCAGACAGGAACTTCTCTGTGTAGAATGAGCAGAACGTCATTCCGCATTGTGCTTGTGGCCTGGAAGATGTCATGTTGTGGCTCTGTCTGCAGTTGGGAGACATACGCCACTGATAAATTGTGATATCCTGCAAATACAGACAGTTTCTTTCTACACTTCCATACAATTTACATTCTTGTAAGTTGCAAGCACTGAGCAATTGACCCCCCCCTTTTTTTCTAGTATAAAACATTTTATATTTACCATTTGTAATTGGGCACATGTTGTAAATTTATATTACATTCATATATACCCTGCACATGTAGAGGCACTTATTATCGTATATACATTTAGTCATAGACTACTGATTGCCTGCTCTTGACATGTGCATTTTTGTAGTATTTTGTATTGATTTAAAATATAACTTTTATTATTTATGATAAAGCTAAAATGAATTTTTTAGCAATAATTATCTAACTTACTAGTTAAAACTCTCTCTGGACTTATAGATAGTGCTTCCTTTTATATTTATTTTTTTATTTTTATACACTATAACTGCAGCAGTGGTGATTTGTTAGCAATTGCTATCGATTAGACAGCCTTTGTGGATGCAGGCTGCCTTATGTTTGAATACTGTATTTATACCTTGTCTTATAGTAATTAGGTGGTTATTACTGGTATATTTTAGCTCCAGCACTTGGATATTGTGGAGCCAGCCTGCTTGCTGCTCATTGTCCAAGACTTGTACCTATGGCTTATTTATTGCAACATTTGTTGCCTGTAATCGCCCTGTAACTTTTCTTATATAGCTGCTGCTATGCGCCCCACTGTCTGCTGGTGGTGCTCTTTCTGTGATCTAACTGCTTGGATCGCTGACTATTGGTGACAGCCTGTCTCTGTTTAACCAGTCTATTGGCCCACTATTGCGGTTTGCTGCATTTGCTGATGGTGCTGTTGCCAGCGTGGTGCCTTTGTGGGCTGTCACTTATTTGGTCAGACGCTGGATCCCTGATCTACTAACTGTCCAGAGTCTAAAATTCTAAAGACTGCCCCCCGACATGTTTCGCCATGTCCATGGCGTCTTCAGGGGATCGGGCAGACTGCACGGAGTAATTGTGTGGCTCAGTTATTTATAACCTCCCCTAAGGTGACGTGACATATGCTCGGCCTATCATTGTACTTGTAAGAGCTCGCTTACTTGGTACCTGGAATCTGTATGGCTGGTTGAATTCAGTTAGAACTGACGTGCGTCTTCTCGCGATAGCTGGTCAGTTTTCGCGCATGTCATTTGACTTAGAGTATTTTCAATGTTATTATTCTTCAGCCGATGGTGCGCATGTCTTTAACTTGTATTACGGTGTTGTTCCTTTTCATACCTCACTGCTTCTCCATTCTTTTTGCCATTGATTGGCTAGTTTTCATAATTTATTAGCGTTAGTATTACCATCTGAAGTTAGGTCTCTACTAGGTGTATATTGATTTTATATATTAGTCTAGGTGTTATTTATAATAGCTGCTTATGTCTAATGATTTATAAATTCTATATATTTATTTATTGGTTGTTCTGTATTTGTGGTGATTCTTTGGTGCTTTGTGAGAACAATTGTTTTTAAATTTATCAATTTACTTCTTTTGTTACATTATAATTATATCAATTGGCTATCTACTTGTGACAGTTAGAATGGTGATGGTGTACTTACATATTTTACCCTAATTGGTTGATAATTATTTTTATTCTATACTTATAATTATTAATTTTATGATACTATTATACCTTATGTGATTTTCGAAAAGATTGGTGGTGATTTGTGAATTTAGTGTATATTTTTAATTATTTATTTATTGATATATTTTATTTTATTTTAAATGTATTTTTATTTGTTTTATTTATTTATTTATTTTTTATTTGTTTTATTTTATTTTTTAAAAAAATTTTTTTTTATTTTATTTTTAATTTTAAATTTTAATTGGTATTTATCTTATTTTGGTGACTTTTATATATGGTAGAGACATGATTTGGAGTTCTGTCTAACAATTATTTATTTCTTGATTTTACTCACAGATGGAAACTTCACTTCGGATGGATTGGACAGTGAGGTAATGATTTAGTTTTTAATATATTTTTGATTTTTTATTTATCACAATCCATATAATAAATAAAAAATCAAAAATATATTAAAAACTAAATCATTACCTCACTGTCCAATCCATCCGAAGTGAAGTTTCCATCTGTGAGTAAAATCAAGAAATAAATAATTGTTAGACAGAACTCCAAATCATGTCTCTACCATATATAAAAGTCACCAAAATAAGATAAATACCAATTAAAATTTAAAATTAAAAATAAAATAAAAAAAAATTTTTTTAAAAAATAAAATAAAACAAATAAAAAATAAATAAATAAATAAAACAAATAAAAATACATTTAAAATAAAATAAAATATATCAATAAATAAATAATTAAAAATATACACTAAATTCACAAATCACCACCAATCTTTTCGAAAATCACATAAGGTATAATAGTATCATAAAATTAATAATTATAAGTATAGAATAAAAATAATTATCAACCAATTAGGGTAAAATATGTAAGTACACCATCACCATTCTAACTGTCACAAGTAGATAGCCAATTGATATAATTATAATGTAACAAAAGAAGTAAATTGATAAATTTAAAAACAATTGTTCTCACAAAGCACCAAAGAATCACCACAAATACAGAACAACCAATAAATAAATATATAGAATTTATAAATCATTAGACATAAGCAGCTATTATAAATAACACCTAGACTAATATATAAAATCAATATACACCTAGTAGAGACCTAACTTCAGATGGTAATACTAACGCTAATAAATTATGAAAACTAGCCAATCAATGGCAAAAAGAATGGAGAAGCAGTGAGGTATGAAAAGGAACAACACCGTAATACAAGTTAAAGACATGCGCACCATCGGCTGAAGAATAATAACATTGAAAATACTCTAAGTCAAATGACATGCGCGAAAACTGACCAGCTATCGCGAGAAGACGCACGTCAGTTCTAACTGAATTCAACCAGCCATACAGATTCCAGGTACCAAGTAAGCGAGCTCTTACAAGTACAATGATAGGCCGAGCATATGTCACGTCACCTTAGGGGAGGTTATAAATAACTGAGCCACACAATTACTCCGTGCAGTCTGCCCGATCCCCTGAAGACGCCATGGACATGGCGAAACATGTCGGGGGGCAGTCTTTAGAATTTTAGACTCTGGACAGTTAGTAGATCAGGGATCCAGCGTCTGACCAAATAAGTGACAGCCCACAAAGGCACCACGCTGGCAACAGCACCATCAGCAAATGCAGCAAACCGCAATAGTGGGCCAATAGACTGGTTAAACAGAGACAGGCTGTCACCAATAGTCAGCGATCCAAGCAGTTAGATCACAGAAAGAGCACCACCAGCAGACAGTGGGGCGCATAGCAGCAGCTATATAAGAAAAGTTACAGGGCGATTACAGGCAACAAATGTTGCAATAAATAAGCCATAGGTACAAGTCTTGGACAATGAGCAGCAAGCAGGCTGGCTCCACAATATCCAAGTGCTGGAGCTAAAATATACCAGTAATAACCACCTAATTACTATAAGACAAGGTATAAATACAGTATTCAAACATAAGGCAGCCTGCATCCACAAAGGCTGTCTAATCGATAGCAATTGCTAACAAATCACCACTGCTGCAGTTATAGTGTATAAAAATAAAAAAATAAATATAAAAGGAAGCACTATCTATAAGTCCAGAGAGAGTTTTAACTAGTAAGTTAGATAATTATTGCTAAAAAATTCATTTTAGCTTTATCATAAATAATAAAAGTTATATTTTAAATCAATACAAAATACTACAAAAATGCACATGTCAAGAGCAGGCAATCAGTAGTCTATGACTAAATGTATATACCATGTTGTAAATTGACACACGATAACTGGTAGATACCGCAAACACATTTCACATTAGTAATCAAAGTTATTACAATGTTAGTGAATGCACACTGCATCACAGCATCTAGTTGTCACGGATGTACAGAGACAAACGGAAGTCCCGGCGACAGTGAGTGGCAGGAGATCTGTGAGACTGGCAACACGTGGTTTGATCTGTTCAGGTTTTCCTTGTGGAACAATAGGTGTCTGTGTTGTTTCTGGTAATGGCCACACCCCTTGCCTCCAAGTGTTGGTTATGTGGTCATTTAACCTTCCTTATTTATAGTTGCTTCTCTCACAATGCTGTGAGGTTCATAGCTTCTGTGACAGTGGATTGTTTGTGGTTGGATCTCGACTGAGTTCCTGGTGCTTCCATAGCCTCTTTGAAGTTAAGTCTTTCTTTTCCCTTTTGTATTTTGTTTGGGTTCTGTGTGTTGCATTTCCCTATTGTTTGTATTAGGCCTGAAGTAGACTCCTTTTCGTCCTACCTTTTGGAGGAACAAGTAGTCTTGTACCTGCCATTAGTACCAGGGTCCTATAGGGCTAGATAGGACTCTAGGTATTCCTGCGTATGAACTCACCTACCTTTGGGGTCTGTTCATACTGGTAGTCAGTCAGGATTTTAGTTAGGGTTTTCACTAGGAGGTGTCCATCTTCCTTCCCTAGTTCTCAAACCTGATTCCCTATTTCCCCCTTCCCTCCTATGATCGGTGTGGTGTTTTCCTCCCACACAGCGTGACATTATAAACCGCCAAAACTGTCATTTTATGTTTGTTTGTTTGTGTGCAGCCATGCTGATCCTATTGCTGCACTGGCAGGTCAGCTGCAAGGGCTGTCTTTGGAGGTAGCTGACCTCCACACGAACGTCTCGCAGATGCAGAGTAGTGATGGACGAACATCGGCCGGGATGATTCGCGAACACGATAGCGTGAACGCAATCAAATGTTCGCGAACCGTGATTATGTGTCTGGAAGTATATGAGATGGTACATGGATATCAATTTTACTGCAGGCCAGTGGGCTACAGGCCCCAAAAATTATTCATTCACCGTACAGAAAAGAACAATTGATAATGTGGCTGGAGGTAGTTCAGGTGGTCACCTTATAACTATTTTACTGTTGGACAGTTAGATTACAGGCCCCAAAAATTATGCATTCACCATACAGAAAAGATCAAGTGATTATGTGGCTGAAGGTATATTAGACGGTCATTGGATATCAATTTTACTGCAGGCCAGTGGACTATAGGCCCCAAAAATTATTCATTCACAATTGGCTCCCTGCCCCCCTTCCCAGCCCTCCCCTGCATAAAGTTTATGATAAGATTGATAGAACTTGATAGCACGTCACTCTGCTGATACAAGTGTAGGGAGAGGTTGCAGCTGCGACGTTAGGGCGAGATTAGGCAGTGATTAACTCCTCCAAAAGACTTAATTCAGTGATCGATCTACAGCTGTGGATCATTGAACTGCTGCTATTCAATTGCTCACTGTTTTTAGGCTGCCCAGAGCGTTTTTCAGTCACTTTTTTCTGGTGTGATCGGCGGCCATTTTGTGTCTTGTGGTGCGCCAGCACAAGCTACCACCAAGTACATTTAACCATCAATAGTGTGGTTATTTTTTGCTATATCCTACATCAGGGTCAAGCTGTCATCAAGTGCATTTAACCATCAATAGTGTGGGTATTTTTTTGCTATATCCTACATCAGGGTCAAGCTGAGCCTGTCAACAAGTGCATTTAACCATTAATAGTGTGGTTATTTTTTGGCTATATCCTACATCAGGGTCAAGCTGAGCCTGTCACAAAGTTATTCTCAATAACTTCACACACACGCTACTGTGCAATTCCAAGTATAATTCTGTGTGTAAACGTATACCTGTCACCCAGCGCCTAAAAAATAGGCCTCACATTTATATTCATCCAAATCGGTCATTACTGCTTTAGCTGGTCAAGTTATTTAGTGTCCGTCTAAGCACAGTTTTTGTTCTGGGTTGAAATAAAATTCCCAATTTTGCAATTCTCTAAATTAGTGGTTTCTGCTGTATCAGGCCTAATTTAAATCTATCCCTAAAAGGGTATATTAGATTCAAGGTGCTGATAGGGTAGTTCTCAATAACTTCACACACACGCTACTGTGCAGATCCAAGTCTAATTCTGTGATTAAACGTATACCTGTCACCCAGCGCCTAAATAATAGGCCTCAAATTTATATTCAGCTAAATCTGTCATTACTGGTGTGCCTGTATTAGTGTAATACGGTACCTAAATAAATAGCCAGATAATGTTAGGTGTCTGTAAAAAAAAGGCCTGAATTTGAATTCAATACATTGGCCCGAATAATATTTTTCTTATTGTGGTGAACGGTAACAATGAGGAAAACATCTAGTAAGGGACGCGGACGCGGACATGGTCGTGGTGGTGTTAGTGGACCCTCTGGTGCTGGGAGAGGACGTGGCCGTTCTGCCACAGCCACACGTCCTAGTGAACCAACTACCTCAGGTCCCAGTAGCCACCAGAATTTACAGGGATATTTTGTGGGGCCCAATGCCGTTCTAAGGATGGTAAGGCCTGAGCAGGTACAGGCATTAGTCAATTGGGTGGCCGACAGTGGATCCAGCACGTTCACATTATCTCCCACCCAGTCTTCTGCAGAAAGCGCACAGATGGCGCATGGAAACCAAGCCCATCAGTCTGTCACATCACCCCAATGCATATCAGGGAAACTGTCTGAGCCTCAAGTTATGCAGCAGTCTCTTATGCTGTTTGAAGACTCTGCTGGCAGGGTTTCCCAAGGGCATCCACCTAGCCCTTCCCCAGGGGTGGAAGAGATAGAATGCACTAACGCACAACCACTTATGTTTCCTGATGATGAGGACATGGGAATACCACTTCAGCACGTCTCTGATGATGACGAAACACAGGTGCCAACTGCTGCGTCTTTCTGCAGTGTGCAGACTGAACAGGAGGTCAGGGATCAAGACTGGGTGGAAGACGATGCAGGGGACGATGAGGTCCTAGACCCCACATGGAATGAAGGTCGTGCCACTGACTTTCACAGTTCGGAGGAAGAGGCAGTGGTGAGACCGAGCCAACAGCGTAGCAAAAGAGGGAGCAGTGGGCAAAATCAGAACACCCGCCGCCAAGAGACTCCGCCTGCTACTGACCGCCGCCATCTGGGACCGAGCACCCCAAAGGCAGCTTCAAGGAGTTCCCTGGCATGGCAGTTCTTCAAACAATGTGCTGACGACAAGACCCGAGTGGTTTGCACACTGTGCCATCAGAGCCTGAAGCGAGGCATTAACTGAACCTTAGCACAACCTGCATGACCAGGCACCTGCATGCAAAGCATGAACTGCAGTGGAGTAAACACCTTAAAAACAAGGAAGTCACTCAGGCTCCCCCTGCTACCTCTTCTGCTGCTGCCGCCTCGGCCTCTTCCTCCGCCTCTGGAGGAACGTTGGTACCTGCCGCCCAGCAAACATGGGATGTACCACAAACACCACCACCTGCATCACCAAGCATCTCAACCATGTCACACGGCAGCGTTCAGCTCTCCATCTCACAAACATTTGAGAGAAAGCGTAAATTCCCACCTAGCCACCCTCGATCCCTGGCCCTGAATGCCAGCATTTCTAAACTACTGGCCTATGAAATGCTGTCATTTAGGCTGGTGGACACAGACAGCTTCAAACAGCTCATGTCGCTTGCTGTCCCACAGTATGTTGTTCCCAGACGCCACTACTTCTCCAAGAGAGCCGTGCCTTCCCTGCACAACCAAGTGTGCACTGCGCAACGCCATCTGTGGCAAGGTCCACCTAACCACAGATACGTGGACCAGTAAGCACGGCCAGGGACGCTATATCTCCCTAACTGCACACTGGGTAAATGTAGTGGCGGCTGGGCCCCAGGCGGAGAGCTGTTTGGCGCACGTCCTTCCGCCGCCAAGGATCGCAGGGCAACATTCTTTGCCTCCTGTCTCCTCCTCCTCCTACTCAGCTTCCTCCTCCTCTTCTTCCACCTGCTCATCCAGTCAGCCACACACCTTCACCACCAACTTCAGCACAGCCCGGGGTAAACGTCAGCAGGCCGTTCTGAAACTCATATGTTTGGGGGACAGGCCCCACACCGCCCAGGAGTTGTGGCGGGGTATAGAACAACAGACCGACAAGTGGTTGCTGCCGGTGAGCCTCAAGCCCGGCCTTGTGGTGTGCGATAATAGGCGAAATCTCGTTGCAGCTCCGGGACTAGCCGGTTTGACGCACATCCCTTGCCTGGCGCATGTGCTGAATTTGGTGTTGCAGAAGTTCATTCGCAACTACCCCGACATGTCAGAGCTGCTGCATAAAGTGCGGGCCGTCTGTTCGCGCCACCGTCGTTCACATGCATTGGAGTAGTTGCAACTACCTAGCTCTTATTCACAGCGTCCCAGCAATGGATGCTGTAGGGTATAATTGGACGGTGCAATACTACTCATAAAGATGGCATATAACAATAACTGTAAGTCACTAGTCCCACCCTAATACAGATACCATGTTACCTACCCATGTTGCTGCTGAAAAATGGTGACACAGTTCCCCCACTGCTTCGACCTCAGAGGTCGAAGCAGTGGGGGAACTGTGTCACCATTTTTCAGCAGCAACATGGGTAGGTAACATGGTATCTGTATTAGGGTGGGACTAGTGACTTACAGTTATTGTTATATGCCATCTTTATGAGTAGTATTGCACCGTCCAATTATACCCTACAGCATCCATTGCTGGGACGCTGTGAATAAGAGCTAGGTAGTTGTTCAACACTAGGGGACAGCAATTGCACCCGCAACTACTCCAATGTTCACAGCTTCTGTTTATTGTCTGTTACCTGCTGTATATGGTCACATTATCCCCCATTGTGATTCTCCACATTGCAGAGCCCTTTTATGGCCCAGTCTCCATGTTCTGTCCCTCTTGAGTCTCACCTGTAATGTTCATGTGATTTATAATAAATAAAATGAGATTTTTTACCTTGTTAAATCCTTGCTCTTTTTTTGTACAGGATCCCCGGTACAAAGACAATGTGCCCACCTTACTTCCTACACTGGAGCGTGATAGGAAGATGCGCGAGTACAAGCGCACGTTAGTAGACGCGCTACTGAGAGCATTCCCAAATGTCACAGGGGAACCAGTGGAAGCCCAAGGCGAAGGCAGAGGAGGAGCAAGAGGTCGCCAACGCAGCTGTGTCACGGCCAGCTCCTCTGAGGGCAGGGTTAGCATGGCAGAGATGTGGAAAAGTTTTGTCACCACGCCACAGCTAAGTGCACCACCACCTGATACGGAACGTGTTAGCAGGAGGCAACATTTCACTAACATGGTGGAACAGTACCTGTGCACACCCCTCCACGTACTGACTGATGGTTCGGCCCCATTCAACTTCTGGGTCTCCAAATTGTCCACGTGGCCAGAGCTAGCCTTTTATGCCTTGGAGGTGCTGGCCTGCCCGGCGGCCAGCGTTTTGTCTGAACGTGTATTCAGCACGGCAGGGGGCGTCATTACAGACAAACGCAGCCGCCTGTCTACAGCCAATGTGGACAAGCTGACGTTCATAAAAATGAACCAGGCATGGATCCCACAGGACCTGTCCATCCCTTGTGCAGATTAGACATTAACTACCTCCCCTTAACCATATACAGGGAGTGCAGAATTATTAGGCAAGTTGTATTTTTGAGGATTAATTTTATTATTGAACAACAACCATGTTCTCAATGAACCCAAAAAACTCATTAATATCAAAGCTGAATATTTTTGGAAGTAGTTTTTAGTTTGTTTTTAGTTTTAGCTATTTTAGGGGGATATCTGTGTGTGCAGGTGACTATTACTGTGCATAATTATTAGGCAACTTAACAAAAAACAAATATATACCCATTTCAATTATTTATTTTTACCAGTGAAACCAATATAACATCTCAACATTCACAAATATACATTTCTGACATTCAAAAACAAAACAAAAACAAATCAGTGACCAATATAGCCACCTTTCTTTGCAAGGACACTCAAAAGCCTGCCATCCATGGATTCTGTCAGTGTTTTGATCTGTTCACCATCAACATTGCGTGCAGCAGCAACCACAGCCTCCCAGACACTGTTCAGAGAGGTGTACTGTTTTCCCTCCTTGTAAATCTCACATTTGATGATGGACCACAGGTTCTCAATGGGGTTCAGATCAGGTGAACAAGGACGCCATGTCATTAGATTTTCTTCTTTTATACCCTTTCTTGCCAGCCACGCTGTGGAGTACTTGGACGCGTGTGATGGAGCATTGTCCTGCATGAAAATCATGTTTTTCTTGAAGGATGCAGACTTCTTCCTGTACCACTGCTTGAAGAAGGTGTCTTCCAGAAACTGGCAGTAGGACTGGGAGTTGAGCTTGACTCCATCCTCAACCCGAAAAGGCCCCACAAGCTCATCTTTGATGATACCAGCCCAAACCAGTACTCCACCTCCACCTTGCTGGCGTCTGAGTCGGACTGGAGCTCTCTGCCCTTTACCAATCCAGCCACGGGCCCATCCATCTGGCCCATCAAACTCACTCTCATTTCATCAGTCCATAAAACCTTAGAAAAATCAGTCTTGAGATATTTCTTGGCCCAGTCTTGACGTTTCAGCTTGTGTGTCTTGTTCAGTGGTGGTCGTCTTTCAGCCTTTCTTACCTTGGCCATGTCTCTGAGTATTGCACACCTTGTGCTTTTGGGCACTCCAGTGATGTTGCAGCTCTGAAATATGGCCAAACTGGTGGCAAGTGGCATCTTGGCAGCTGCACGCTTGACTTTTCTCAGTTCATGGGCAGTTATTTTGCGCCTTGGTTTTTCCACGCGCTTCTTGCGACCCTGTTGACTATTTTGAATGAAACGCTTGATTGTTCGATGATCACGCTTCAGAAGCTTTGCAATTTTAAGAGTGCTGCATCCCTCTGCAAGATATCTCACTATTTTTGACTTTTCTGAGCCTGTCAAGTCCTTCTTTTGACCCATTTTGCCAAAGGAAAGGAAGTTGCCTAATAATTATGCACACCTAATATAGGGTGTTGATGTCATTAGACCACACCCCTTCTCATTACAGAGATGCACATCACCTAATATGCTTAATTGGTAGTAGGCTTTCGAGCCTATACAGCTTGGAGTAAGACAACATGCATAAAGAGGATGATGTGGTCAAAATACTCATTTGCCTAATAATTCTGCACGCAGTGTATTATTGTACTCCAGGGCACTTCCTCATTCAATCCTATTTTTATTTTCATTTTACCATTATATTGCGGGGCAACCCAAAGTTGAATGAACCTCTCCTCTGTCTGGGTGCCGGGGCCTAAATATGTGACAGTGGCCTCTTCCAGTGGTGGGTGACGTGAAGCCTGATTCTCTGCTATGACATGAAGACTGATTCTGTGCTGATATGAAGCCAGATTCTCTGTTACGGGACCTCTCTCCTCTGTCTGGGTGCCAGGGCCTAAATGTGTGACAGTGGCCTCTTCCAGTGGTGGGTGACGTGAAGCCTGATTCTCTGCTATGACATGAAGACTGATTCTGTGCTGACATGAAGCCAGATTCTCTGTTACGGGACCTCTCTCCTCTGTCTGGGTGCCGGGGCCTAAATATGTGACAGTGGCCTGTTCCAGTGGTGGGTGACGTGAAGCCAGATTCTCTGCTATGGCATGAAGAGACTGATTCTCTGCTGACATGAAGCCAGATTCTCTGCTATGGCATGAAGAGACTGATTCTCTGCTGACATGAAGCCTGATTCTCTGCTATGGGACCTCTGTCCAATTGATTGGTTAATTTTTATTTTTTTTATTTTTATTTTAATTCATTTCCCTATCCACATTTGTTTGCAGGGGATTTACCTACATGTTGCTGCCTTTTGCAGCCCTCTAGCTCTTTCCTGGGCTGTTTTACAGCCTTTTTAGTGCCGAAAAGTTCGGGTCCCCATTGACTTCAATGGGGTTCGGGTTCGGGACGAAGTTCGGGTCGGGTTCGGATCCCGAACCCGAACATTTCCGGGAAGTTCGGCCGAACTTCTCGAACCCGAACATCCAGGTGTTCGCTCAACTCTACACATGGAGCTTGAAGAGGATTCCTGGCCTTCAACAATGATACTTCAAGCACTTTCAACATTCCCTCATGGACAATAGATTAAGACCTTTCCTAAACTATTTTTGTAAGTAATCATCTTTTATGATGACCGATAATAAATTGCATTATTCATTTTTTATTTATGGGAGAGGCTTAACTGTGATGAGTGGGTGAAGCGCTTCCCCTGACCTAGCTGGCTGTGTTGTGCCGGAAGCCAGGAGCGAGGGTAAGCCTAGTAGTGGGCGTACCCTAAGGGGAGTGTTTGAGAACAGGGGGGGTGCGTGGGTGGGTGTGAACAGAAGCGCCCTGAGGAGCTGGGGGCTGGAGCTTAAGAAGGTAAGATGCCCCTCCCACAAATTCAGGCTGACTTTTCAGCCTTCCACTTATGGGAGAGGCTTAACTGTGATGAGTGGGTGAAGCGCTTCCCCTGACCTAGCTGGCTGTGTTGTGCCGGAAGCCAGGAGCGAGGGTAAGCCTAGTAGTGGGCAAAATAAACGAGGAGAGCAGAGTAGTGACCAAAAGCCTTTAATACCACTCAGAGAGCAAGATTACAAAATGCCTGGGAAATCTCAACATGCGGGTTCGGGATGTATCTCGTGAAGCAAGAAGAGCGCCACCTACCTATGCATTTAATCACGTGCGCCGGGACCCCGTTTTTTGATGCTGAGGACGCGGCTCCGATTCGGAGCGAGTGTCCTGTGATGGCCAGCGGGTTATAACCGAGACCTGAGGCCAGCGTTCTGATGTGGGACACAAACTGGATTGACGTCAGGGGCCCCCCACGCCAAGGAAGCAGCGGGGTCTCTGGGGAGGCATCTTGCAACAGGGCTAGCAATTGACGGAGGACCGTGACTGGGCACCAATCGTTGGAGGTTTTAAAAAACCTGACCTCCGAGGGTGGTCCATGCTGGTTGGCCTTCGTGGAAGGGAGCCAGAGGACAAAATGGTCATGGGCCCAGGACAACTGTCGCACCTGCAACCCCTGACGTTTAGGGGAGGTGCTGGTGAACTCACCTGGCCTGAGGAACCCGTAAAACCCGAGATACATGGCTGCCTTAATAATCAAACTAGGAGAGTGCCCAAAAGGAAGTCCATCCAGCACGGACGAGAGTCGACTAAACATCTCACCGGAGACAGGCTGTCTACGGCCGGTAGGGGCATCCCTGCACTTCTGGATCCCCCCAAGGGCCACCTTGACTGTCTGCACTGAAGAAAAGGAACCTCTATTTGGATTATGTAGCATGGCGCAGTGCTGTATCCCCGCTAGGTACAGCCCGATGGTGTTAAATGACAGCCTGAGATTGCGGTGACAGTGGGCTATGAACGCCAGGGTGTAGGAGACATCGTCCAAGCCACCCTGCGAGTGGGACCTGGAAAAACTTTGTAAACCTTGACACCGGCTTGGTAGTTTCCTGATGGTATGGGAAAACCCCTGAGCGTTTTCAGGCAAATATATTGGATCCTGAGCGATTCAAGCCACTGCGTACACCCTGTGGGAAATAAGACCTGAGCGATTCAGGCATATACGTACAACCTGTGGGAAATAAGACCTGAGCGATTCAGGGAAATACGTGACCTGAGAGAATCAGGAAAATACATACAACCTGGAAATACAGTCAACCTGAAGAGACAGAAAAATACAAACCTGCGCGATTTCGGGGAAATACATAACCCTGAACGATCCAGGAACATACATGGCCTGAGCGATTCAGGGAAATACATAAACCCGAGCGACTCAGGGAACTGAGACCTGGGTGAATCGTGGAAATACGTGAAAATTTGAGCTACTCAGGGAAATATATGAAACCCGATTCAGGAAAATACACCCTGAGATATTCAGGAGAGTACACATACATATACTTCCCTCTCTCTCTTTTTTTTTTTTTTGAGCAGTGGCCGAGTGACCGGCGAGAGTGGAAAGGAAACAGGAATGACCATGGTATAGAAGGGATCACAACCTACCCGAATCGACGGACAGCGCTGCCAACTCTCCGGCGATACTGAAGACCTAGGGATGGAGGCTTGTGATGAATAAAGGAAGGCTCCGAGCTGCGGAGGAGCGTAAAGCCGCCACTCGGTTGGACCTTACCTGAACCGTGGAGTGACCGGACACGGAGGAGCCCTGCGACACAATTGAGGATGGATCGAAATTCCGGTGGCCTGAGGCCCTGCTTACATGAGAATAAGCTTGCGTTGGTACGAGACCCGGAGAGAGGTGCGATCTGGTGGCACTGGGATGAAGCGACGGAGAACCAGGATGCAGCCTGGGCGCCATGGCCAACTGCTGGGTGACCTGAACTGCCAGAATCAGGGCCCGAAGTCATGCTGCATGCAACGAGACCTGTGGGAAACGGAATCCAGACATGCAGGACACGAATCGGGTAACCGGGAACCAGCCGGACCCTGCTGAAAACCCCTGAGCGTTCCAGGCAGATTCATGGAACCTGAGCGATTCAGGCAAATACATTGGATCCTGAGCGGTTCAGGCAACATGGAGTCCTGAGCGAATCAGGCGATTACATACGCCTTTGGTGAAGATGACGGACCCTGGGTGCGTCGGGCATTACCTTGGACCTGGGTGGACCTGGCCACTACCTACCCACTGAGAGACCAGGGAAAAATACAGAAGCCTGAGCGATTCAGGCCAATACTTAGACCCGAGTGATTCAGGGGAATACATAACCAGATTGTTCCAGGAAAAATATGCAATAACTATTTGTGACCAGAATGTAGTACGACCGGTGCCTACGAGAGGGCTTGTGTCGGTCTGGGTACGTACCTGGGCTTAGAGGCTATTACCTGTACCGATGTCTTGGGTCACCTGACCTTGGTCCAAAATCTCGTATCAGTGAACGGTCAGGACACGTTCCCGAGAGGGCAAATCCATAAAGTTCGGAAAGAAAAGAGAACATAACTGGGGAGGATGACAGGCCTGGGCGAACCAGGAGACAGAAGTAGGTGTGAGCCTGGGCGAACCAGGAGACAGAGGTAGTTGCGTGCCTGGGCGATCCAGGAGGGAGAGGTAGGTGTGAGCCTGGGCGAACCAGGAGACAGAGGTAGTTGCGTGCCTGGGCGATCCAGGAGGCAGAGGTAGGTATGGGCGAACCAGGAGACAGAGGTAGGTATGAGCCTGGGGCGAACCAGGAGACAGAGGTAGGTATGAGTCTGGGCGAACCAGGAGACAGAGGTAGTTGCGTGCCTGGGCGATCCAGGAGGCAGAGGTTGTTGCGTGCCTGGGCGATCCAGGAGGCAGAGGTAGGTATGAGCCTGGACGAACCAGGAGACAGAGGTAGGTGCGTGCCTGGGCGATCCAGGAGGCAGAGGTAGGTGTGAGCTTGGGTGATCCAGGAGACAGAAGTAGGTATGAGCCTGGCGAACCAGTAGATGAGACAGCAGCATATAACGTGAAGTACATACATATAACACATGGCACTGTCGCCACCATAGAATAGATGACTGCAGTGAGCGTTTAGTGACCGCTGGATGGGTATGGCGTGCAATGATAACCTGGCCTACTCGTGGTGAGACCCCGGTTTCTTTGAACACCGTGCTGAAACTAGCGACCCTTCCAGCCCAGCAGGGCCCCCGGGGCCCTCTCCCTAAGGCTATCATTCACATGTCCGTAATTTGGGTCCGCATTCGTTCCGCAATTTGCGGACCCATCCACTTTCAATGGGGCTGGAACGGATGCAAATCCACATTTCCTGGATCCGCATCCATTTTTTCGGGATCCGCATCCGTTTTTTTGGGATCCATTTTTTCGGGATCCATTTTTTCGGGATCCGCAATTTCGTTCCTGGAAAAAATAGAACATGTCCTATTCTTGTCCGCGATTGCAGAACAGAAAAGGCATTTTCTATTATAGTGTTTGTGATGTGCGGATCCGCAAATTGCGGATCGCACATTGCAGGTGTCCGTGTTTTGCGGATCCGCAAAACACTTACGGACGTGTGAATGGACCCTTAAGAGGAAATGAGGATAACTTTGTCTTCCTCTCGCCTAACGCTGCGTGGCACGGCGGGAGTGCGTATGAGATGGCTTGTGGTTGGGACCTACCGAGGTTTTTTGTTTTTTTTTGAGGCTGTTTGTGGACGTGGGCCGTTGTTGCCCAGGGGCTAGATACCCCTACTACGTATAGCCTGTTTTGACAGGGGTGCCAGGCTTGCCTGGTTCGAAATGGAATGGCAGGGGGGGTGACCATGCGGACCAGCAGACTGGGGGACGGGGACCACTCGTCCTAAGTAGTACGTAGGGCGGGAGACCTGGTTGTGGGGCCAGAATCAAGGTGTGTTTCGAGAGGGGGAGGGCCCCGTGGGGACAGGATTAACCCAGGCTGGGGCCACCGCACTGGAGCCGCCACGTCGCATGGATCTGCCGGGCCTAAATGAAGATTCCGGCATGCGCTCCACTCTGGAACGCACGCCGAACACGTGACCAGGCCCAGGCCCGGCGGAGGGACTCCGACGCACGCTCCAATCTGGAACGCACGCCGAACATGTGACCAGGCCCAGGCCCGGCGGAGGTATTCCGGCGTGCGCTCCAAGCTGGAACGCACGCCGACCACGCGACCTGGAGCTCATGCCTGGTGGCGGATTTCCGGCGTGCGCTCCACGCTGGAATGCACGCCGGGCTGCAGCGGAGCCCTAAGTAAAGACGGGACGGGGGAGGCCGTGTGCAGGGGGGGGACCCGCGGGCCGGACCCTGCCCCCCCCCCCTCTGCTGCCTCGGGAGGGAGTTGGATGGGGAAAAGAAAGGAGACAGACAAAACAAGAAACAACTTGGGGCAGGAATGTGTATAGGCATGCGTTCCACGCTGGAACGCACGCCGACTCAGGGAGCCGGAAGTATGGCACAGAATTTACCTCTCCTGAAGACGTGAACGGCAATGTATGAAAATGAAATGAAGTAGATGAAAGCAACTCACAACGTGCACGGATGCAGTACCAGAGCAAGCGACTCCCTAACCAGCTGTGAACAGAAGCGCCCTGAGGAGCTGGGGGCTGGAGCTTAAGAAGGTAAGATGCCCCTCCCACAAATTCAGGCTGACTTTTCAGCCTTCCACATAACTCTTTTTGAGTCCTCTGGGTGTTCTTTACTCCAAATAAGCATACACTAGATTTGGAGAGGATTACTAAATCAGGTTGAAATATTTTTCATACATAAATATTTTACATTTGGAGACATATTACACATTTGCATTCAAGAGCTTGGTGAGAGGGCAGGTGGGAGAGAAAAAGTAAAAATTCCTTCAAAAATGAACAAAAATTTCTAAAAAGAGATAATGTTTTCCAAACAATTCTGGGTCTTAGGAGACTAAGGGTTGTGGCAGTGGAGCTGCCAGAGGGCCATATGAGGGCCATTGAAATGGTGTATCTTACCCAGAGGAGCCTGATTGATAACAGGAAAGGCTTAGAAAATAGGTTTTTCCCACTGTCTGCAGCAGCTAGACTGGTAATTTTTATAATTAGCATTCAGCTATGGAGCGCAGATAAATGTGGGCTGAGCTCCTCAATCAGGGCTCCCTGTCTGGGGAAGGAGCAGGCTGTGTCAAGGCCTGTGGGAGCCAGGACCCTCTAACCCTGTGTAGGGTAAGCACTGTGCTGTGTTTTGGGGTGCTGGGTGGTAGACCCAGATCCTGATAGAGGGGGAGAAATACTGTGTAGTCAGTGGTCAGACGGCCTAGGATTTATGTTTATGATTTGTTTTGACTGCTGTAAAAGTGACAATAAAGCTGATCGTGGCCAGTTTGCATCCAAAACTGCAGTGTTGGAGTAGCTTCTTGAGGTGTACCAACCGTCTAAGATGAGAAGACAGCAATCCTGGAGAGCTAAGTTACCCCGAGTTATCACAGGGTGTTATATACCAATTTCCAGGGTAATTGGAGCCAATCTGTTTTGGCTTTAACCGATTCTGGTCCTAACCAAACTTTTAGAAAAACTCGTCAAACCTGAACCGAACCTTGACTGGTTTGCTCATCTTTAAAGGGGTTATCCGAGTTATTTTTTTGTTCTTTCTATGTTCCTAACTAGACAAATGTAACAGCTTTCCAATTCACTCACTTTATCTCCAATGGCTGGTTTCTCAGATTTCACTGAGGGTCACATGACCTGTGATATCAGCTTCTCTCCCTGCTCTGATAAAGGTCGTTTACAAGCCTGTAAACGAGATGTCACTGTCATGGCCACACCCCCCCCCTTCACGGCCGTCTACTCTCTGCTAGGATTCTTAACCCCTTCAGCTGTACAGCTCTGCAGGCAGTGAGGAGACAATTCTGGCACTAAAGCTGATATACTAGAGAGAGCATTGCACAAGAAGGTAGGGGGAAGATTCTGTGTGTATTAGAAGTGTCATTATACAGGTGGGACATGTAGTCCTACACATACAACATGCTGCAGAGTCTCCCAGCACTCAGGGCAGCTCTTGTATCCACTCCCTTAGCAGTGTCATTATACAGCTGGGACTTGTAGTCCTACACATACAACATGCTGCTTAGTCTCCCAGCAGGCAGACATGTTACTCAGGGCAGCACTTGTATTCACTCCCTTAGCAGAGCAGGGGGAGGGTCAGAGGTTGTTTTTATTGCATGTAAACAAAGGCCCAGAAAAGAACCAGGGAAATGAGGAAAAATATATATTTTTTGGCATAAAACTTGCTTAGCTCAGTTATATATCAGATTTTCAGTGCTATATTATTTTTTTTTTTCATAACTCGGACAACCCCTTTAATTACTATCATGGTAAATTGTCAATACCAGTGTGCACTGTGTTTGCTAGTACCGTTTAATAATCTGTGTGTACCAAGCTTGTGACTTTTTATTTTTAGAACTAATAAAATGTCTGGAAAAATAGTACAAAACAAAAGACCCATGCCTTGTCTTCCCGTAGTCAAAATGTGGGTAGTAGCAGCAACAGACATCCAGCTAGTAGTAATAGTAGTAGTAGTAGGCCACATTTCTCCCTAGCTTTCAAAAGGTGCAACTTTATTATTGAGGACAAAGATGATGAGATTGTGGACTGGATAGCTCACTGGTTCACTGTGCATTAGAGCCATGTGTCACAGCATTCCTCTTGCTCTTCCTCTTCATTGCAGCCCCAGAGAAGCCTTTAAGTTCCAGTTGCATCCTCTCTATCCTCACTGCTCTTCCTAGGGGGCGCCTACTTTTTTCCTAAGAAGAGGCAACAAAACCCCACCACGCACTATGGCATATAGTAAAGAGAGTCTCCCTCTTGATGAGTTGTAAGAAAATTTAGACTAGAACCTTCAGAATCACAGGTGCATATCCATTATAAAAAAGAAAATGGCTGCACACCATTATGCATACAAACGATAGAGCTAAAAAATGGTGATCATTCTAAATAAAAGTGGTACAATACCTACTATAAATGAGTCAATGGAAGCTCAGAAGCCCCAGGTAGATGGGCGTGTTCAGTCTAAAAGAGGCGCTACCCTCAATTAATACTGCAAGAAAATTTAGACTAGAACCTTTAGAATCACAGGTGCATATCCATGAACACGCCCATCTACCTGGGGCTTCTGAGCAGAGTACGTATGTAGCTGGTTCCTACACTGCCCTAAATATTGTAGGCTTAGGTAAGTCCAAAGACAGGCAGTATACTAGTGTTAGGGACCCATCTGCAGAAGCCACCTTGACGCCTGGTAGATGGGCCAGACACACGTTTGATCAAATATGTGCGCTAAGAGCTTCCATTGACTCATTTATAGTAGGTATTTACCACGTTTATTTAGAATGATCCCCATTTCTTAGCTCTATCGTTTGTATATATATAATGCTGTGTAGCCATTTTCTTTTTTATAATGTTGATGAGTTGTGTGATTACAGTCAGTGTTTGGACTACCATGAGGAGGGGGTTCAGGGGAAGGTGCTGGACCCCATGGCTGTGCTGTTGGTAGTGGCACTAGCCTTGGTTGTGGCAGTAAGGACAGTGCTAGCGATAGTGGCAGTCAGGGCAAAGTTGTGGTTCCACGTCTTTACCAAAATTCAATTCTGTTGTAAAATTGACCATTTCTCTATGTCATCAGCCGCAGTTTCTGCCATATTTCATCAAATGGACTTAGTTAATCATCCATAGTGGGGCACTTCTGTGCTTTTATCAAAATTTTATTTGGCTATAAAATTGAATACTTCTTTATGTCATCAATCACAGTTTTTGCTATATTCCATCAAATGGAATTCTGGCTAGGCCTAAGTAGTGGCACACTTTTGCACCTTTACCAAAATTTTATTATTCTATAAAATGAAATATTTAGCCACCATTTCTGCTATATACAATTGGATGGACTTCTGGCCAGGCGCCCGTAGGGACGCCCCTCCACGTCTTCACCAAAATTGTATTCTTCTGTAAAATGTAATATTTATCAGCAGTTTCTGCCATATTCCATTGCTGAGACTTGTGGCCAGACATCCATAGTGGTGCACTTCTGCGCCTTCACCAAAATCTAACTCTTGAATAACTACTGGAGGTTTCTGCCATAGTCTTTCGCTTAGACTTCTAGCGAGGCACACTATCGCGCCTTCACCAAAATTTTATTCTGCTGTATGATATGCGTACTTTTGCCCAGCTGTCCACTTTTTTCCTATAACATTGTTTTCTAAATGACTGTGGCCTTTCCCTGGCACATACCCTGTTCCCTGTCCTCATGAACTTCTGGGAAGGCAAATATCTGGAACTGGCCCAGTTTGCTCTGTCTGTTCTGTCTTGTCCATTCTCCACTGTCATTTCAGATATGAGTATTCAGCATGGCAGGTGACATTGGCACACCCAAAAGGACGAAGTTGTCCTCCGCCAGTGTATAAAACATCACTTTTGTTAAAATGAACATGGCATTGATCTGTGAGGAATTTCACAGACCTCTGACTGAGGCCAATCTATAGATCTGTCCTTGCTGATAGTTCCCCATCATGCCAATGTCGCTGTCTGCTACCATGATAGTCTGTTCCATATGGTTGCTGCTGCCAACATGACATTGGCAGCAGCCTTACTGCAATTTTGGCAGCAGCCTTACTGTAATTTGTGGATGCTTGTACAGAATGAGCCTTCTGACATTAAGATGAGTGTGTGTACAAGGGATATGCCCCCATTGAGGCATACTTTTTAGATGAACAAGACACAGTTTTTTTTTTTTTTACCATAACACCATGTGTATTTAGACACCATTTGCCCCCAATAAGGGAAATTTTTTGGAAGCTTTCTAATATAAAAAAGCATAAAACATACAACGGCACAGTGTGTTTTTAAACTCGCTGTTTGTCATCACCTTTCAAATATGTGTTTAACCATATCTATGCGTGTCAGTTTTACTGTGATATTACACGCTTGCGGGGGGAGGGGTGGCTGTAGAGGAGAGAAAGAGCAAAAATTTGTAAAGCAAATTAGCAAAAAGAATCCTAGGAGAGTAAGGGGTTATAAACTGATTTTATGGGTAATTGGAGCAACTTTGATTTTTCATTAGTGTGGAATTAATTCAGGTACAAATAAAATGTATTCAAACATTCAACAAATCCTACACCAAAAGAATTTCAAGAGATGCGTTTCCAATGTCAGTCTTCTACTCTTTACAATTAAAGACATTTTGTCCCTTCAATACATGATCTATTCTAAAAATCTTATTGGACCATTGTTTAATTATCATTAAAACAGATCTTCGACTCTTAAATCTGATTGCAACTCACCTTATTAAGGTCATTTATATCTGGAGCATAACCAGTCATCATAGACATATCAATGATGGACATGGTGGCACTTCGGTTCTGAAGGAATCTGCAAAAGAAAATAATAATAATCTACAGATTCTAAATGTAGCCTCTTGAGATATACATTACATTTCTGTATTCTCTTTACAGTCCATAGTTCTACAACTCCAGTCCAACAAGTATTTTGGATATATTTTTTGCCTCCAGGTAAAAACATATTTAAACATGTTTTTCATAATGCAAATTATTTTCTCCAAAGGAAATTACTCCTGTAATTGAAAATATATTAATCTTGGACAACAGCAAAACAAACACTGAATTTATATGTCTTTGGAAATCCCTTTTAATTAGAAGGGTCTACCAACTTTGGGTGAAATGAAGCATTACACTGCTCTCATTGAAATAATTGAAACATCCATGTAACACTTACTATAGTTGTGCCGAGTACAATCTATGGGAAAGTTTTTAGAAAACCCAACATAGGAAAGTCTTGGGGTAATGAAATATTACAAATCTCTAACATCCATCGTTATTGTAGCCCAAATCTATATTCACTGTTGTAATTATTCATTAAGAAGTAATTTACAGCATGAAAGTGCTTAGCTGCAAAGGATATGAACAATTGTTAGCAATGTTTGGTTCCCACTGTGGTACAGAGATCTGAAGAAAAGTCCTGGCACCGTAGAGTATGTTCATATGCAACACCATCACTGAACCATCTACAAAAGACAGGAAGATACACTACTTTCTAAGAACTAAATATGGATTCTTGGTAACTGTGAAGGGACAGACTGGACATCAGAAGTGAGACTTTTTGCCTTCTATCTGTATACACCATGTGGTTGTAAATATCATATTGACACATTGTTGCATTAACATAATTAGCAAATGATGGAACTTACCTGGTGCAAATAGTAACGGAAACAGTCGAAAAAGCCTCATTAGGTCTCTTAACTGTGTGAAAAATTAAAAAATTTCATATGATTTCGGTTTCATTTGTCTAGTCAATTTAAATTTTCCACCCAATCCCACCTGATGCTTTTGGTACTTTGGTATCCAGAGGATAGGTCATCAGTATAAACGTCTTGGAAAACCCTGTTTAAAGGGGTTATCCAGCTTTTACAATTGATGGCCTATCCTCAGGATAGACCATCACTCTCTGATCAGCAGGATTCTGACATTCTGCACCCCCGGCAATCAGCTGTTCTGCAGTGGTTCCAGTGCCGTACGTTTGTGTTGGAACTACACAGCTCTGTCTACTCCAGAATAGATAGACCTGTGTAGTTTCAGTGCCAGTTCTACACCAAGACAGCTAATTGGCAGGGGTGTGGGGTTTCAGACCCCTGCAAACCAGATAGTGATGGTGTAGAGTGCAGATAGGGCATCTCTTGCAAAAAGCTAAATAACCCCTATTAGGAAATTGTCAAAGTCTAATGATCCAAATGCTAAAAGTGCTTCTTCTGCTCCCAGTATTCTCTTCCTATTGTAGAACATCTAAATACCCAAAAAGGTAAAACCGCATGATATCACATTCCTCTCAACTTAACACTGACCCCTGTAGAAGCCAGATTTTTTTCTGCTTTTATGTTCATTATGTGTGTGAGATATTTGGTGTCTTTTCTTACATGGGTGCCTTGCTTGAAACACTCTGATGTTGGAATTTGCTACTAGTGAAGCAGAAAGGATTTATTTTTTACCCTTTTTGCCCTGTTGAGAGGCAATTATAGGTTTGATGAGGAGGAGACAATACTGACCGCAAGAAGAAGACTTGACATTGGACCCTTCTGGCAGGCCATTCCTAGAAGCCTCTCTATTCACTGTATATTTTCTGTGTTTTTATCTATTTTGTGATTATAATGAGCTCAAGAATTATGTATACTGAGTTGGTACTGTAGACTTTTATGGTCGCCAAGCCATCTTTACCCCCTAGAAGTCATATACCAAAATAATTTGGGGTCTGCTATGTCATGGAGACAAAATTTAGTGCTAGATTTTGGAACTATATGTTAAAGTCAAACCTATAGAAAGTGAAAATAATTTTTGTTTGCTTTCTTATTTGTGTTACTCCAGTAAATTAATCTAATAATAAAAAACACTTCTATTAGGACCACTCCTTCATCAATACCAGACTTATTGTGAAATGTTTTCCGTTCCATCACGTTGGTTTATTGCTCTCATTAAGAGAAACATAAAAAGTCTTTCATTTGTAGGATACATTTTAACCCTTTCATGACCAAAGGTCATTGATGCCCCAGTGTCCAGGTCAAAATTTACAAATCTGACATGCGTCACTTTAAGTGGTAATAGCTTTGGAACACTTTTACTTATCCACGCCATTCTGAGATTGTTTTCTCTTGACACATTGTACTTCATGACAGTCATAAATTTGAGTCAATATATATCACCTTTATTTATGAAAAAATCCCAAATTTACCAAAAAAATTTAAAAATTTGCAATTTTCAAAATTTCAATTTCTCTGCTTCTAAAACAGAAAGTGATACCTCATAAAATATTTATTCCATAACATTCCCCATATGTCTACTTTATGTTGGCATCATTTTGGAAATGTTATTTTATTTTTCTAGGACATTACAAGGCTTAGAAGTTTAGAAGCAATTCTTAAAATTTTTAAGAAAATTTCCAAAACCCACTTTTTAAGAAATAGTTCAGGTCTGAAGTCACTTTGTGGGGCTTACATAGTGGATACCCCCATAAATGACCCCATTGTAGAAACTACACCCCTCAAGTTACTTAAAACCAATTTTACAAACGTTATTAACCCTTTAGGTGTTCCACAAGAATTAAAGGAAAATGGAGATGAAATTTCTAAATTTCACTTTTTTAGCAGATTTTCTATTTTATTACATTTTTTTCTTTAACACATTAAGGGTTAACAGCCAAACAAAACAATATTTATTACTCTGATTCTGCGGTTTACAGAAACACCCCACATGTGGTCGTAAACTGATGTAAGGGCGCACGGCAGGGCACAGAAGGAAAGGAACACCGTATGGTTTATGGAAGGCAGATTTTGCTGGATTGGTTTTCTGAACGCCATATGTTTTTTATTTTTCTACCGATCGTCTTGTGCAGGGGCTCATTTTTTGCATAAAGAGTTGAGGTTTTTATTGGTACCATTTTTGGGTACATAGGATTTTTTGATCATTCATTATTACACTTTATGGGACAAGGTGGCCAAAAAATTGGCTGTTTTGGAACAGTTTTTTGTTTGTTTTGTTTTTACAGCGTTCATCTGAGGGGTTAGGTCATGTGACAGTTTTATAGAGCAGATCATTACGGATGTGGCAATACCCAATATGTATAATTTTTCTTATTTATTTAAGTTTTACACAATAATAGCATTTCTGAAACCCAAAAAATTATGTTTTAGTGTCTCCATAGTCTGAGAGCCATATGTGTGGTTTTTGTTTGTTTTTTTTGTTTTTTTTATAGGAAAAGGAAATTTATTTTTTACATTTTTATTTATTTATTTTTACTTTTATTATTTTCATTTTTTTTTTTATTAGTTCCCTCTTGGATCTTGAAGATCCAGTGGGGCTGATGGTTGTACTATACTTTGCAATGCTCTTGCATTGCAAAGTATAATACAATCAGATGCCTGTAGGTGGCAGCAATGGACGCCTATACCATGGCAACCGGACGCCTTTGCAAAGCGTCCGGTTGCCATGGCAATCAGCGGGCGCTGCGATCGCAGCCCTGATGGTTGAGAGAGAGGGAGCCCCCTCCCTCCATTAACCCCATGGATTCCGCTACTGCGGCATCTATGGGGTTACAGCAGTGTCAGCATAGAGCTGACACACGCTGCTGATGGCGGCGGCTCAGGAATGGAGCCGCCGCTATCACACACACAAGGGGGACCGCATCGGGGGCAGGGGACAGGGGGCAGCGGACAGGGGGCAGCATTTTACTTACAGATCGGGGCAGGAGGGGGCGGACCGCATCGGGGGGGCAGGATAAGAAGATTGACAAGAAGGGGGCACAGATCGGGGCAGGAGGGGGCGGACCGCATCGGGGGCAGGACAAGAACAAGGAGGGGGCACAGATCGGGGGCTTCAAGGGGGCACAGATCGGGGGCTTCAGGACACATTACCGATTTCAGGCTCTGATCTGCAGAGCGCAGATCAGAGCCTAAAACCGGCATTTTAACACTGCCGCGATCCGATTGGTTAGTCTGCATAGGCTAACCAATCGGATCGATTGCCGGCAAGGGGCCACTCTGATTGTGGCCCCTGATTGGCATTACTGCACTGTATGCTGTCCGTGACAGCATACAGGGCAGGGGCAGAAGCTTTAATCCAAGCGTTTTGCAGCGCTTGGATTAAAGAGCTGCCAGAACGTATATATACGTGGTAGCTGCACGGGGGTATGTGCAGCTATCACGTATATACAGGGAGTGCAGAATTATTAGGCAAGTTGTATTTTTGAGGATTAATTTTATTATTGAACAACAACCATGCTCTCAATGAACCCAAAAAACTCATTAATATCAAAACTGAATATTTTTGGAAGTAGTTTTTAGTTTGTTTTTAGTTTTAGCTATTTTAGGGGGATATCTGTGTGTGCAGGTGACTATTACTGTGCATAATTATTAGGCAACTTAACAAAAAAACAAATATATACCCATTTCAATTATTTATTTTTACCAGTGAAACCAATATAACATCTCAACATTCACAAATATACATTTCTGACATTCAAAAACAAAACAAAAACAAATCAGTGACCAATATAGAGACCTTTCTTTGCAAGGACACTCAAAAGCCTGCCATCCATGGATTCTGTCAGTATTTTGATCTGTTCACCATCACCATTGCGTGCAGCAGCAACCACAGCCTCCCAGACACTGTTCAGAGAGGTGTACTGTTTTCCCTCCTTGTAAATCTCACATTTGATGATGGACCACAGGTTCTCAATGGGGTTCAGATCAGGTGAACAAGGAGGCCATGTCATTAGATTTTCTTCTTTTATACCTTTTCTTGCCAGCCACGCTGTGGAGTACTTGGACGCGTGTGATGGAGCATTGTCCTGCATGAAAATCATGTTTTTCTTGAAGGATGCAGACTTCTTCCTGTACCACTGCTTGAAGAAGGTGTCTTCCAGAAACTGGCAGTAGGACTGGGAGTTGAGCTTGACTCCATCCTCAACCCGAAAAGGCCCCACAAGCTCATCTTTGATGATACCAGCCCAAACCAGTACTTCACCTCCACCTTGCTGGCGTCTGAGTCGGACTGGAGCTCTCTGCCCTTTACCAATCCAGCCACGGGCCCATCCATCTGGCCCATCAAGACTCACTCTCATTTCATCAGTCCATAAAACCTTAGAAAAATCAGTCTTGAGATATTTCTTGGCCCAGTCTTGACGTTTCAGCTTGTGTGTCTTGTTCAGTGGTGGTCGTCTTTCAGCCTTTCTTACCTGGGCCATGTCTCTGAGTATTGCACACCTTGTGCTTTTGGGCACTCCAGTGATGTTGCAGCTCTGAAATATGGCCAAACTGGTGGCAAGTGGCATCTTGGCAGCTGCACGCTTGACTTTTCTCAGTTCATGGGCAGTTATTTTGCACCTTGGTTTTTCCACACGCTTCTTGCGACCCTGTTGACTATTTTGAATGAAACGCTTGATTGTTCGATGATCACGCTTCAGAAGCTTTGCAATTTTAAGAGTGCTGCATCCCTCTGCAAGATATCTCACTATTTTTGACTTTTCTGAGCCTGTCAAGTCCTTCTTTTGACCCATTTTGCCAAAGGAAAGGAAGTTGCCTAATAATTATGCACACCTAATATAGGGTGTTGATGTCATTAGACCACACCCCTTCTCATTACAGAGATGCACATCACCTAATATGCTTAATTGGTAGTAAGCTTTCGAGCCTATACAGCTTGGAGTAAGACAACATGCATAAAGAGGATGATGGGGTCAAAATACTCATTTGCCTAATAATTCTGCACGCAGTGTATACAGATTGCAGACGTGAAGGGGTTAATGTCTATCGTCTCTTTGTAATAGAAGATAGATATCTTTGCGATAGAATGTATAGAAGGAATGATTTTACATAGCAAGCTTTCGAGACAATTCTCCTCCTTTTTGCGATATTATGCCTGACAAAGAGACTGAGAGTTGTCTCTAAAGCTTGTTTTTGATTGATTTTGATAGCCATTAAAAGGTATCATACCTGCAGAACTCCTATTTTTCTCTAATGAAAGGAATAAACCATAGCTAATGTAATTTAGGGTGATCATCTCTAAGAGGTTTCCCTATAGCTTTTTATTGAACTGAAAAGAACCAGCATTGTGGCTACTGGTCTGGAATGCTGATCTTTTTTTATTTTTATTTTTTTTATTAATTATCTTTATTAATATGTCAAAACAAGTTACAATAAACAGAAGAATTGAGTAAACACTCCACATATTCAATATATTTTCCTCTTATCCCTATTCCCCCAGACCAACCCCCTCCCCCCACGCCGAACCTGTGATGCGTCTGCCCTCCCCTCCCCCCTGGCCCCCCACCCAAAAAAAGGGGCAGAGACAGGGGGGGAGGGGAGAGGAAAAATAAAAATAAAAAAAATAATATAAAATAAAAATGTTATAATAAATAAATCAGTAAATAAAGTTTTATAAATTGTTACAACCAGTAAAGTCTTCCAACCTCCCCATATCCTAATCCACTTCTCATCCTCATCTCTCTGCCTGTACAAGATTTGCTCATAGTTTTTTACCTTGTTAACTAGATTTATCCATGTATTTAATTCTGGAGTGTGCCGAGCAAACCAGGTCCGACTAACCAAAATTCTAGCTAGCAGCAATATCCTGCCTAAGAAAATCTTTTGATACTAATGGCTGCTTATTGTGGAAAACTCATTAAGCAAGAACACTTGTGGTTAAAAAGGTATTCGTATTTTGAGTTTATAAATATCTTCAAGATCCGCCACCTTTCTCTTCAGAAGATTAAATTCTATCTTCAGTGTGGAAATTTCAGAGTTTGTTTTTTGGGATTCATTCTGTATAAGAACCATAGAGCTCTCCACATTGTTAACTCTGTCTCGAATTTTTTACAAATCGTCTCTAATCAATCCCCAGTCAACTTGGATAGACCCGAGTTGGGTTTTAATGCCCTGTATTAAGTCCCCGTTCTGTTTTACCGCCAGCAATATTTCTTTTACCGGAGAGGAATTGACACTAGGCATATTTTCTCCCTCTATACCCTCTTCTTGAGAGTGTCCATGGACTTTTTGTGGTTCTATTTCCATCACCTCAAAATTATATTTTTTTTTTGAGCCAATATCCTTTTGTCCACCCCTCGTATTAACCCTTGGAGACCTCAGGAATTGATCTAGTTTTGTCGCTTCAAAGGTTTTAGTACCCGGATTCTGACCGGAAAGGTCTGCCGAGCGCCTACTGGCTTTTGGAGCCATTTCCTGTTCCTATTTCTTTTTTTTTCTTTTTTATTACTTATTCATTTATGTATTTATTTATTTATTTTTTCTTCCTCCCTTTTTATTTCTTCCTCTTCTTTAATTTCTCAAATTTTTTTTCCTCTTTTTTTTGTATTTTGTTCCTTTTATATTTGTATTTGTGTTATATTTTATATTTGTATTCACCTCCTTGTTCTCTCAAAAATAAACCATATAAAAAGTAGGTTAAGTATACTCTAGTACACTTTCATTCTTTTCGATTGGGTTCGTTAGTAGTTAGTATAGGAGGAAAAAGGACATGGGGGAGCCAGAGGGAACAAGCAGGAACATGGAGGCAGGAACAAACAGGAACAATCTCACCAGCTTTTTCCGCTCCTTGACCATCCGAGTGTCCTCGGAGATCCCACCTGGACGTCCAAAAGAAGACCCCTCGATCCCAGGAATCACTGAAGGGGGGGCAGAGCAAAAGGGGGTAGTGGCCGCCAGATAAAACCCTAATGTCCAGGACAGGCAGAGCAGCCGACCTCGCTCCTATAGCCACCACAATCAACCCCTGCCACCGGAGTCAAAGCATGGGACACGGAGCGGAGGAGGTGGGCACTATCACCGGCAAGAACCGGAGAATCAGAAAGCGCACCCGCAATCAAGGAATCCGGGATCCCAGGTGCAACAGGAGCCAGCCGACTGCGCTATGCCCCGCCAACCAGAAAGCAGATGGACCAGAGCGGCAGAAGCGAATGAGGGGGGACAGGGATAGCAGTCCTTCAGTCCAGATGATCCCAACGAGCTGAGTCCCAGAGGTGAGGTGGGGAAGGCAGGAGGATCAGAAGAGCCGGAGACACAAACACCGCTAGGCAACAAGCAGAGTCAGGGGCTAGGGGAACAGCATACACCCCAGGTCCATGGAGGCAGGAACGGCCACGGAGACGCCGAGAGCAGCGGGATAGCGGGGTAGCCGAGCCACGGGGAGAGAGGAGAGCGTGACGTACTACGTCTACGTCATCACGTCATCACTGATCTCTTACCGGAATGCTGATCTTTAGCGTTTCACTGTGCTGTTCTGCATGGTTTTTACATTTGGCATAGATAGGCATATGCATTAGGCCGTGCTACTAATCACATTCTCTCGATCCCCACATCATGGCTTCTAAATGTAAAATCACAAAATAATCACAAGAAGCAAATATCTTACATTCTGGTTCCTCCTGAATGGTCACCGACAGACTGAAGTTGTTGCATTTTCTCTCTTTCTCAGTCTCAAAAGCATGATGGATAGAAAATACCTTGTGGATAAATGGAATTATAATTGTTAAAGTTCATTATAAAGAACATAAAAACTATAACTATAATTCTAATATCCCTCATTATTATTCTGAATATCAACCAGTGACTCTAAGTTGCCTATATAGTGCCTAGAGGGAGTCCGTGGTAGTCTGAAATCCATCTCTTGTCTGATAGAAGGCTCAGGATGTTCCACCATGATCTTGTTAAGAGCAGGTCTCTATCATCTCTACAAGGTATGCGTAAAGGTATTGTCTAAAAAGGAAAGGTATAGGGCGGCTCTCCCTCCGATTGGGGATGGCAATGTGCTCCAAACTGATGTCGCACTCTAATCACCAAAAATTGTACAAAGAAGGTGAATGGGCACTCTTATATCTGGACTCACACAGAATCAACATGGCATCACTAAATTCATTTATTATGTAGATACAAGTATCAAGGGGAATAGGAGATATAGGTATATAGTATATAATACAAATCGATATCCGTACCGATAACTCCAATATTCTATAGCTATTATGCAAATTTATAGAAAGATATCCCTGTGGCATATATTGCCCTCTATATTGTGGCGGAATTGATGGTTCAAATCAACATACTCCACTAGCTGGATATATAGTCATATTTATATTTTTAATATTTTTTATTATTTTTTTTATATGTAATGTTCAATATACATGATTGTATATTTGTTATATATTTTGTATAATTGTTTACATCAAATGACAGTGCAACTAGCTTTATTCAAAATAATCCATAGAAAGGTTTCCATATAAGTCAGTGATGCTTAGGAACAGAAAACGCACCAATGCAAAAAAGACGCAAGGGACATGCAATAGAACCCCAACCTAAGGAGAATCCTATTCAACAGCACCAGATCCATCCCAGATTTACTATAGAGCTCCCTTGTAAGATAGAGAGATAAAAGCTGGTCAGCCAGACAGATCAAACATAGCCACTGAGGAAGGAGGCAGGATAGTCTTCGAAGCGCGTCTGGCGTGGAGGATAAGAGATTTGTATCTGGCAATAACCGGCAAATGGAAAAACTAACATTGCTGTTTTAGCTATTGTTAAAGAAAGCGCTTTTCATCTAAAAGGAGCCCAGATCACTCGGTAGCATCTGACGTGCAACAGGAAGTAGCAGGAAGCTAGTGAAGCTCAATTACCTGCTCAGGTACTGCCGAAGACACGAGCGACGCCCGAGACAAACAGGGAACCATACTACAAAGTAACTCCGGGACAACCAGAGAAGTACCTCTGACCCACAGCAGGACCTGCTCACCAGTCACAACAGACCATATTTGCACCAGTGAGGTATTCCCGAAACCCTCTTATAAAAGATAAAAGTCAGAGGTAAGCTTACCCTTTACTCACACCACGTGGGACCCCACAAACTGGATATCATCTCCATACATGTGAATACAGGACTATTCTCTGACAAATAGCACGATATAACATATAATACGGAAACCTCTTATTAGATCGCATTGTGAATCGAATATTTCAGACTGCAACATTGGATATGAAGCAATATAGTAAGCTACATTCCCAAAAGAGATATCAGATATATCTTAGGGAAGAAATTATACTACCATTACTGCAGAGCTCTTTCAGATTGTGGGCAATACACGATTCATCACTTTGATCAAATAATTAATATAGAAGAATTTTTTCTGTGAGCACATTGGAACTTTAAAGTTCACAATATCTACTGTTGCTGCACGTCCACCATTTTTTGTATATTTTTTCACAATATTTTTCACAGCAGTATACAGACTTTACATGGACTTGGATGCCCTCACCTACAGCTCACAGCTTTGTGTTTGATATACACACCTTCAGTCACAATCTCCTACCTGTGTATTGCAATTTAGGAGGACTTACTCACTTGCTCCAACCCGGGATTTGAACGAACTCTATTTGGGTTGCAATTTCTATATCCCAGTAGCTACCTTACTCAGTCCATGATAACTAGTATGCATATTTTATTGTATCTTTTTGAATAGTTGCAGGATTGCTGATTTTATGCATGACGTCTTGCTTTTTATTATATATTATCGGTACGGATATCGATTTGCATTATATACTATATACCTATATCTCCTATTCCCTTTGATACTTGCATCTACATAAGAAATGAATTTAGTGATGCCATATTGATTCTGTGTGAGTCCAGATATAAGAGTGCCCATTCACCTTCATTGTCTGAAAAGGCCAATCCCTTCAAACACTGGCAAAACGCATTCTTCCCTTACCGTCAAAGTGCCTTGACCTTTCCCTTTTGCAGTAACTGTAAAGTTTCCAACTGCTTTTGTCTGCAAAGAAATAGATTAAGTCATTACAGTCCCAAGAACTCTTATTTCTGCACACCAGCGACTCCTCTTTTACTACTGACCCCATCACATCCCTGGGTTCTTACCGTTGCTGATCGGGTCAGCAAGAGTTCTGAAAGGCTGAGACGAAGAGGTATATGGTTGGTTCTCCCAGGTAATTTGAAGGAGACATCCATTTCCAAGTCTTTGAAAGCTGGTACGACTATCTGGTACTGAGCAAGAGCTTCAAACTGCATCATAGTGGACTAGAACCAAAGAGTTAGAGAAGACTAATGATAAGGACATTGCACCACCCCAGCATATAGAACAATGTTACAGATATTTCTGAGCTAAATTGTTAATGTTTTAATTAAACAATGCAAACGTTAATTGACTTTTTCATTGGATATAAATGTCTTTTGTCACAAGATAACAATGTGATATGTGTTATCACTAGAGAAGAGATGTTTCGGCCGGTTTGCAGAATTAGTGGCAAATCATATAAAAAAGTCTGTTTCCTGGCTGCAGAAAGCCTTTATAATGGTGTAGAACACTGTGCCTTGCATTAACACACATAGGGAGTCTGCTGTGGTAGTGAAACAATACTGTGAGTCAGTATGACACGCACATGACAGGCATCGCTCTTAGAATTACTGCAGACTTCACTTATTTGGGCAGTTACGGGGCCAAAACTGACCATATAATTCAAGTGTGAACTCAGCCTTACAGGTCAATGTTAGCATCAAGAAGAAGCGCACTCCTTTTACACCGTCGGCAGATTCCACATAGATGTCTACAGAACCTGTTCTATTAAACGCTTATACAAGTAGAGCCTCCCCAACAGAGTGAAGAGGGTGTCAGCAGTAAGTTTGTGTTAGACGTCACTGATTATTTTACCCTTCTTCTGATCCATCAGAACAATAACCCCCTAAAAAACGATTCTGTCCGTGAAGCATCCACCTTCACTCGGTCAGCATTTGGTCAGTAATCCACCAGTATTGCTAAAGCCCAAAAAAACAGGAGTGTATCCAAAACAGAGATGACACGTGAATGGAATATTTGCATGTCTTCTGTGTTTTGTACCCACTCCTGCTTTTGGCTACCAAATCATAAGCCAATTCTGATGCAAAACAGGGACCATGTCATGCAGACCTTATAGCTGTTACATATAGAATGTGTCGGCAGATAAGAACCATTTGGCCCATCTAGTCTGCCCAATATACTGAATACTATGGATAGCCCCCGGCCCTATCTTATACACCCTGTACAGAATTATTAGGCAAATGAGTATTTTGACCACATCATCCTCTTTATGCATGTTGTCGTACTCCAAGCTGTATAGGCTCGAAAGCCTACTACCAATTAAGCATATTAGGTGATGTGCATCTCTGTAATGAGAAGGGGTGTGGTCTAATGACATCAACACCCTATATCAGGTGTGCATAATTATTAGGCAACTTCCTTTCCTTTGGCAAAATGGGTCAAAAGAAGGACTTGACAGGCTCAGAAAAGTCAAAAATAGTGAGATATCTTGCAGAGGGAAGCAGCACTCTTAAAATTGCAAAGCTTCTGAAGCGTGATCATCGAACAATCAAGCATTTCATTCAAAATAGTCAACAGGGTCGCAAGAAGCGTGTGGAAAAACCAAGGCGCAAAATAACTGCCCATGAACTGAGAAAAGTCAAGCGTGCAGCTGCCAAGATGCCACTTGCCACCAGTTTGGCCATATTTCAGAGCTGCAACATCACTGGAGTGCCCAAAAGCCCAAGGTGTGCAATACTCAGAGACATGGCCAAGGTAAGAAAGGCTGAAAGATGACCACCACTGAACAAGACACACAAGCTGAAACGTCAAGACTGGGCCAAGAAATATCTCAAGACTGATTTTTCTAAGGTTTTATGGACTGATGAAATGAGAGTGAGTCTTGATGGGCCAGATGGATCGGCCCGTGGCTGGATTTTTAAAGGGCAGAGAGCTCCAGTCCGACTCAGACGCCAGCAAGGTGGAGGTGGAGTACTGGTTTGGGCTGGTATCATCAAAGATGAGCTTGTGGGGCCTTTTCGGGTTGAGGATGGAGTCAAGCTCAACTCCCAGTCCTTCTGCCAGTTTCTGGAAGACACCTTCTTCAAGCAGTGGTACAGGAAGAAGTCTGCATCCTTCAAGAAAAACATGATTTTCATGCAGGACAATGCTCCATCACACGCGTCCAAGTACTCCACAGCGTGGCTGGCAAGAAAGGGTATAAAAGAAGAAAATCTAATGACATGGCCTCCTTGTTCACCTGATCTGAACCCCATTGAGAACCTGTGGTCCATCATCAAATGTGAGATTTACAAGGAGGGAAAACAGTACACCTCTCTGAACAGTGTCTGGGAGGCTGTGGTTGCTGCTGCACGCAATGTTGATGGTGAACAGATCAAAACACTTCCAGAATCCATGGATGGCAGGCTTTTGAGTGTCCTTGCAAAGAAAGGTGGCTATATTGGTCACTGATTTGTTTTTGTTTTGTTTTTGAATGTCAGAAATGTATATTTGTGAATGTTGAGATGTTATATTGGTTTCACTGGTAAAAATAAATAATTGAAATGGGTATATATTTGTTTTTTGTTAAGTTGCCTAATAATTATGCACAGTAATAGTCACCTGCACACACAGATATCCCCCTAAAATAGCTAAAACTAAAAACAAACTAAAAACTACTTCCAAAAATATTCAGCTTTGATATTAATGAGTTTTTTGGGTTCATTGAGAACATGGTTGTTGTTCAATAATAAAATTAATCCTCAAAAATACAACTTGCCTAATAATTCTGCACTCCCTGTATGAAGGATGGCCTTATGCCTATCCCATGCATGCTTAAACCCCTTCACTGTATTTGCAGCTACCACTTCTGCAGGAAGGCTATTCCATGCATCCACTACTCTCTCAGTAAAGTAATTCTTCCTTATATTACTTTTAAACCTTTGCCCCTCTAATTTAAAACTGTGTCCTCTTGTGGTAGTTTTTCTTCTTTTAAATATGCTCTCTTCCTTTACCGAGTTGATTCCCTTTATGTATTTAAAAGTTTCTATCATATCCCCTCTGTCTCTTCTTTCTTCCAAGCTATACATATTAAGGTCCTTTAACCTTTCCTGGT
Source organism: Bufo bufo (assembly GCF_905171765.1). Classification (NCBI taxonomy): domain Eukaryota; kingdom Metazoa; phylum Chordata; class Amphibia; order Anura; family Bufonidae; genus Bufo; species Bufo bufo. Next base: position 796,937,131 of record NC_053389.1, on the reverse strand, counting down.
AAGTTTTATCCTGCAATCCATGTACTAGTTTAGTAGCTCTTCTCTGAACTCTTTCTAGAGTATCTATATCCTTCTGGAGATATGGCCTCCAGTACTGCGCACAATACTCCAAGTGAGGTCTCACCAGTGTTCTGTACAGCGGCATAAGCACTTCACTCTTTCTACTGCTTATACCTCTCCCTATACATCCAAGCATTCTGCTGGCATTTCGTGCTGCTCTATTACATTGTCTTCCCACCTTTAGGTCTTCTGAAATAATTACTCCTAAATCCCTTTCCTCAGATACTGAGGTCAGGACTGTGTCAAATATTCTATATTCTGCCCTTGGGTTTTTACGCCCCAGGTGCATTATCTTGCACTTATCCACATTAAATTTCAGTTTCCAGAGTTCTGACCATTCTTCTAGTTTTCCTAAATCATTTTCCATTTGGCGTTTCCCTCCAGGAACATCAACCCTGTTACATATCTTTGTGTCATCAGCAAAAAGACAAACCTTACCAGCGAGGCCTTTTGCAATATCACTTATGAAGATATTAAACAAAATCGGTCCCAGTACAGATCCCTGTGGAACCCCACTGGTAACATTACCTTGTTTTGAATGTTCTCCATTGACTACAACCCTCTGTTGTCTGTCACTCAGCCACTGCCTAATCCACTCAACAATATGGGAGTCCATGCTCAATGACTGCAGTTTATTGATAAGTCTTCTATGTGGGACAGTGTCAAAAGCCTTACTAAAATCTAGATATGCGATGTCTACTGCACCTCCACCGTCTATTATTTTAGTCACCCAGTCAAAAAAATCTATAAGATTTGTTTGACATGATCTCCCTGAAGTAAACCCATGTTGTTTTTCATCTTGCAATCCATGGGATTTTAGATGTTCCACAATCCTATCCTTTAATAGGGTTTCCATTAATTTGCCTACTATTGATGTCAGACTCACTGGTCTATAGTTGCTCGATTCCTCCCTACTACCTTTCTTGTGAATGGGCACGACATTTGCCAATTTCCAATCTTCCGGGACGACTCCTGTTACTAATGATTGGTTAAATAAATCTGTTAACGGTTTTGCCAGCTCACCACTAAGCTCTTTTAATAATTTTGGGTGTATCTCATCAGGCCCCTGTGACTTATCTGTCTTCACCTTAGACAGCAAACTTAGAACATCTTCCTCTGTAAAGATACATGCATCAAACGATTTAATAGTCATTCTTTCTAGTGGAGGTCCTTCTCCTTTTTCTTTTGTAAAAACTTAACAGAAGTATTCATTAAGGCAGTCGGCTAGCCCTTTATTCTCTTCTACATACCTTCCGTCCTTTGTTTTTAATTTAGTTATTCCTTGTTTTAATTTCCTTTTTTCATTTATATATCTGAAGAATGTCTTATCCCCTTTTTTCATAGACTGAGCTAGTTTTTCTTCTGCCTGCGCTTTAGAAGTTCTTATAACTTGCTTGGCCTCTCTCTGCCTAATCTTGTAGATTTCCTTATCTTCATTGCTCTGGGTTTTTTTATAATTACAAAATGCTAGCTTTTTATTTTTAATGATTTGGGCCACTTCTGCTGAGTACCACATTGGTCTCCTCCTTTTTTTGCTTTTACTGACAAGACTAATGCAATTTTCTGTTGCCTTCAATAATCCACCTTTTAAGTAGTCCCATTTCTCCTGGACTCCATGAAATCCGTTCCAGTCTGATAAGGACTCATTTATGACTAATTTCATTTTTGAAAAGTCTGTTTTTCTAAAATCTAAAACTTTTGTTTTTGTGTGGTGGGACTCTTTCACAGTTCTTATATTAAACCACACTGACTGGTGATCACTAGATCCCAAGGTTTCGCCTACAATGACATCATATACCGAATCCCCGTTTGTGAATACCAAATCCAAAATGGCCTCCCTCCGGGTTGGCTCCTCAACCACTTGTTGTAGAGATAACCCCAGTAGGGAATTTAGAATATCTGTACTCCTGGTAGAACTTGCTATTTTGGTTTTCCAGTTTATATCTGGAAGATTGAAATCTCCCATAATGATAACTTCTCCTTTCATTGTCATTTTAGCTATTTCTTCAACTAGTAGATCATCTAGTTCTTTAACTTGACCAGGTGGTCTATATATCACACCTACACGAGTTACTGCATGGTTAGCAAACTGCAACGTAACCCAAACTGACTCTATGTTGGCCTCACCAACTTGTATTAGGTTAGATTTAATGCTATCTTTCACATACAGGGCCACTCCTCCTCCTTTCTTGCCTTCTCTGTCTCTTCTGTATAAAGAGTACCCTGGTATGGTTATGTCCCAGTCATTTCTTTCATTAAACCATGTCTCCGTAACAGCCACTAAATCTACATTCTCAGATGCCATTATTGACCCAAGTTCATTGATTTTTTTACCTAAACTGCGAGCAGGATCCACTGTGCATCTTATTTTTCCTTGCTTCTAACAGATCAGAAGAAGAGTCAAATAAATGATGATGTCAGCCTGGCAAAGGTCAGTTTCTCCACATTTTGGGTGGACCGGCAAGTTCTTCTTGGGGCAACTATAACCCCTGTCGCACTAAACTCACTCTGATGCCACACTACTGGCTGGGCAGGACAGCTTTTCCAGGGCAAACTCTGCCAGTTGCGGCCAAATATCCAGTTTGGCTGCCCAGTAGTCCAGAGGATCTTCAATGTGGGGTGGCAGGGTGCTGTCCAAGTATGCCACCATCTGCTGGTTCAGGTCGTGCTCCAGGTCTAGCTGCTGCTGGTGAGTAGTTTCTTCACTAGGCGGGTGAAGAAAGCTGATAATCAGTGACTCTAGACTCAATTTTCTGCTAATGGAGCTAGAACTGCTCCTACCGCCCCCCCCCCACCCTGCTACAGCAGCCATGGCAGAGGAACGTGAGCGCATAGGGTCCCCCCGGTCCGACCTGCGAGAGGATGGACGATGGTGCAGATAGGTAACAGCGGGTGTAAAAAAGTCCCCCCATTTTGGACCGGTAGTGAGGGTCCAACAAGGAAGTCATCACTCTGCCGGATGGTGACAATTCGGCTGTCACTACGCAAGCAAGTGAGCATTCATCGGGCCATTTGTGCAAGTGTCTCGGAGGTACTACCTGCCTCCATCTCCACTGCATACTGCCACAGTGTGTCTGGGTCCTCTACCTTGTCTTTTTTATCGCTCTGTATTTCCTTTGGCTGCTCCTGCTACTCCTCTCCTATCACCTGTGTATAAAAACCACCCATTTTGCTACACATTGCTAGTGCTCCAATTTCCTCCTCCTCCTCCTCCAGTTCAGCCCCCAGAGGGCTCATGTGGCCGTGAGATCTAGGCACCACGTTTCCAGTTTCCTGACCAGCCAGATTTACCAGCATCTGTTCCAAGACATGAAGCAGTTGTCACAGCCAGACAGCTGAGAAGCACTCACAGGAGCTTCTCAGATCCTCCTCCTTGAATTTCTTTGTTTTGGTTTAGTTTCTCATCTCGTTAGTCTATCTCAGCTGTCATGCAGTTAAACTGATCGCTACCCTTTAAGTTCCTCCCCATAATGCAGTAGTGTGCGGCTGATACAACTTCCTGGAGTGTGTGTGCATGCTGTTCCCAGTTGTCAGTCGTCATTCGTCTGCAAGATAAGTGCTGTTTATGTATTTATTATTTTGTCTTTTCTGGATCCAGGTGACCCTGACTCCCTCCGTGTCAGTGTAGGGAGCCAGTGGTCGTGTCCCTTCACTATTGTAGGGTCTTCAGGTAATAGATAGCCGAGGAACGTGGATATGCGGCCATCCACCTTTGGGGTGTTCGCATAGGCTGAGCAGTGAGGGAGAGTGGCAGGTCTATTGCAGGGGTCTCCCTTTGTTCCTTAGTTGTGGATCCAGAGAGACATTGTTTATATGGTATTGTCTTGTTTCCTGTACACCATCCGTGACAGCAGTGGAATGACGTTGTTCATCCCGTAGTCCTGGCGACTGACAAAAAACATGGTCTTCTCAAAGGGCTTGAGCAAACGGCAGGTGTCACGCATGAGCTGCCACTGGCTGACATCGAAGTTACACAAAGGAGTACGCTGTCCGTTTGGATCATTAAGAAACCATGTATGGCCTTTCTCTGTTCGTACAGTCGGTTCAACATATGGAGGGTGGAATTACAACAGGTGAAAATGTTGCATATCACCTATGTTGGGGGATGTCGTTCTGCCGCTGCAGCTCAAGGAGGATGTGCCTTATGGTGTACGAGTGTCTAAAGTGCATGCAAAGTTTACTGGCCATTCTTAGGATGTCTTGCAAATGGGTGTAAGACTTCAGGAACCGCTTGATCATGTGTGCCATGCAGGGCGCATGGCTCAGCCCTCGTTGACGCAGCACCGACACCATGTTCTTCCCGTTGTCGTTCACCATTCTGATTCTGAGTTGTCGCAGAGAAAGCCAGTATTCGATTTCTTGATGAAGGACACAGAGCAGTTCCTCCCCTGTGTGACTCCGTTTGCCCAGGCAAACTAGGTGCAGAACAGTGTGACACCACCGTGCCCTGCACATGTGGTATGCTGGAGGGGCACTGTGTAGTGTCCGTGCAGTGGAGGCTGAGGACACGGTTGTGGATGAGGAGGCAGAGGCGGACATTGTCGCAGGACCAACGGCATGAGAACGTGGAGGCGGAAGCCTGGCCAAGTTGCTGGTGTGGCTGTGCAGGAACCACATTCACTTAGTGGGCTGTAAAGGACATGTATTGTCCCTGACCATAGTTACAGCTCCACACATCAGCGCTGCCATGCACATTGGCAGACACCGAGAGGCACAAGGACTGGCCCACTTTTTGTTCTACATACGTGTGCAGGGCTGGTACTGCCTTTTTGCCAAATAAATGATGGCTTGGGACTCTCCTTCTCGGCTCGGCACAAGCCATCAGTTCTCTGAAAGGTGCAGAGTCCACCACTTGGAAATGGAGGGACTGCAGCACCAGCAACTTGGAAAGGAAGGGACAGCACCAGCACCAGCTTCTGCACCGTTGGATGAGTGCACACATACTGTTGTCCCTTGGCAATCGCTTCGGTGATCGATTGCTGACCGAATGACTGATGAGGAGTAGGAGGAGGAACAGGATCATCAGGACCAGCAGATGATGGGAAGGACAGACAGCTCCCTTTGGCTGAGGTGGTGGAGCCTTAACTGCCTGAAATCGGGTGCATGCCACTGGGTGATGCAGCGGTTGCTGCGGCAGGATGGACCACCACATCGGATCCACGGTTCTCCCAGGCTACTTTGTGGTGACACTGTGTGACGCATGGCCGTGGTGCCAACATTGGCACCCTGGCCACACTTTACCTTCTGCCCACAGATTCTACAAATGACCATGTTCACTTACTCTGGCGGCTTAACAAAAAACTGCCACTGCAGAGTAGGTGATTTTATCCCCAACACTCCGCATTGACTGACTGCTACCGCCGCTGCTTCCGTGAACCCCTGTACCACTACTGTATTTTCCGGGCAGATAGGCTTCTGCAAAATGGGGGGTCTACCCCGGGCATGTTTGGCTATGACCTCCCACTGCTGCCTCACGGGCAAGCTGCCACCCTCTTCTCCCGATGATGATGAAGCCCCTAATTTACCCGGCTCCCACATGCGATCAGCTACATCATCACGTCACTGATGTCCTCCTCAACTGTCTCTGGGTCAGGAGCCTGACCTCTTGCAACACCAGCTCCCATGCCACTATCTTCATGACTACTTGCCCGCCTACCAGAGGAAGCGGCGGATGTCTCTTCCACATCTTGGCAGGCCATTAGCTGCTGACTGTCCTCTAGTAGCTCATCCTCTCTGTATAGTGGAGCTGAGCCCACAGCATATAATGCTTCTCTGGATGAGGGAACAGAAAAGGACAGAGGCAAGTTGAGGACAGGTGAGGTTACAGGGTCTGCTCCCGGGCCATGCCAACTAAGAGTTGAGTCTGACGAACCCACCGACTCTTGGCTGGGGGTGTCTGATGTCACTTGGGGCAAAGTGGATGACCGGGTCAACCATTCAAGAACCACTGGGTTGCTAGTCAAGACACGACCGCTAGATGACACCGGGAGTTGAGGCCTCTAGCTGCGACTCCTGCTACCACGCCCCCTTACTTTGCTGCGACCTATGTCTGCGCCAGAAACATTTAGGCCTGTGCCCCTCCCCTATGCACTCTGAAATACTATTATCCTGGTTCTTTATGATATTGAATAAAAACAAAAAATTAGGGAGTCTTGTAGCCTCAAACCCTGGCTGAAAAAAATAAAAAAAAGTTTTTAAAATAATGAACATAAAAAATAAATAATATCTAAAAATTTAAATCACCACCCTTTCTGTAGAATAAAAAAATATAAACATCATGGGCATCACCGAGTCGGAAAACGCCCGTACTATTAAAATATCAAAATATTTTTCCAATAAAATGAATGGCGTAACAGAAAAAAGGGACACAATGGCCAATTGGCTATTTTTATATCGCCTCACTTACTCCCAAAAAATTTAATTTTTTATTTTCTTTGTTTAATAAATTGATATTATTTTGATTTATGTCGCTGGGCTTGGCGTTTTATGTTCCCTTCTTAACACACGTATGGAGAATAGTAAACTGTCATTTCTTTGGGGATCACTAGCTTGATGGACTGACATATATTTCTGCTTCCCCAGGCAACTGGACTTAACTGTCGTGTAACAATTAAGTTCTGTTTTTATCCCTTTTTTTTTTATACACTGTTATTTTGCATTATATGTATATGTCTGCTTTATGTTGTCTTTTTTAAGATAACTATTTTTGTACACACTGTCCTTTTTTTATATTAAAACTTCACTCTAATATGAGCCTTCGTGTGATCTAACAATTCCATGACCCTAGAAGAAGCATTAATTACTGTATATTGATGTATTAACCTTGTGAATGCTAGCAGTTGTAGAAAGTACTTAGGTGTTATTTAATGCAAGGTGTCTCGTCTGCCTGATATGACGAGTGGTGGCAGCTAAGATTGATTAGTTTCAGATGACAGAGTGCTGAAAGAGGGAGGGAGGTCCAGGACCCTGTAGGCCCCCATCCTGAATCTAAGTCTGTGTGATCCTAACATAAAAGGTATAACAAATTTAAGTTATTTAAAAAAAAAATACAAATTTATAACATAACATTAGTATTAAGACATAGGTGTAATAAATGCATTATGTATACATATACACACACATCTCATATATAAAAAATAATTTCTGTCTGTTCTTTATGCATGGCCAAACAACTGGATCAATTTGCACCAGGTGTCCAGGACGGTTTTAGACCAGCTCTCAGCTCTCTAGCATATACCATTCCTGAGATATTCCCAAAAAATACAAATATGGCACCATCACATGACCTGTATTAGCCAATAGAAGCCTGCAGGTCTTTCACTCATATCCCAACTGCCATTCACACTGTCACAAGACCCTTATCAGCCAAAAGAAGCTCACAGGTCCTTCAGACTCAACATACACACAATTTTACACCAGGTTTCCATAATAACCCAGTAATTTTTCTTCACTGCTATAGGTCACCTTTAACCCCTTCCCGACCTTTGACATACTGTTTTGTCATGGGAACCACTGAGTTCCCGCACTTTGACGTAATAGTACGTCATAGTGATCGCGCAGGCACCGGAGCGGTGCGCGCGATCACTGCAGGGGCCCGGCAGTCTTTGGCAGCCGGGCCCCTGCTGTATCCGCCGGCATCGCTGTAAAAGCAGATGCCGGCGGATTAACCCCTAATATGCCGCGGTCCGCGCTGACCGCAACATAGAAGAGGTTTGTGTCTGGTGAACGATCGCATCGAGTCCCCGCACTGCTGTGGCGGGGACCCGATGCGACACAAGGCAGCCCGATGCCACGCAGAGGCTGGCCAATGCCTTGCACGGCATCGGGAACTACCTTCTATGGGTGCCGAGGAGATTCAGCCTCAGGCCCGGTCTCCTAGGCAACCTGTTAGTGTATGACTCAGTGTCATACACTAACAGGCAATGCATTACAATACAGATGTATTGTAATGCATTGCAGAGGGGATCAGACCCCCAAAAGTGAATGTCATAAATAAAGTAAAAAAAGTTTTTAAAAAAGTGTTTTTAATAAATTAATAAAGTAATAAAATTAATAAAGTAAAAAAGAAAAAAAAACAAAACAACTTTCCACTTATTTTATAATAAAAAACAGAAAAAAAACAAAACCCCACACATATTAGGTATTGCCGCGTCCGTAATGACCGGCTCTATAAATATATCACATGATCCACCCTGTCTGATAAACACCATAAAATTTTAAAAAAAACTGTGTAAAAAAAGCAATTTTTGTCACCTTACATCACAAAAAGTGCAACACCAAGCGATCAAAAAGGCGTATGCCCCCCAAAATGGTATCAGTAAAACAGTCACCTCATCCCGCAAAAAATGAGCTCCTTCCTAAGACAATCGCAAAAAAATAAAAAAAAACTATAGTGCTCAGAACATGGAGACACTAAAACATCAGATATTTTTTTGTTTCAAAACTGCTATTATTGTGCTAAAGTGAAATACATAAAAAAATATACATATTAGGTATCGCCACGTCCATAACAACCAGCTCTATAAAAATATTACATGACCTAACCACTCAGGTAAACACCGTAAAAGAAATTAAAAAAAACCTGTGTAAAAAAAAAAAGCCATTTTTGTCACATTACATCACAAAAATTGCAACAGCAAGTGATCAAAACGGCGTATTCCCCCCAAAATAGTACCAATCAGACCAGCACCTCATCCTGCAAAAAATGAGACCCTACCTAAGAGAATCGGTCAAAAAATACAAAAACTATGGCTCTCAGACTATGGAGACACTAATATAAAAACCTTTATCCAGCTCACCTCCCTGGTCGAATGTGTAGTCCCGGCTCCAGAGGCCCTGGGGAGTGTTCCCGTAGCAGGCTGCAGGTAAGTAACGAAAGAAAAAGGTCCCGGAGACAAATAGAATTCCTCTGTCAGCTCTTCTTTATTATTCACGTATGGTTGACAGACATAACCACCAAGTACACGGCAGGAACATTGACGCGTTTCGGGTGAGTACCCTTAGTCTGTCGGGTGAGTACCCTTATGTCTGTCAACCATACGTGAATAATAAAGAAGAGCTGACAGAGGAATTCTATTTGTCTCCGGGACCTTTTTCTTTCGTTACTTATATGGAGACACTAAAATATTATTTTTTTTTTACTTCAAAACTGCTATTATTGTGCTAAAGTGAAAAAAATTTAAAAAGTATACATATTAAAGTATCGCCACGTTGTTAACAAACAGCTCTATAAAAATATCACATGACCTAACCACTCAGGTCAACACCGTAAAAAAAATAAAACTGTATTAAAAAAAGCCAATTTTGAGACACTAAAATATCATTATTTCGGTTTCAAAAATGCTATTATTGTGTAAAACTTAAATAAATAAGAAAAAGTAGACATATTAGGTATTGCCACTTGTGTAATGATCTGCTCTATAAAAAAGACACATGACCTAATCCCACAGGTAAACGCTGTAAAAATAAAACATCCGTGCCAAAACATCCATTTTTTTGTTACCTTGCCTCACAAAAAACTTAATATAGAGCAATAAAAAAATCATATGCACCCCAAAATAGTACCAATAAAACTGGCACCTTATCCCGTAATTTAAAAAATGTGGTTACTTTTTTGAGTTTCTACTTTCAGGGTTCGTCAGGGGGGCTTCAAATGCGACATGGTGTCCAAAAACCAGTTCAGCAAAATGTGCCTTCCAAAAACCGTATGGCATTCCTTTCCTTCTGCGCCCTGCCGTGTTCCCATACAGCGGTTTACGACCACATATGGGGTGTTTCTGTAAACTACAGAATCAGAGCAATAAATATTGAGTTGTGTTTGGCTGTAGACCCTTGCTTTGTAACTGGAAAAATAATTATTAAAATGGAAAATCAGCCAAAAAAGTGAAATTTTGAAATTGTATCTCTATTTTCCATTAATTCTTGTGGAACACCTAAAGGGTTAACAAAGTTTGCAAAATCAGTTTTGAATACCTTGAGGGTATAGTTTCTAGAATGGGGTCATTTTTGGGTGGTTTCTATTATGTAAGCCTCGCAAAGTGACTTCAGACCTGAACTGGTCTTTGAAAAGTGGGTTTTTGAAAATTTCTGAAAAACTTCAAGATTTGCTTCTAAACTTCTAAGCCTTGTAACATCCCCAAAAAATAAAATGTAATTCCCAAAATTATCCAAACATGAAGTAGACATATGGGAAATGTAAACTAATAACAATTTTTGTAGGTATTACTATGTATTATAGAAGTAGAGAAATTGAAACTTGGAAATTTGCTAATTTTTCCAAATTTTTGGCAAATTTTGGTATTTTTTTATAAATAAAAATGAATTTTTTTACTCCATTTTACCAGTGTCATGTAGTATAATATGTGACGAAAAAACAATCTCAGAATGGCCTGTATAAGTCAAAGCGTTTTAAAGTTATCACCACATAAAGTGACATGTCAGATTTTCAAAAAATGGCCTGGGCAGGAAGGTGAAAACAGGCCCGGGGTTGAAGGGGTTAAAGGGGCAGGGCGCTGTGAATGATATTGTTAAGGGAGCGGAGTGCTGTGGAGATGACAGTTAAGTGGGAGGCTACTGTGGATGTCACAATTAAGGGGAGGGTCTGCTATGGAGGTCAGTGTTAAGGGGCGGGGTGCTGAGGAGGTCACTGTCAAGGCAGCTGGGTACTGTGGAAGTCACTGTTAAAGGAATGGGTGCTGTAGAGGTTACTGTTAAGGGGCCAGGGTACTGTGGAGGTCACTGTTAAGGGGACAGGCCGCTCTGGAGATCACTGTTAAGGCAGTGGGGTACTGTCGAAGTCACTGTTAAAGGGGCAGATGCTGTGGAGGTCACTGTTGAAGCAAAGGAGTACTGTAGAAGTCCCTGTTAAAGGGGCAGGTGCTGTGGGAGTCTCTGTTAAAAAGGCAGGGAATGGTGGAGGTCACTGTTAAGGGAGTGGGTACTGTGGAGGTCACTGTTAAGGGGGTTCGGTACTGTGAAGGTGACTGTTAAAGGGGCAGCACTGTGGAAGTCACTATTAAGGGGGCATGGCACTGTGGAGTTCACTCATAAGGAGTGTGGTGCTGTGGAGGTCACCATTAAAGGGCGGGCGCTGTGAGGGGGTCACTCTTAAATGGGTAGGTTGTAGGTCACAGTTAAAAGGGCAGGGTTCTCTAAAGGTCAATGTTAAGGGGGTGGGGCCCTGTGGAGGTCACTGTTAAGGGGTAGATCTCTGTGGAGGTGTTAGAGGGTGAGGATATACCCTTAAGTGGACCTTCATGTGAACTGGGATTATTTGCAGGGTGCTCCTATGAAACACAAAGGCTGCATCAGTTCAGTGTTAGGTACTTATAGACTGTTACTACCAGTAGTACTAACTCCAGCCACCAGATGCCGCTGTTTCCCTTGTGAGCTGGCTGGACTGAGTCAAGGGCTGCAGGAAGTAAGGAACTCTGTTTGTGCTGCAGGAGTCAGAGAGATTATTCAGTGAAAAGGAGCCGTGCTGGAGTTCTGGATCCGTACAGCAACTGATACCAGTAGCTTCCCTGTGATGACTTCAGGAGGGAAAGGTTCCGCCGGCACCGTGAGCCATAGCAGATCCGGATCTGGTGAGTCGTGAACAGTGTGCACACTAAAGGTAGAGGATCAACTTGGGATGCAGGGTGTCTGTGTTTTTAGTTTCAGTGGCAGGCAGGAAGCTCCGCAATCAGAAAATAATCATAACAGAAGACGAGTGTAGAAATAGACTGTCAGCCAGAGCGCTCCAAGGCTGGAGTCACTGCAGAGTATTAGTATTTAGAGCGCTGCTGTGAGGAAATATGAACAGCAGTAATTCTTAGACCAGGAGAAGCAGCCAGTCTGTAAACCACTGGGCATTTTAGCTTGTTTACAGTGTCTGTTAGAGAAGAGAAATAATATAGGTTTTAAAGGAAGTGAAGTTTTAAAAAACAGTACTTGAAAAGAGACGCAGCCAGGTCTGAAGGACCAATTGTTATAGTCACTATTAAAGTAATAGTGCTGTGAGTTCCCATTTAATCTGCACCATAACAGATTCGGATCTGGCGAGTTGTGAACAGCGTGCACGCTAAAGGTAGAGGATCAACTTGTTTCTGTGTAGACCTACACCGGTTACTCAGCGGCACAGTATCGACTTGTAGGCTCTGCTGTGCCCGCCACCAGTTAGGTTTGTTCTTTCTCAGCGGCACAGTATCGACTTGTAGGCTCTGCCACGTTAGGTTCATCCCGTCAGACAGGAACAGTGACTTCGCGTCTGGAGTATAAGGTACTCTGTGTACTGTATCTCTGTATTGCTGTGTGGCGTTTTGGTCTATAGAGGTTCCAGCAGGTCTGGGTCTGATACTCTGCCGGGTGATAAGTTTGTGAACCCTGTGCTGTGCCACCGGCGGATGGCTCTGCAGACACTACAGCGGATCTATAACGCTAAAGGGAGATAATATAGTTCTGGCAGTCGTACCCACGGTCTTACCTATAGTTAAATTAGGAAACACCTTTCACTACATATTCCGGCGAGTGTCGCAGCACCAGGGTGAGTGCCCCCCATAACTGTAAATACTTATATTGCCATACAGTTGTTTACATGGTGTTTCCTAGGTTTGATTTGTTAGGAATAAAAGTACAAAATGTCCTTATCAACCAGTATGGCCTTGCTGTATACTGGGGAGCCTTTCCTGTCCACGACTTACAACTTAGCATAGTCAGCAGGATACAGCAATCACCATGGACGGGAGTGCTGAAGGAAGCGGTCAGCCAGCTCCAGTGGCTCCGCCCCAAGCATCAAACCCACCGACTCCGTTGGCATTAGCTTAGGTATGCTCCGGTGGGGGCCCTATTACAGAATCTGCCAAAATTTGACTGCAAAAATATGACACTGCAGGACTGGACTGAAAGGATGAGTAGTTCAGTTAGGATGTGCAACTTGACCCCTGAGCTGCATGCAGAGATAGCGTTGTGTGATTTAGAGGGTGACGTTAGATGAACTGTAATGGTACGAACTGAGTCAGAAAGAGACACCCTAGACAAAATATTCACACTACTGGAAGTGGCCCAAAGGGGGCGTGCCAAAGTAACACAACTGCGGAGTCGTTTCTTTAACCGACCACAGCAAAAGGGTGAGACCTTAATGTAGTATTCGACCTCCCTGCTGGAGATATTGAGGTTTCCGGGAGGTGGAACAGCAACTAAGTGATCAGTTCATAGTGGGGCTCTCCAACAAGTTCTTACAGGACAAATTGCATGTGATGACCTGGACGATACTAGACATGACATTCTCCACCAAGTCTACCTAGCCGCCATGGAGAGAGGAAGAGCACATGCCTGTGGCGACGAGAGTAGTGAGTAGCACCCATGCTACAGAAGGTCGGTCTGCATCTCAAGACTCAGAGTCCTTAAAGGATGTGGTCCAGGCCATGCAGACAGAATTGAGAGAACTTTGGCTGGAAGTGTCCCAGATGAAGGCAGGATCAGCCCGGCCTCCAGAAATGACCCCAGCACCCCGCGCCACTCCCCCCCCCCCCCAGGATAACTCAGGTTCGGGGGCTAGTCAAAAGAGGGCCCCTCTGCTGGACTTGTCAACAGTACGGCCATATGGCCAGAGTGCCCAGAACAGATGAAGTCTGAGCCAATGTTAAACTTCTGACCGCCGCAGTAGCTGTGCTTCCTGTGGCAGTACACCAGAAGCCAAGCCCTATGCATGAGGAACACGACCTGTAAGCCAGCAGCCCCGTTATGGAAGCCGAGTTGGAAGGCCAGAAGGTACTCTGCCTAGTTGATACAGGATCGGAGTGCACCCTTATGCCTCTGGAGTTCTTCGAAAGACACTTTGGACATATGAAGGAGCCGGAAGATGGGAGCGTCAACAGGCTGACAGCTGCCAATAACAGAGAGATGGACGTCTGAGGGATAGTCTGGATGCTGTTTGGGCAAGACGTCGGCAAAAAGTGGGTCATGCTGGTGGACCATTCGTCCCGGAGAAGGATGGATGTGACGCTAGGTATGAACGTGCTGAGAGACCTAGACCATCAACTCTATGCCAAAGAAGGGCCGAAGCAACGGGCCACCACACACCACCCGACCCATAAGGTTCTACAACAGATGTGAGAAGCTGCCGCGGAGGACCCCGGTGAAAATCCGACCTCGACGAGAACAAATATTGATGCTGCCGGTGGGGGCTGGATGACAACTGAATGGACTGGAGGTCCTGATCAAGCCCGCTTACCAAGAGGAAATGAAGCCTCGCCCACTAGTAGCCCAGGCCCTCGCTATTGTGAAGGATGGATGTGTGCCCGTACGCTGCCTCAAGGTTGATGACTGCGAATGAACCATTCCTGGGAATACCTTGCTGGCCAAAGTTTATGAGTCCGAAGGGGATATTCCTCGATGAAGAAGCTTCACGCTACATCCAGATAAGATAACAGATCAGATTGGACCTATGCTGTGGAGGTCCATCAAAGGGAGAGCTCGACAGCGGAGTCGACCGGTCGAGTGATCATGGCCCGGATGGGGGTGGACTGCAAGACCCTGGCTCCAGGACAACAGAAGTTGCTGGATGACTCCCTTTGGGAATTTCAGAAGGCATTCTCAAGACATGATGAGGAATTTGGGTGTGCTGCCACAATCGAACATGAAATCCCCACCAGCGATGCTGCACCGATCAGGGAACATTACCGGCAAATCCCATCTAAAATGTACCAGGAGATGAAGGATATGGTGGTCAGCATGTTGTAAAACCAGGTGATCCAGGTGAGTCAAAGTCTTTGGGCTGCTCCAGTAGACTTGGTGCAGAAGAAAGATGGGAGTCTCCGGTTCTGTGTGGATTATCGGAAGCTGAATGCCCAGACTATCGAAGATGTACACCCCCCTCCACGGATTGAGTAGTCATTGTCTGTCCTGAGTCATGCAAAGTTCTTCTCGACTCTTGATCTGGCCAGTGGGTATTGGCAGGTACCGGTGGCCAAGAAGGACAAAGCGAAGATGGCCTTCTTCCTACCTATGGTACTCTACGAGTTCAATCAGATACCGTTTGACCTGTCCAATGCCCCGGGAACATTCTAGTGGTTGATGGAGCACTGTCCGGGGGATCTCAACTTTGAGTCGGTATTGATATACCTGGACGACATAGTAGTGTTTGGGGCCTAGTTTGAGGATCACCTCCAGAAGCTGCGACAGGTCCTAGGATGGCTGCGAGACCATGGGCTCAAGATCAAGCCCAAGAAGTGCCATCTGTTTAGACAGCAGATAGAGTATTAGGGACATTTGGTCACCCAGAAGGGGGTAAAGATGGCCCCCAGCAAGGTGGATGCCGTCTAGAAGTGGCCCAATCCACGTACACAACAAGAGGTGCGGGCATTCGTGGGACTGGACAGCTACTACAAGAGGTTTATACCCAAATTGCTCATTTGGTGGGCCCGTTAAACGAGTTATCAAGGGCCACTGTGGAGGGCCGAAAAAAATCGTCTCATTGAGTGGGGACCCCGGCAACAAGAGGCCTTTGAGGCAGTGAAGGAGGCACTGACCAGTGCCCCAATTCTGGCTTATGCGTGGTTCAACACCCCATTCCTGCTGTACACTGACAGAAGTCTACATGGTCTGGGGGCCATGTTATCCCAAGTTCAGGATGTATGTGAGAGAGTCATTGCCTATGGTAGCCGGTCTCTGACAGAGTCAGAGCGCAACTCTGACAACTATAGCTCCTTTAAATTGGAACTACTGGCACTGGTGTGGGCCATGACTGAAAGGTTTGCGGAGTACCTGACAGGTGCAGAGGTGACCGTGATGATGGATAACAACCCGTTAGCACATCTGGATAATGCCAAGCTCGGTGCGCTTGAGCAGAAGTGGTTGGCTCGCCTTTCTAAGTACCAATATTGCATCAAGTTCCGGTCAGGTAGGGAGAAATGCAACGCTGATGCACTCTACCGAGTCCCTGTAAGGTTGTCGACTCAGAGTGCCGATGAGGAGCTATAGGTCACAAACTCCTGGCCTTGGTCTGGGATGTCCTTGGTGCTGGGAAAGACATTGGCCGATTGGGAGAGAGTCCAGAAAAGCTGCCCGGACCTGTGTAAAGTGAAAGAATGGGTCCAGACCAAGATCTGGCCTCAGCCAGAAGAGTGGGCCCGTCTGACTCCAGAGGGCCAAAAGTTTTTGAGGCAGTGGGATAAGCTGACTGTTACCCAGGGCCTCCTGTGTCGGACCATATATTTACAGTCAGAGCTGCAGTACCGGCAACAGAGAGGGACGTCCATTTTGGGAGCGACAAAACGTTCCAGTGGCTCCAACGGCTAGTATACTGTCCATATCTGGCAGACATGGTGGCTGTGGCATGTCTTAAGTGTCAACCCTGCGGGCTGAGCAAGAGTACTGAACAGGCTCCTGTCCAGGCCATACAGACTTCAGCACCCCTAGAGCTTCTAATGATCGATTATGTACAGATTGGGTACTCTACCTCAGGACACTCGTACTGTCTAGTCATGACAAATAATTTCACAAAGTAGCAGTGGCTGTACCCACCAGAGACCAGACAGCATAGTCTGCAAACATTCTGCTCTTACTAGTGTAGGGATAGGATGCTGCTGCTGTGAGGGAGAGAATAGGAAATAATCTGTTATTAGAAGTGCTTGTTAACTCTGCGATCTACAGCGATTTTGTTTTGTGGGTGCAGTGTACCATTTTTTTACCCTGCCCTGAGCACTGCATATGTGCATTTGTGACAGACAAATACAAACTTTAAATACAGCAGTTATATTCTGGGTCATTTTTTGCAAGACCCTACATCTGGGGCTTTTGCTCCATTTTTCACAGTGAAATACAAGCTTTAAATACTGCAATTATATTCTCGGTTTAATAAAACACCCATTTTTTGCAAGATAATAAATTTTGGGTCCTTTGCTGAATTTGTGACAGTCAAATACAAGCTTTACATACTGCATTTATATTCAGGGTTTAAAAACAAACCCATTTTTTGCAAGACCCTACATCTGGGGCCTTGGCTGCATTTGTCACAGTGCAATACAAGTGTTAGATACTGCTGTTATACTCTTGTTTTAAAAAAAAAAAACATTTTGAGCAAGATAATAAATTTGCGGCCTTTGCTGCATTTCTGACAGCCCAATGCAAGCGTTATATACCGCTGTTATATTCTAGTATTAAAAAAACACCAATTTTGGGCAAGATAATAAATTTGCAGCCTTTGCTGCATTTCTGACAGTCCAATACAAGCATTAGATACCCCTGTTATATTCTGGTATAAAAAAAAACCACCCATTTTGGGCAAGAACCTACATTTGGGGCCTTTGCTGCATTTGTCACAGTCAAATACAACCAGTCAATACTGCAGTAACATCGTTGCTTGACAAATTAAAATTTTTTGGTACCATGAAGTAATTGTATAAAATTCGCCTGTCACAGTTGTGTGACCTCAAGAATTTTTTCCTCTTTATGACACCGGCACTGCTTTACTCTCAGTGAACTTAATTGTTGATTATTGGCGGTTACATTGTCGCCTGACATAAACCATCTGTTAGTTTAACGCAAAGAATGAGGAAAGCGTCAAATAAGGGACGTGACCCCGGTCGTGGTGCTGCTGGTGGACCTCCTGTTGCAGGGAGAGGACGTAGTCAATCTGTGCCAGCTACACACACAAGTGAAACACCTTCAGGTGGGAGTAGGCGACAGAACCTTCAGCGGTATTTGGTCGGGCCGAATGCAGCTCTACGAATGGTGAGGCCAGAACAAGTACAGGCGATAGTAGATTGGGTGGCTGACAGTGCCTCCAGTTCCATCACATTGTCTCCCACACAGTCTCCTGCTGAAAGATCAGAGTTGGCACCTGCAGCCCATGGCCATCAGTCTTTCACTTCATCCCCTTGCAAATCAGCCAAGCAGTCTGAGCCCCAAGTCATGGAGCAGCCTCTTATGCTTTTTGATGACTCTGCCAGCAGGGTTTCCCAACGGCCATCCACATAGCCCTGCCCCAGAAGTGGAAGAGATTGAATGCACCGATGCCCAACCACTTATGTTTCAAGATGAGTACATGGGAGGACCACCGCAGCACGTCTCGGATGATGACAAAACACAGGTGCCAACTGCTGTGGATTTCTGCAGTGTGCAGACCGACAAGGAGGGCAGGGGTAAAGAGTGGGTGGAAGATGATATGGAGGATGATGAGATACTAGACCCCACATGGAATCAAGGTCATGCGAGTGACCTGTCTAGTTCGGAGGAAGAGGCGGTGGTTGCACAGAGGCACCAGCACAGCAAAATAGGGAGCAGGGTGCAAAAGCGTCTGTTACATTCTTGGGTGACATTTTACCATTGTTGCCGTGTACAAACCTCTGCTCTGCATAGGTGACAGGGACCTAATTTTTATTAAATCGTTTGTTCAATTGGTGGATTGACATGAACACAGTTTTGCCGATGAAAAACGCCTGCTCTGCATAGGTGACAGGGACTTAAATTTCTAAAATTCATCTTTAATTGACGCGTGCTCCCTCCTTTCATTCAATCCTTCTGTTTTAACAACTTGTCCCACATTTCCGCTCGATCACATTTCAGCTATTGACCTCCCTTGAATGTGGTATCCCTTTCTCACGCTCCCTCTCCGGCGTGGAACCCTGATTCCCCGCTAACCGTGATCAACATGGTAGGCTCAGAAGAGAACATCGAAAGTTGATAGAGAAGATATCCAATTGGATCGTGGACGTCCCGGGGACGTGCGATCAGGCAGAAGTTATCTAGAGTCAACAAAGCAGCAGCAGGGCCTCTCCAGTCTAACGTTTCCAAATCTAAAATACCCCAGTGACATATAATTTTTTTATTAATCATTCCAATAACAGGGCATCTTAAGAGTCCTGTATTGTTATTAGTGACGATACACTACCTCCCCGAGTCGGAAGTGGATAATTGCCTCGCGCCTCCTCCTTTACTTGGAAGCTTCGGCTTCAATAATTTGTCCCACATTTCCGCTCGATCACATTTAATTTCATCCATTGACCTCCCTTGGATGTGATATCCCTTTCTCATGCTCCCTATCCGACATGGAACCCTGTTTCGCCGCTAACCATGATCAACATGATAGGCACAGAGAAAAACATCGAAAGTTGATAGAGAAGATATCCAATTGGATCGTGGAAGTCACGGGGACGTGCGATCAGGCAGAAGTTATCTAGAGTCAGCAAAGCGGCACCAGGGCCTCTCCTGTCTAACGTTTCCAAATCCAAAATAACCCAGTGACATTCCATGTCATTTTTTATCAATCATTCCAATAAGGCCTCATGCACATGACCGTTCATTTTTTTGCGGTCGCAAAGCGCAGATCCGCAAAACACAGATGGCTTCCGTGTGCTTTCCGCAATTTGCGGACAGACTTTAATGTAACTGCCTATTCTTGTCCGCAAAACGCGGACAAGAATAGGACATGTTATATTTTTTTTTTGTGGGGCCACGGAACGGAGCAACGGATGCGGACAGCACTCTGAGTGCTGTCCGCATCTTTTGCGGTCCCATTGAAGTGAATAGGTCCACATCAGAGCCGCTAAAACTGCGTCTCGGATGCGGACCAAAACAACTGCCGTGTGCATGAGGCCTAACAGGGCATCTTAAGAGTCCTGTATTGTTATTTATTGTCACTGCCTCCCCGAGTCAGGAGTGGGTAATTGGGAAGTGGGTAATTGCTGTGCGCCCCCTCCTTTCCATCGATCCTTACGCTTTGATAACTTCTCCCACATTTCCGCTTGATCACATTTCCTCCATTGACCTCCCTTGGATGTGGTATCCCTTTCTCAGGCTCCCTCTCCGGCCTGGAACCTTGATTCCCTATTACCACCATGGTAGGCGCATAAAATAACTTTGAAAGTTGATAGAGAAGATATGCAATTTGATCGTGGACATCACGGGACAGAAAGGGATTTTTCAAAATTTTACTATTTATACATCACAGATTATACAAGGCCTACAAGCCTCATCTCTTGTTTCATGCAGTACCCCGAATTAGCACATCTCACACCCTTTGCCAGTTGGTGAACACAATAGCACCTTCCTCCCTTAGGCCTCATGCACACGACCGTATTTTTTCACGGTCCGCAAAACAGGGTTCCGTTGGTCCGTGATCCGTGACCGTTTTTTCGTCCGTGGGTCTTCCTTGATTTTTGGAGCATCCACGGACATGAAAAAACAGTCATTTTGGTGTCCGCCTGGCCGTGCGGAGCCAAACGGATCCGTCCTGAATTACAATGCAAGTCAATGGGGACGGATCCGTTTGACGTTGACACAATATGGTGCAATTTCAAACGGATCCGTCCCCCATTAAATTTCAATGTAAAGTCAGGAGTTAATATACCATCGGATCGGAGTTTTCTCCAATCCGATGGTATATTTTAACTTGAAGCGTCCCCATCACCATGGGAACGCCTCTATGTTAGACTATACTGTCGGATATGAGGTTACATCGTGAAACTCACATCCGACAGTATATTCTAACACAGAGGCGTTCCCATGGTGATGGGGACGCTTCTAGTTAGAATATACTACAAACTGTGTACATGACTGCCTCCTGCTGCCTGGCAGCACCCGATCTCTTACAGGGGGCCGTGATCAGCACAATTAACCCCTCAGGTGCCGCACCTGAAGGGGTTAATTGTGTGTATCATAGCCCCCAGTAAGAGATCCGGGGCTGCCAGGCAGCAGGGGGCAGACCCCCCTCCCTCCCCAGTTTGAATATCATTGGTGGCCAGTGTGCGGCCTCCGTCGGCTCACCCTCCCTCTATTGCATTAATAACATTGGTGGCAGTGTGCGGCCTCCCTTCTCCCCCCCATCATTGGTGGCAGCAGAGTTCCGATCGGAGCCCCAGCGATTAAACTGGGACTCCGATCGGAAGTCTATGCCAGCCTCAGTGCCTCATCACATCTCCTGCCACAGTAAGCTGTGATTTGCCAGCCACACTGCCTCAACACATTAGAAGCCATAATGACCCCTGACTATACCAGCCATGATTCCTCATCAAATTTACAGCCACAGTGCCCCCTGACTTTGCTAGCCAGATTGCCTCATCACATTAGCAGCCATAATTTCCTCTCACTATGCCAGTCTCAATGCCACCTGGCAACCACAGTGTCTCATCACATTGCAAGCCACAGTGTTTAATCACAGTGCCCGCTGACTACGCTAGCCACAGAGCACTATCATAAGTAGGGCCAGTTCACACCACTTATTCTCTCCCCCTCCCCCCCCATCATTGGTGGCAGCGGAGTTCCGATCGGAGTCCCAGTTTAACCTCTGGGGCTCCGATCGGTAACCATGGCAACCCCAGGACGCTACTGCAGTCCTGGTTGCCATGGTTACTTAGCAATAGTAGAAGCATCATACTTACCTGCTGGCTGCTGCGATGTCTGCGTCCGGCCGGGAGCTCCTCCTACTGGTAAGTGACAGCAATGCGCCGCACAGACCTGGCACTTACCAGTAGGAGGAGCTCCCGGCCGGACGCAGACATCGCAGCAACCAGCAGGTAAGTATGATGCTTCTACTATTGCTAAGTAACCATGGCAACCAGGACTGCAGTAGCGTCCAGGTTGCCATGGTTACCGATCGGAGCCCCAACGGTTAAACTGGGACTCCGATCGGAACTCCGCTGCCACCAATGATGAGGGGGAGGGAGAGGGAGAGAATAAGTGGTGTGAACTGGCCCTACTTATGATAGTGCTCTGTGGCTAGCGTAGTCAGCGGGCACTGTGATTAAACACTGTGGCTTGCAATGTGATGAGACACTGTGGTTGCCAGGTGGCATTGAGACTGGCATAGTGAGAGGGAATTATGGCTGCTAATGTGATGAGGCAATCTGGCTAGCAAAGTCAGGGGGCACTGTGGCTGTAAATTTGATGAGGAATCATGGCTGGTATAGTCAGGGGGCATTATGGCTTCTAATGTGTTGAGGCAGTGTGGCTGGCAAATCACGGCGCACTGTGGCAGGAGATGTGATGAGGCACTGAGGCTGGCATAGACTTCCGATCGGAGTCCCAGTTTAATCGCTGGGGCTCCGATCGGAACTCTGCTGCCACCAATGATGGGGGGGAGAAGGGAGGCCGCACACTGCCACCAATGTTATTAATGCAATAGAGGGAGGGTGGGCCGACGGAGGCCGCACACTGGCCACCAATGATATTCAAACTGGGGAGGGAGGGGGGTCTGCCCCCTGCTGCCTGGCAGCCCCTGATCTCTTACAGGGGGCTATGATACGCACAATTAACCCCTTCAGGTGCAGCACCTGAGGGGTTAATTGTGCGGGTCACAGCCCTCAGTAAGAGATCGGGTGCTGCCAGGCAGCAGGGGGCAGTCATGTACACAGTTCTTTTAGTATATTCTAACTAGAAGCGTCCCCATCACTATGGGAACGCCTCTGTGTTAGAATATACTGTCGGATCTGAGTTTTCACAAAGTGAAAACTCAGCTCTGAAAAAGCTTTTATGCAGACGGATCTTCGGATCCGTCTATATGAAAGTAACCTACGGCCACGGATCACGGACACGGATGCCATTCTTGTGTGCATCCGTGTTCTTTCACGGACCCATTGACTTGAATGGGTCCGTGAACCGTTGTCCGTCAAAAAAATAGGACAGGTCCTATTTTTTTGACGGACAGGATACACGGATCACAGTCTCGGCTGCAAAACGGTGCATTTTCCGATTTTTCCACGGACCCATTGAAAGTCAATGGGTCCGCGAAAAAAAAAACGGAAAACGGCACAACGGCCACGGATGCACACAACGGTCGTGTGCATGAGGCCTTAACAAAAGGCTATTTAAAATCACATCTCACATACAATGACAGCAACCTGTGACAAGTCATTTAACTTGTTAGCATTTAGATTAACCTTGGTGAATATGTAAAATATCCCTTTCATGTATTGTATATAGCAGATACCAGTATTGTTTACCGAAGTTTTATCTGTGTTCTCACCCCCAGTGCCCTATAAGTATGTGCTGTGGAATAAAGATTGTAGATATTGACAACCCGAGTTAAGTCTGGTCTGTCTTATCTCCTGGCCAGTGCAAATCGGATATTCATTGCACAGGGAAATATTAACGGGTTGGAGGTCTGATGCCTCATTGTATAACCATTATAAACCTGCCATGAGAAAAAACGCTAACAGTTTTGGTGTCAGAAGGTGGGATCCGCCAAAAACAGTATCGGGTAAGTGATTCTATATGTTTTTTATATATATATTATTACCACCCCATACTGTAAGAGTGGATTATTTGAACCCGGTAAGCACTTCTGTAGCACCTCTCAGGTGTTCTTTTCTGCGCCTACCATGTTGATCATGGTTAGCATCGAATCAGGGTTCCACGCCGGAGAGGGAGCGTGAGAAAGAGAGACCACATCCAAGGGAGATCAATGGATGAAATTTAATTGTGATCGAGAGGAAATGTAGGAGAAGCTATTAAAACAGGAGAATTGAAGGAAAGGTGGGGGCGCGCGGCAATTACCCACTCCCGACTCGGAGAGGTAGTAAAGATAAATAACAATACAGGACTCTTAAGATGCCCTGTTATTGGAATGATTAATAAAACAAATTATAGGGAATGTCACTGGGGTATTTAGGATTTGTAAACGTTAGCCAGGAGAGGCCCTGCTGCCACTTTGTTGACTCTAGATAACTTCTGCCTGACCGCACGTCCCTGTGACGTCGACGATCCATTTGGATATCTTCTCTATCAACTTCCGATGTTCTTTTCTGAGCCTACCATGTTGATCACGGTTATTGGCGAATCAAGGTTCCACGCCGGAGAGGGAGCGTGAGAAAGAGAGACCACATCCAAGGGAGGTCAATGGCTGCAATGGGATGGAGCGGAAATGTGGGACGAGTTATTAATGCAGATGGATCGAATGAAAGGGCCAATTAAAGACGAATTTTAGAAATTTAAGTCCCTGTCAACTATGCAGAGCAGGGGTTTTTCATCGGCAGAAATGGGTTAATGTCACACACCAATGGAACAGATTATTTAAAAAAATTTCAGTCCCTGTCATCTATGCTGAGCAGGGGTTTATTCACGGCAAAAATGTTAAAATGTCACCCAAGAATGTAACAGACAAATTAGTGATTTTTTTTAACCTGTCTACTAGGTAGAGCATGGTTTTATCACACCCAAAAATTGGTGAATTTCACCCGAAAATGTAACAAACAAATTAGTGATTTTTTTTTACCTGTCTACTATGTAGAGCATGGGTATATCACACCCAAAAATTGGTGAATTTCACCTGAAAGTGTAACAGACAAATTAGTGAATTTTTTTACCTGTCTACTATGTAGAGCAGTGGTATATCACACCCAAAAATTGGTGAATTTCACCCGAAAATGTAACAGACAAATTAGTGAAATGACAAACTAAAAAAATAACTTGATTTATGAGGTGGAGGTCCATATGGAGTAGGAGTTTAAGGAGGTGGTGGACGAAGCGGTGTAGGAGGAAGCGGCGATGGAGGAGAACGAGGTAGCCAACACAGGTTTTTGGTTTTAATTATTTAATTTTTTTTTTTATTAGGGTACACTCCAAAAGAGTGTAAAATATATCCAAAATCCAAGAATGAGCAATTGCGCTGTAGTATAACGATGGCTGGTTAAGGCCGGTATACATGTCTATTCTGCACAAGGTACGGACAAGTCCTGTGGGATCCATGCCTGGTTCATTTTAATGAACGTGAGCTTGTCCACATTGGCTGTGGACAGGCGGCTGCGCTTGCAGCATTTCAAGCACATATGCTGTGCTGGTGCACTGAGCTTGCATAAAATGGCCGCCGCCGCCCACCTAACTAACAGATGGATAAAAGTTATTTTTCTCTGTCACTGGGCTCAGGGCAGGGTAAAAAGATTGTGCCCTGCACCCACAAAACAAAATCTATGTAGATTGCATTCAATTGCAGTTCAATTGCAGTTCTAAATAAAGATTCTGTCCTATTCTCTCCCTCACAGCAGCAGCATCCCCCTGCCCCCTGCCATGCTAAAATGAAAAATTACGATTCTACCTGGGAAGGGTTTCATAATTCATCAACAACTAAAGCCTAATTCGGCCAATAACCTCACTTATCCCAGATGATAAAACGTAACTTTTAATAAAGTGTTTAAGAATTACTTAAATAACTGTGAGCTAGAGTTAAAACTATCTGATGCCTAGTCTGTAGTGAGCTTGATGTGCTATAACTGCTATGACCAATGGGGGTGCTCTCCCCAGGTCACACACTTGGTCATAGAAACTGTAGCACATAAAGCTCACTACAGAGTAGGCACCAGATAGTTTTAATCCTCTCTAGCTCACAGTTATTTAAGTAATTCTTAAACACTTTATTAAAAGTTACGTTTTATCATCTGGGACAAGTGAGGTTATTGGCCGAATTGCTTTAGTTATTGCTGCCGTGCTAAACACACGTTCAGAAAAATACACTGTCTGCAGGGCAGGCCAGAACCTCCAAGGTGAAAAGGGAAAGCTCAGGCCATGCGCCCAATTTGGAGACCCAGAAGTTTAAAGGGTTCCTATCACCTCGCTTTGACATAATTAGCTATCAGACACTAGCGAACCGCTAGTGTCTGCTCTACCAAACCATGCTATTATAATACCTTTGTGTGCAGCAGTTTGCCTAAAAAACTAACTTTTATTGATATGCTAATGAGCCTCTAGGTGCTATGGGGGCGTCTTTTCAGCACCTAGAGGCTCGGTCTACTCACACAAAATGCCGCCCCGCTCGTCCCTCCAGCCCGCCCATCTCCTCTGGAATGCGATCCTCCCTCTGAGCCAGTGGACGAATTCCCGCGCCTGCGCCGTGCGCGTCAGTATTCGGCGCAGGCGCAGTGAATGTCTGACCACTCCAGACCTCTCCACTGTGCCTGCGCCGATTACATCAGAGTGCTCTGAGGAACAGATGGCGCAGGCGCAGTGGAGATGCCGGCGCAGGGAGCGTTCAGTCACTGCGCCTGCGCCGAATACAGACGCGCACGGCGCAGGCGCGAGAATTCGTCCGCTGGCTCAGAGGGAGGATCGCATTCCAGAGGAGATGGGCGGGCTGGAGGGACACGCTGGGCGGCATTTTGTGAGAGTAGACAGAGCCTCTAGGTGCTGAAAAGACTCCCCCATAGCACCTAGAGGCTCATTAGCATATCAATAAAAGTTTGTTTTTTAGGCAAACGGCTGCACACAAAGGTATTATAATAGCATTGTTTGGTAGAGCAGACACTAGCGGATCGCTAGTGTCTGATAGCTAATTATGTCAAAACAAGGTCATAGGAACCCTTTAAGGGGGCAGACCCATAATTAAGTACGTGTAGGCATGTGCACACATACTACTCCATCATGTTGTTGAAATGCTGCCTCCTGCTAAGACGTTCCATATCAGCTGGTAGTGCTGGTTGTTGTGGCGTGCTGACAAAGCTTTTCCACATTTCGGCCATGCTAACCCTTCTTTCTGAGGTGCTGGCGGTGCCCCAGCTGCGTTGGCGACCTCTTCCTCCTCCTCTGCCTTCACCTTGTGCTTCCACTGTGCCCCCACTGTCAGATGGGAATGCCACCAGCAGCGCATCTACCAGCGTGCGCTTTTACTCACGCATCTTACGATCACACTCCAGTGAAGGAATTAAGGATGGCACGTTGTCCTTGTAACGAGGAGACAGCAGCGTGGCCACCCAGTAATCAGCACAAGTTAGAATGTGGGCAACTCGGCGGTCGTTGCGGAGACACTGCAGCATGTAATCGCTCATGTGTGCCAGGCTGCCCAGAGGCAACGAAAAACTGTCCTCGGTGGGAGGTGTATCGTCTGTATCCCCCCAGCCACGCACCAGTGATGGCCATGAGCTGGTCTGAGTGCCACCCCCCTGTGAACATGGTTCCTCCTCCTCCATCTCCTCATCCTCATCCTGTCATGCCCTGCTTAGACGGTGTGCGGAGGTCTGTCAGATTGGCAGCACGTGTCTAACCTTTTGTTTGTTTTGGAATCATGCTGGATCCGCCTTCCTTCAGGTGCTCTGGGTGGGGTCATTGGCTTAAATTGCCTTCAATCCCAAAGGGCCGTGCGGGTTATAGATTTCAGTCTGGCCTTGGATTCAAGGAAGGAAGGAAGGATTGTCCCAGCTCAGGTAAGTTTGATTTCTGTTTGTGTTGTTTGCGGTCTAGGCTATTTGTGTGTCTTCTGCCCCTTCTCCCCTTTCACCATCTAAGGGATTCTAGGGTGTTTGCATTCCAGGCACGAGGACACTTCATTCCTACCATTAAGGTCTGAATGTGGGCTTAGCAGCATAGGGAGAGAAGTCAGGGATGTGCTAGGAGGTGACCTGTCCCCAGCATCTAGCCTAGACACTTGTGTATTTGGTTGTCTGTGTATCTGAGTTCCTGTCCGCCGTGACATTATAACCCACCATACTGTGACTGTCATCACTCAGCGGTTTTGTGATGGCGTCAATTGATGCACTGGTTGACCGCATGCAGGGATTATCCCTAGAGGTTGCAGATCTGCGTAGGTCGGTCACACAGTGTCAGAGGGTTCTGGCATCAGGTGCAGATTGGTGGGGAGCCTAAAGTCGCTCTTCCCAAGAAATTTACAGGGAGTGCGGATGATTTTATCCGCTTTAAATAGTCATGCAATTTGTATTTTCGACTGCGTCCATTTTCATCAGGTGATGAAAATCAGAGGGTTGGTATCATCATGTCTCTGCTTAAAGGGGACGCGCAATCCTGGGCTTTTTCTCTGCCGCCCGGTTCTCTGGCCCTCCGGTCGGTAGAGAAATTTTTCAAAGCCCTGGGATTGATTTGCGATAACCCAGATCGGGTCTCGATGGCAGAATCTAAATTGCGTAACTTATTACAGGGTAAACATACTGCATAGAGTTTAGGAGATGGGCTACTGAGTCGGGGTGGAACGACCCCGCGTTACGTAGTCAGTTTTGTCAGGGGTTATCTGAAAGGTTGAAAGATGCCCTGGCTTTTCATGAGTACCCGGATACTCTAGAGAATACTATGTCTTTGGCTATACGGTTGGATAGACGTATCAGAGAGGTGTAAGGGTCGCTCCGTGCAAGGGATCCCTTCTGCATGTGGTTTTGTCTCACCTGCTGCCCAGGGTGATATTACTTATAACTCTGGGATAGGGGAGGAACCCATGCAGTTGGGTCAGATATCTTTTCGTTCTGGTAGGAGAAACTTTAGGAGATTACATAAATTATGTTACTACTGTGGTTAAAGTGACCATCTTGTTTTTGCTTGTCCTTTTGTTAAATCACGTGATGATATGAAAGAAAAAGAAACCGTCCTGACTCTTGGTAGCGTGAATAGAGTAGTGGAACAAGCAAATATGCAAGCTCCCTGTAATTCTCGTTTTCTCCTTCCAGCCATGGTGGCGCTAGACTCAATAAAATTCTTTGTTGAGGTATTCATTGACTGTGGTGCTGGGCTAAACCTTATTGGCTTTCTTTTCCTTCAAAATCTGGGTCTAAGTACGTGCACTTTGGAAAGGAAGATTCCGGTGTTTGCAATAGATTCTTCACCTCTTTCTCAAAGGAGTCTCACTCATATTGCACATAATATTCAGTTGAGGTTGGGTGATTCACATGTAGAGCTTATTTCTTGTTTTGTCATGAGGAATTTGCCTGCTCCTTTAGTCCTAGGTTTACCTTGGTTGACAAAACATAATCCAATTATTGATTGGCAGGCAAGACAAATTATTGGTTGGGGAGAGTTTTGTTCTGAGAATTGTCTTGGCACATCTATCTCTGGGATGTCCACTGCAGTTCTACCTCAATATCTCTCAGACTTTGCGGATGTCTTTTCGGAGGGTGGGACCCAGGAATTGCCCCCTCATCGTGACTATGATTGTCCAGTTAATATCATCCCAGGAGCTAAGTTGCCAAAGTCTCGCCTTTACAATCTTTCCCAACCTGAAAGAGAGGTCATGCAAAAGTATATCGCCGAGAGTTTGGCAAAAGGTCATATTAGGCCATCTAAGTCTCCGGGGGCAGTAGGTTTTTTCTTTGTCAAGAAAGGATGGATCACTGAGACCATGTTTGGATTTTCGGGAATTGAACCGTATTACGGCCTGGGATCCGTATCCCCTTCCTTTGATCTCTGATCTTTTTGATCAGATTGTTGGTGCCAGGGTGTTCTCCAAGTTGGATTTGAGAGGGGCCTACAATCTGATCAGAATCAAGGAAGGGGATGAGTGGAAGACGGCCTTCAATACGCACGAGGGTCATTTTGAGAATCTGGTTATGCCTTTTGGGTTGACGAACGCGCCAGCGGTATTTCAGCGATTCGTCAATGACATTTTTCATCACTTGGTGGGGAGGTTCGTGGTGGTTTACTTGGATGACATTTTAATTTACTCTCCTGATCTGAAGACCCATCAGGATCATGTGAGACAGGTTTTGACGATCCTTCAGGAGAATAAGTTATATGCCAAATTGGAAAAATGTATGTTTTCTGTGCAGGAGCTTCCGTTTTTGGCATATCTGCTTTCAGACTCTGGTTTTCGTATGGACCCCGAAAAAGTCCGGGCGGTTCTGGAATGGGACCGACCAGAGAATCAGAAAGCTTTGATGCGATTTTTGGGGTTTACTAACTATTATAGAAAATGTATTCTAAACTATTCCACCATTGTTAAACCTTTGACTGATATGACAAAGAAGGGCACTGGCGTCTCTGTTTGGTCGGAGGAGGCATTGCAGGCCTTTTCGACTATTAAGGAGTGTTTTGCGTCTGCTCCCATTCTGGTGCAGCCCGATGTGTCTCAACCAATCCTGGTGGAGGTGGATGCATCAGAAGTGGGGGTTGGAGCGGTGCTGTCGCAGGGTTCTTCTCCTGGCAAATGGGTCCCATGTGCTTTCTTTTCCAAGAAGCTCTCGGTCGCCGAGAGGAACTATGATGTGGGAGATAGAGAGTTGCTGGCTATAAAATTGGCCTTTGAGGAATGGAGTCACTGGTTGGAGGGGGCTTCTCACCCCGTTACTGTTTATACGGATCATAAGAATTTGGCTTACCTGCAATCTGCCAAGCGTCTGAACCCTAGACAGGCCAGATGGTCACTGTTTTTTACCAGGTTCAATTTTGTTGTCACTTTTCGTCCGGGGGTCAAAAATATCAAGGCAGATGCATTGTCTCGCAGTTTTCCTGGGGGAGGTGATTCAGAGGATCATGCTCCAAATTTGGCTGATGGGGTTGTGGTTTCTGCTCTGTATCCCAAATTGGAGATGGAGGTGTTGGGAGCCCAGGAGGGGGCTCCTGGTTCCTGTCCCCCAGGGAGGTTATTTGTTCCCGAAGAACTGCGATACAAGGTTTTCAAGGAACATCACGATACTGTCCTTGCCGGACATCCTGGTGGTAAGTCCACCTGTGACCTTGCGTCCCGGAGGTTCTGGTGGCCCGGGTTACGTAGGAGCATTGAGGATTACAAGGCAGCTTGTGAGACCTGTGCACGATCTAAGGTTGCTCATACTCGACCGGCTGGTTCACTCCTTCCTTTATCAATTCCATCTCGTCCTTGGATGCACTTGTCCATGGACTTTATTACGGATCTGCCGAGTTCCTCGGGGAAAACAGTAATTTTGGTGGTAGTTGATCGTTTTAGCAAGATGACTCATTTTATATCATTAACTAGTCTGCCTAATGCCAAGACTCTTGCGCAAATTTTTGTGGACAATATCGTGAGATTGCATGGTATTCCTTCGGATGTGGTTTCTGATAGGGGCACGCAGTTTGTATCCAGGTTCTGGAGGGCGTTCTGCTCTCGGCTTGGCATTCAACTTTCGTTCTCTTAGGCTTTCCATCCGCAGTCGAATGGACAGACGGAGCGTACTAATCAGAACCTGGAGACCTACTTGAGGTGCTTTGTGGCGGAAAATCAGGAGGACTGGTCCTCATTCCTGCCCTTAGTGGAGTTTGCTTTGAATCACCGTAGACAGGAATCCACGGGTAAGTTGCCATTTTTTGGCGCATATGGTTTTCATCCTCAGTTTGGTACCTTTTCTGGGACTAGTTCCTCTGGGATGCAAGAGGAGGAAAGGTTTTCTTCTACCTTATCCTCTATCTGGCGGAGGATACAAGTGAATTTGGAGACGATGGGCGAGAGATACGAGCAAATGGCTGACAAGAGACGTGTGACTGGTCCGGACCTGTGTGTAGGTGATCTGGTGTGGTTGTCCACTAAAAACATTAAATTGAGAGTGCCATCTTGGAAACTGGGTCCAAGATTTATCGGCCCATACAAAATATCTGCGCTGATCAATCCAGTAGCGTCTCGACTGGATCTTCCACAGACTTGGAAGATCCATGATGTGTTCCATAGATCTTTATTGAAAAAAATTTGAGACCAGTAGAACCATCGCCATTGCCCCCTCCTCCTGTTCTGGTTGATTGGAATTTTAGAGTTCGAGATCTCCAGGATTCTTGACTCTAGAGTTCTTTGGGGTTCCCTTCAGTATCTGGTACACTGGAGGGGATACGGCCCCGAGGAGAGGATGTGGGTTCCGGCACTGGAGGTCAACGCCAGCCGACTGGTTAGGGCTTTTCACAGAGCCCACCCGGATAAGGTTGGTCCGGGGTGCCCGGAGGTCACCCGTAGAAGGGGGGGTACTGTCATGTCCTGCTCAGACGGTGTGCGGAGGTCTATCAGATTGGCAGCACATGTCTAACCTTTTGTTTGTTTTGGAATCATGCTGGATCCGCCTTCCTTCAGGTGCTCTGGGTGGGGTCATTGGCTTAAATTGCCTTCAATCCCAGAGGGCCATGCGGGTTATAGATTTCAGTCTGGCCTTGGATTCAAGGAAGGAAGGATTGTCTGTTCCAGCTCAGATAAGTTTGATTTCTGTTTGTGTCGTTTGCGGTCTAGACTATTTGTGTGTCTTCTGCCCCTTCTCCCCTTTCACCATCTCAGGGATTCTAGGGTGTTTGCAGTCCAGGCACGAGGACACTTCATTCCTACCATTAAGGTCTGAATGTGGGCTTAGCAGCATAGGGAGAGAAGGGAGGGATGTGCTAGGAGGTGACCTGTCTACAGCATCTAGCCTAGACACTTGTGTATTTGGTTGTCTGTGTATCCGAGTTCCTGTCCGCCGTGACACATCCTCCACCTCGTCATCCTCAAGAACTGTGCCCTGGCTGGACAATTGTGTACCTGGACTTTGTGGGTGCAGGAACCCACCCTCGGAGGCCTTAGTGAATGACTGGCCGGAAACCCTACGAAATGATCCCTCTTCCTCCTCCTCCTCCTCCTCCTGTGCCACATCCTCTTCCATGATCGCCAGCAGCATTTTTTCAAGGAGGCATAGAAGTGGGATAGTAACGCTGAGAACGGTGTTATTTGCACTGGACATGTTAGTGGAGTACTCGAAACAGCGCAACAAGGAACACAGGTCTTCCATGAAGGCCCAGTTATTGATGGTGAAGTGGTGCTGTTCCACAGAGCGACTCACCCGTGCGTGCTGCAGCTAAAACTCCACACTGACAGGCGAGCAGCAGCAGGATGAGAACGCCGAAAGCGCGCCCAGACAGCCCGCACTTTATGCAGCAGCTCTGACATATCGGGGTAATTATTAAGGAATCTCTGTACCAACAAATTCAGCACATGCGCCAGGCAAGGGATGTGCGTCAAACCGGCTAGTCCCAGAGATGCTATGAGATTTTGCCCATTATCGCACACCACCAGGCCGGGCTTGAGGATCACTGGCACCAACCACTCATCGGTCTGTTGTTCAAGGCCCGTCCTCAGCTCCTGCACGGTGTGGGGTTTGTCCCCCAAACAGATACGTTTTAAAACTGACTGCTGTCGTTTACTCCTGGCTGTCCTGAAGTTGGTGGTGAAGGTGTTACGCAGACCGGATGAGAAGCCGGTAGAGGATGAGGAAACAGAGTAGGAGGAGGAAGCAACAGGAGGCAAACTGAAGCGCCCTGCAATCCTCGGTGGTGGAAGGACATGCGCCAAACTGAAATCCGCCTCAGGCCCAGCTGCTACTGCATTTACCGAGTGTGCTGTTATGGAGATATAATGTCCCTGACCATGCTTACTGGTCCATGTATCCGTAGTGAGGTGCACCTTGCCACAGATGGCTTTGCGCAGTGCACACCTGATTTTGTCTCCTACTTGGTTATGCAGCAAAGGGATGGCTCGCCTGGAAAAGTAGTGGCGGCTGGGCACGATGTACTGTGGGATAAGGCCTTTAAAACTGTCTGTCTCCACCAGACGGAATGACAGCATTTCAAAGGCCAGTAATTTAGAAATGCTGGCATTCAGGGCTAGAGATCGCGGGTAGCTAGGGGGGTACTTCCTCTTCCGTATTTGGGAGCTGGAGAGCTGAACGCTTCCGTGGGACATTTTGGAGATGCTTGGTGACCCAGGTGGTGGTGTTGCAGGGAGATCTTCTGTTTGCGGGGTGGCAGGTGGCACTGTCACTCCAGAGGTGGATGAAGAGGCCGAGACTGCAGCAGAAGAGGAAGCAGGAGGAGCCAGACACCTTTCTTGGTTTTTGAGGTGTCTACTCCACTGTTTCTCGTGCTTTGCACTTAGATGCCTGGTCATGCAGCTTGTGCGAACGTTTATGCCTCGCTTTAAGCTCTTATTGCATAGCGTGCAAACCACTCGTGTCTTGTCGTCAGCAAATTGTCTGAAGAACTGCCACGCCAGGGATCTCCTTGGAGCTGGCTTTGGTGTGCCCGGGCACTAGCTGGCGTACTGTCTAGGGGACTGCCGCTCCGCTTTTGCACCATGCTCTCTCTTCTGCTGTGCTGGTGGCTCTGTGCGACCACCGCCTGTGCGACCACCGCCTTTTTCTCCGAACTACACAGGTCACTCGCTTGACCTTGATTCCATGTGGGGTCGTGGACCTCATCGTCCTCCACATCATCTTCCACCCAGTCTTCACCCCTGCCCTTCTTGTCAGTGTGAACACTTTCGAAAGTCCCAGCAGTTGGCACCTGTGTTTTGTCATCATCCGAGACGTGCTGCGATGGTCCTCCCATGTACTCATCTTGAAACATAAGTGGTTGGGCATCAGTGCACTCAATCTCTTCCACTTCTGGGGCAGGGCTAGCTGGATCGCCCTGGGAAACCCTGCTAACAGAGTCATCAAAAAGCAGAAGAGACTGCTGCATGACTTGGGGCTCAGACTGCTTGGCTGATTTGCAAGAGGGTGAGGTGAAAGACTGATGAACATCGGCTACAGGTGCCAACTCTGATCTTTCAGCACGAGACTGTGTGGGAGACAATGTAAAGGAACTGGAGGCACTGTCACCAACCCAATCTACTAACGCCTGTACTTGTTCTGGCCTCACCAATCGTAGAGCCGCATTAGGCCCAACCAAATACCGCTGAAGGTTCTGTCGCCTACTCGCACCTGAAGAAGGTGTTTCACTTGTGCGTGTAGCTGGCACAGATCGACCACGACCTCTCCCTGCAACAGGAGCTCCACCAGCAGCATCACCACCGGGGCCACATCCCTTATTTGACGCTCTCCTCATATTTCTCAAATTTAGGATCATGCCCAGAATGGGTGTTTTTTTAATAACAGAATGGAACAACAGTATCTAACGCGTATATCTCACAATTACAGAGGCAGCAAAGGCTACAAAATTAAGTTTTCTGCCCTAAATAGGTGTTTTTTTTAATAGCAGAATAGCACTGCAGTATCTAAAGGGTGTATCTCACCATGGCATGCAGCAAAATTAAGATTTTTGCACAGAATTGGTGGGTTTTTTTTATACCAGAATAGCACAGCAGTAT
The DNA here is from genome assembly GCF_905171765.1 of Bufo bufo. NCBI lineage: Eukaryota > Metazoa > Chordata > Amphibia > Anura > Bufonidae > Bufo > Bufo bufo. The sequence continues at coordinate 796,902,339 of NC_053389.1, read as the reverse complement.
CTAAAGCGTGTATCTCACATGTACAGATCCAGACAAGGCCGCAAATTAAGATTTTTGCCCAAAATGGCTGTTTAATACCAGAATAGCACAGCAGTATGTAAAGGGTGTATCTTACAATGACAGATACAGCAATATATTTTTGCTCTAAATGGGTGTTTTTTTTAAATAGTAGGATAGAACAACAGTATCTAAAGGGTGTATCTCACACGTACAGATGCAGACAAGGACGCAAATTAAGTAGTTTGCCCTAAATGGGTGTTTTTTAAAACCCGTAAAATTCTTGAAGTATTTAAAGCTTGTTTTAACTAACAGATGCAACAAAGGCTGCAATATTAAGTACTTTGCCCAAAATGGGTGTTTTTTGAATAACAGAATATGACAGCAGTATATAACGCTTGAATTTCACACGTACAGATGTAGCAAGGGCTGTAAAATTGTGTATTTTGCCCAAAAAGGGTGTTTTTTAAAACCCAGAAATTTATATCTGTATTTCTAGCTTCAATTGCACACTGACTAATGCGGCAGAGGCCAAAGATGGAGGTCATTGCCAAAAATGGGTGTTTTTTAAAAGCCAGAAAATTAGTGAAGTATTTCTAGCTTGTTTTTAACAATCACAGATGCAGCAAAGGCTGCAATATTAAGTATTTTGCAGAAAATCTGTGTTTTTTTAATAACAATATGACAGCAGTATATAACGCTTAAATTTCACACGTACAGATGCAGCAAGGGCTGTAAAATTTAGTCTTTTGCCCAAAAAGGGTGTTTTTTAAAACCCAGAAAATTATAGCTGTATTTCTAGCTTAAATTGCACACTGCAAAGGAACCAGATGTAGGATATTGCCAAAAATGGGTGTTTTTTTAAACTCAGATAATTATTATTGCAGTATTTTAAGCTTGGATTTCAATGTCACAAAACCACATATGCTGTGCTGGTGCACTGAGCTTGCATAAAATGGCCACCGCCGCCCACCTAACTAACAGATGGATAAAAGTTATTTTTCTCTGTCACTGGGCTCAGGGCAGGGTAAAAAGATTGTGCCCTGCACCCACAATACAAAATCTATGTAGATCGCTGAGTTCAATTGCAGTTCTGAATAAAGATTCTGTCCAATTCTCTCCCTCACAGCAGCAGCATCCTCTCCCTACACTAAGCACAGCAGAGTGACGTGCAGCGCTACGTGACTCCAGCTTATATAGATGCTGGGTCACATTCTGCATTAGTAGGCATGGCTGTGATGGCTTCTAAGGGTACACAGTTAAACGCTTGTTGATTTGCCAGCAATACTTGGAGTCACGTAGCCTTTCAAAAAGCAGCAATAAATCGGCGAACACCGAACCCGTACTTTTACTGAATTGTTCGGGTTCGGGTCTGGGGTCCAAAAATACTAAAGTTCGGTAGGAACCAGAATTTTACAGTTCAGGTTCGCTCAACCCTATTCAGGAGTAGTCATGAGCCTGGATTAGTAGAAATAGGATGAAAAACACAAACTGATAAGCATAAGGTTTGTCCGTAAGTATTTTGCACTAAACACAAACATAATCATCCTTAGATAAACCTTCAAATTCTCACTGTATATTTTTAGCTTAGTAAAATGGGCAATTCTTATGGTAAGAAGGATACCAAAAAGAAACTGAATTTTTTATTTAAAATCACTATGGTAAAACTGTCTCCTAAAAATAAATTGGGGGAAAGTCCTAAAATGTTTGTCCAGAGGTGTTTAGGTCCATTTGATACTGATCCTTGGGTTGATAATATGAATAAATGGACAGAAGGAATGAAATGTACTGACCCGTTCCCAAAAGAGGGGTCTTTTTCAGATTCTCAGATTGCCATGATCAAGGGCCTATGTCTGAATGACATAGACGCTTTTCCATGGTATAAGGGAGACCCTCACTGGGATAAAATGTATATGTAATAATAGAGTTAGGCATCTCTCTCCTGTCAAACAAAGAAGGGGGATTCTCCATTGACTGTGTACATACTCTCACTTGTGAACAGACAATTGTTCCCAGTTCTCTTGAGGAAATTCCACAAGAGACATGGGCACAAGATTCATTTGATGTTGGGTTTCTCCCCTGCACACCGAATAAGGCTACTGTTAACCCCTTAAGGACCGGGCTCATTTTCACCTTCATGACCAGGCCATTTTTTGCAAATCTGACCAGTATCACTTTATGTGGTGATAACTTTAAAACGCTTTGACTTATCCAGGTTATTCTGAGATAGTTTTTTCGTCACATATTGTACTTCATGACACTGGTAAAATGGAGTCCAAAAAATGATTTTTTATTTATTAAAAAAAGCCAAATTTGCAAATTTCCAAGTTTCAATTTCTCTACTTCTATAATACATATTAATACCTACAAAAATAGTTATTACTTTACATTTCCCATATGCCTTCTTCATGTAAGTATCATTTTGGCAATGACATTTTATTTTGGGGGGACGTTACAAGGCTTAGAAGTTTAGAAGTAAATCTTGAAATTTCTCAGAAATTTTCAAAAACCAACTTTTTAAGGACCAGTTCAGGTCTGAAGTCACTTTGTGAAGCTTACATGATAGAAACCACCCAAAAATGACCCCATTCTAGAAACTACACCCCTCAAGGTATTAAAAACTGATTTTACAAACGTTGTTAACCCTTTAGGTGTTCCACAAGAATTAATGGAAAATAGAGATACAATTTCAAAATTTCACTTTTTTGGCAGATTTCCCATTTAAATATTTTTTTTCCATTTACAAAGCAAGGGTTAACAGCCAAACAAAACTCATTATTTATGGCCCTGATTCTGTTTACAAAAACACCCCATATGTGGTCGTAAACTTCTGTACGGGCACACGGCAGGGCGCAGAAGGAAAGTAATGCCATACGGTTTTTGGAAGGCAGATTTTGTTAGACTATTTTTTTGGACACCATGTCCCATTTGAAGGCCCCCTGATGCACCCCTAGAGTAGAATCTCCAAAAAAGTGAACACATTTTAGAAACTATGGGTTAGGGTGGAAGTTTAGTTGGTACTAGTTTAGGGTACATATGATTTTTGGTTGCTCTATATTACACTTTTTGTGAGGCAAGATAAAAAGAAATAGCTTTTTTGGCACTGTTTTTTTTTGTTGTTTGCAACATTCATCTGACAGGTTAGATCATGTGGTATTTTTATAGAGCAGGTTGTCACGGACGCGGCAATACCTAATATGTATACAATATTTTTAGTTATGTAAGTTTTACACAATGATTTCATTTTTGAAACAAAAAAAACATGTTTTAGTGTCTCCATAGTCTGAGAGCCATAGTTTTTTCAGTTTTTGGGCGATTATCTTAGATAGGGTCTCATTTTTTGTGGGATGAGATGATGGTTTGATTGGCCCTATCTTGGGGTGGATATGACTTTTTGATCGCTTGCTATTGCACTTTTTGTGATGTAAGGTGACAATTTTTTTTATTTAGCACAGTTTATATTTTTTATTTTTTTACGTTGTTCATCTGAGGGGTTAGGTCATGTGATATTTTAATAGCGCTGGTCGATATGGATGCGGTGATACCTAATATGTATACTTTTTTTATTTATGTAAGTTTTACACAACAATATCATTTTTGAAACAAAAAAATAATCATGTTTTAGTGTCTCCACATTCTGAGAGCCATAGTTTTTTCAGTTTTGGGGCTATTATCTTAGGTAGGGTCTCATTTTCTGCAGGATGAGATGATGGTTTGATTGGCGCTATTTTGGGGTGCATATGACTTTTTGATCGCTTGCTATTACACTTTTTGTGATGTAAGGTGACCAGAAATGTTTTATTTAGCACAGTTTATTTAAAAAAAATTTACGGTGTTCATCTTTTTATAGAGCCGGTCGATACGGACGCGGCGATACCTAATATGCATACTTTTTATTTATGTGTTACACAAAAACAGCTTTTTTAAAACCAAAAAAATGATCTTTTAGTGTCTCCATATTCTGAGCCTTATTTTTTTTTTTTTTGGGCCATTGTCTCAGGTAGGGGCTCATTTTTTGCGAGATGATGTGCCGGGTAGATTTGTACTATTTTGGTGGGCGTACGCCTTTTTGATCGCTTGCTGTTGTACTTTTTGTGATGTAAGGTGACAATTTTTTATTTTATTTAGCACAGTTTTAATTGTTTATGGTGTTCATCTGAGGGGTTAGGTCATGTGATATGTTTATAGAGCTGGTCGATACGAAAGCAACGATACCTAATATGTCTATATGTATTTTCCCTATATTTTTTTACTTTATTTTTAGAAAAGGATGCTTTTTTTTTTACTTGAAACTTTTAATTTTTTTGTAAAACTTTAATTTTATTAACTTTTTTTTTCACTTTTTTTTTTGTCCCACTATGGGACAGGGTCTGATCCTTGTTTCAATACAGCACAATACATTTGTATTGTGCTGTATTGAACTGTTAGTGTCTTACACTGTAAAACGCTAACAGTTGCCTAGGAGACCCAACCTGGGGGCTGGGCCTCTTAGGCTTCCGTACATGACAGGCCCCAAGCCTTGGAATGGCTTGGGGCTGCCATGGCAACCATCAAGTCCCCGCCACAGCAGCGCGTGGACTCGATGCATGAGGTGAGGGAGCGCAAACCTCCCATATGCCGCAGTCAGCGATGAGCATGCGGGGGGAGGAACGACTGCAGGACGAGATCACTCGTCCTTGAGCGCTAAGTGCCGGCGATTGAGGACGAGCATTCTCGTCCTGGGTCGTCAAGGAGTTAAGCCACATACGCCTGTGTACCTGAAACAGTATCCCATCCAAAAAGCAAAGGAAGAGGCCCTAGCACCAATGATTGAGGCATTCCTCAAACAGAATGTGCTGAAATTCACCACCTCTCCATACAATATTCTAGTAAATCCTGTAATCAAGCCAGATGGCTCTTACAGATTCACCTACTATCTCAGAGCAATAAACAAAATCATCCTCCCCATCACACCTATGATGCCCAATCCCAGCCGTAACACAATGTTTCAGCGTGGTCGATCTCTCCAATGCATATTTTAGTGTACCACTGGATGAGAAGACAAAGGTACTAATGACATTTGACTTCAAAGGGCATATATACAGTACAGACCAAAAGTTTGGACACACCTTCTCATTCAAAGAGTTTTCTTTATTTTCATGACTATGAAAATTGTAGATTCACACTGAAGGAATCAAAACTATGAATTAAGGGCTCTTTCACACTTGCGTTGTCCGGATCCGGCGTGCACTCCATTTGCCGGATTTACACGCCGGATCCGGAAAAACGCAAGTGAACTGAAAGCATTTGAAGACGGATCCGTCTTCAAAATGCGTTCAGTGTTACTATGGCAGCCAGGACGCTATTAAAGTCCTGGCTGCCATAGTAGTAGTGGGGAGCGGGGGAGCAGTATACTTACAGTCCGTGCGGCTCCCGGGGCGCTCCAGAATGACGTCAGAGCGCCCTGACACGTCATCCATGAGCGTGGGGCGCCCTGACGTCACTCTGGAGCGCCCGGGGAGCCGCACGGACGGTAAGTATACTGCTCCCCCGCTCCCCACTACACTTTACCATGGCTGCCAGGACTTTAGCGTCCCGGCAGCCATGGTAACCACTCTGAAAAAGCTAAACGTCGGATCCGGCGATGCGCCGAAACGACGTTTAGCTTAAGGCCGGATCCGGATTAATGCCTTTCAATGGGCATTAATTCCGGATCCGGCCTTGCGGCAAGTGTTCAGGATTTTTGGCCGGAGCAAAAAGCGCAGCATGCTGCGGTATTTTCTCCGGCCAAAAAACGTTCCGTTCCGGAACTGAAGACATCCTGATGCATCCTGAACGGATTTCTCTCCATTCAGAATGCATTAGGATAAAACTGATCAGGATTCTTCCGGCATAGAGCCCCGACGACGGAACTCTGTGCCGGAAGAAAAGAACGCAAATGTGAAAGGGCCCTAACACATGTGGAATTATATACATAACAAAAAAGTGTGAAACAACAGAAAATATGTCATTCTAGGTTCTTCAAAGTAGCCACCTTTTGCTTTGATTACTGCTTTGCACACTCTTGGCATTCTCTTGATAAGCTTCAAGAGGTAGTCCCCTGAAATGGTTTTCACTTCACAGGTGTGCCCTGTCAGGTTTAATAAGTGGGATTTCTTGCCTTATAAATGGGGTTGGGACCATCAGTTGCGTTGAGGAGAAGTCAGGTGGATACACAGCTGATAGTCCTACTAAATAGACTGTTAGAATTTGTATTATGGCAAGAAAAAAGCAGCTAAGTAAAGAAAAACGAGTGGGCATCATTACTTTAAGAAATGAAGGTCAGTCAGTCTGAAAAATTGGGAAAACTTTGAAAGTGTCCCAAAGTGCAGTCACAAAAACCATCAAGCGCTACAAAGAAACTGGCTCACATGCGGACCGCCCCAGGAAAGGAAGACCAAGAGTCACCTCTGCTGCGGAGGATAAGTTCATCCGAGTCACCAGCCTCAGAAATCGCAGGTTAACAGCAGCTCAGATTAGAGACCAGGTCAATGCCACACAGAGTTCTAGTAGCAGACACATCTCTAGAACAACTGTTAAGAGGAGACTGTGTGAATCAGGCCTTCATGGTAGAATATCTGCTAGGAAACCACTGCTAAGGACAGGCAACAAGCAGAAGAGACTTGTTTGGGCTAAAGAACACAAGGAATGGACATTATACCAGTGGAAATCTGTGCTTTGGTCTGATGAGTCCAAATTTGAGATCTTTGGCTCCAACCACCGTGTCTTTGTGCGACGCAGAAAAGGAGAACGGATGGACTCTACATGCCTGGTTCCCACCGTGAAGCATGGAGGAGGAGGTGTGATGGTGTGGGGGTGCTTTGCTGGTGACACTGTTGAGGATTTATTCAAAATTGAAGGCATACTGAACCAGCAGGGCTACCACAGCATCTTGCAGCGGCATGCTATTCCATCCGGTTTGCGTTTAGTTGGACCATCATTTATTTTTCAACAGAGAGTGATGGGGTGCTGCGCCAGATGACCTGGCCTCCACAGTCACCGGACCTGAACCCAATCGAGATGGTTTGGGGTGAGCTGGACCGCAGAGTGAAGGCAAAAGGGCCAACAAGTGCTAAGCATCCATGGGAACATCCATGGGTTGGAAGACCATTTCAGATGACTACCTCTTGAAGCTCATCAAGAGAATGCAAAGAGTGTGCAAAGCAGTAATCAAAGCAAAAGGTGGCTACTTTGAAGAACCTAGAATATGACATATTTTCAGTTGTTTAACACTTTTTTGCTATGTATATAATTCCACATGTGTTAATTCATAGTTTTGATGCCTTCAGTGTGAATCTACAATTTTCATAGTCATGAAAATAAAGAAAACTCTTTGAATGAGAAGGTGTGTCCAAACTTTTGGTCTGTACTGTATATATATATATATATATATATATCCAAACTACTCCCAGTCACTGTGCAGGGCAGGCTACCATGTCTCAGGACCGTGGCAGCATGTGCAATGGCTGTAGAATTGACAAGCTCGATCACACTGGGACACGATACCACACTGTACACGTCACACTCTGTCCTACACCTTTTAAAAAAATCTGTCCACACAACACATGACTGCCCAAAGGTTGGCGGGATATGATGTTATCCTTACCACCACCCCAGGGCTCCAAGTCCAACTGCACCAGTGTTGTTTTTGAACTCTCTCCTAGGGCTAAAGGGCCCACAAGATGAGATTTCAGAAAAACATAAATGTGCAGAACAAATTCACATAGCTACCAGCCCCCGCCCCACCCTACAAAGTGTTCCTTTTCCTGGTGCAGAAGATTTTTTGGTAGATGGCTCCTGCACCTGACCAGATGATCACACATTTCAAGCTGGTTATGCAGTTGTACAATTGCCCAATAGAGTTCTTGAGGCTATGCCAGCCGCTGTCTCATCAGCATAAGCTGCAGAGTTAATCGCACTTGCTAGAGCTTGCGAAATTATGGCTGGCAAGCGAGTAAATGTGTACACAGACTCTAGATTTGCATTTCCGGTGTGTCATGACTTTGGGGAAATATGGCAGTATAGAGAGTTCACTACAGCCACAGGCAAGCCAGTAGCACATGCACAACTCATTTCAAATGTCCTTGCAGCAATTCAACTCCCAGAGGCCATTGCAGTCATTAAGTGCCAGGCACACACAAATTCAATGACACTAGTTGCTCAGGGAAACAGGTTAGCAGACAGGCATGCAAAAGCAGCTTCCTGTGTCACACTAAATTGTGCGACCAAAGTTTTTGTAAATTCCCCGCTAGTACCGCTCACTCCTGAAAATAACAATGTTGTCCCAGCTCCAAACATTTGCAACAACAGCAGACATTGCTTATTGGGAGGTTCAAGGGTTGACCAAAGATGCTAACGGTCTATGGTCAAAGGGAGGAGTGGTAGGGATTCCCCAAATAGCAGCCACTATTCTTATACTCGAAATACATGGTTTGGGCCACAAAGGACTCAAGCAAACAATTGAGGAGGTAAGTAAAAGGTTTTGTGCAGAGAATTTAAAGCAAGTGACAGAAAGTATTATTTCAAGATGTCTAAACTGTGCTAGAAACAATGTTCAGGGGAAGAGAGTAGGCCGTCATGAACATTTACTGCCCCCACAAGGACCATTTCAGGAACTGCAAATTGATTTACACACAGTCTATAGCTGAACAGTTGGCTATGGATTGGAAGTTCCATATACCCATACCATCCCCAGAGTTTAGGAGTCGTGGAACAAATGAACAGTACACTGAAGGACAAACTAAGAAAGGCAACTGAAGGTACCTACCATAAGTGGGACCAGTACTTGCCAGCTATTCTTGCTGAAGTCAGAATGACTCAAGACCCAAGAACCAAGCTATCTCCCTTTGAGATTTTGATGGGGAGACCCTTCCCAACCCCATGGACAATGAGTCCATTAATTCTGATGCCTGAGGAATATGTGGATACAAGAGGAATATGTGGCAAAACTGATTGAGAAATTAAACAGTGATTATGATGATATTTCGCTTTTGTTTACTTGCCAACAGATGCATCAACCCAACCCTCATCTTACAGGAAAAGATGGCACTGGATTATCTTTTAGCTTCTAAGGAGGGGCTTTATGTGAGTTTATAGGAGAGGACTGCTGTACTTGGATTACAGATACAAGTGATAAAGTCCAGGCCCATATGGATAAGGTCACTGTACTTCAGGGCAAAGCTAGGGCTATTGCTAGTGAGGGATGGAATCCTTTCAAGGCTTTGGGTGGTTTTGGAGATTTCCTGTTTTCCATAGGTAACTGGTTGAAAGAAGTAGGAGTATATATCCTCATGATGTTCCTTTTTTCTCTTTATCCTATATATCCTGGTGAGATATTCCTGCTGTTTGATCGATCGGATCGCCCAGGCAAGTGCAGATGATCACATCCTCATCGCAGCTCCCAGATATACCACGGATCAACCTATGTCTTAGATGGAAAGGATGTCCAACTAAACATTCATCACCACGCCACACCTCCCCACATCAGGACCTCCCCCAGAGTCAACTCCCCGAAGAATCGAGCCGACGTTTGGAGCATCATCATGGAGTCAATGGCACCCAAGGAGCACCACAAGCGACGAGGGCAAGCTGAGGAAAACGAAGATTCAGCAAGAGATTCAAAGAACACAGGGGACATATGACAAAGAGGAGGGAACTGTCGTGAACATTTTTATTTAGCATAGGATGACTATAGTGGACTTTCTTTTTAGCTTAGGATTGTTATATAGGTTTATTTTGTATATGCCTCCCTGTAGGGTCTGACCGGATTATGGTTATAAGAGCGTGATCGGATCAGGTCGTTGCAAGGGAAATTCTATAGATCAGCACTCTGGTTCCTACTCCCCCATGTGAAAGCCACCACTGTTGGTTTGAGGGTAATCTAATGGCTGCTGGCTCTGAGAGCAATATTCTTAGTGAAAACTGCCAGCGGCTCCTCATCAGCAACAGTGGGGTATAGCACGCTGATGCTAGTCTCATTGAACCATGGGGACCCCAACATGAAACATTGGTTGGTGGGACTGGTGTCTATGTGAATGCTATATCACCTTTCTTGGTCGACCCTGTTTTAAAAGACCTTCCTCAGGGGCTGATCCCCCCTTTCCGAACATGTCTAACAGAGGTTCACTTTGGGTCAGTAGGATATTTGTACCAGATATAAATGGATGTTGTCCGATTAGGGCCATATCTGTTAAGGAAAAGGCTGATTAATTTGGAAGCATTTGCACATGTTCTGGGTGTGGTAGTGGATTGTGAGCATGTTTGAGCTCCACCCGCCGGCACTCTCAGTAAGTGTGCAAATGTGTACCTTCCAGTTCTAAAATGTATTTCTATTGGTCAAGGCATGAGGTATCTGTAATATTACTAGGTGGCCATGTGCAATGGAGGGCGGGGTTAGCCCTGTAAAAAAGGTCTAACCCGAACATCCTATTTATGTGTAGAGCTTGCATGCCTCCAGCAAACGCACAGAAAAACATACCCAGGAGGACACATGGTGCTACTCGCAGAATAACAATGATCCCAAAGGCCTATTTTATGTTTTGTGTTCTTTCTTACTTTTCTTTGATCTCTTTTCACTATGCAGGAGATTTTTTTCCTACTGTGCGCCAAATTACACAGAAGTTGTTTTTTTTTATCTCCTTCATAGTTTTTAGTGTCTTCATGTGTCACACATATATATATATATATATATATATATATATACACACACACACACACACACAAGGCCTTAGATGGAAGAAAACATACAGTCATCCTGTATGTATGTATATATATATATATATATATATATATATGTGCAAAAATAAATGTTGGGATCAAAGGTTGGGTTGAAAGGGATTTTTCATAATTTTACTATTTATACATCACAGATGATAAAAGGCCTACAAGCCTCATCTCTTGTTTCATGCAGTACCCCGAATTAGCACATCTCACACCCTTTGCCAGTTGGTGAACACAATAGCACCTTCCTCCCTTAACAAAAGGCTATTTAAAATCACATCTCACATACAATGACAGCAACCTATGACAAGTCATTCAACTTGTTAGCATTTAGATCAATCTTGGTGAATATGTAAAATAACCCTTTCATGTATTGTATATAGCAGATACCAGTATTGCTTAACGAAGTTTTATCTGTGTCCCCACCCCAATGCCCTATAAGTATGTGCTGTGGAATAAAGATTGTAGACAGTGTCGGACTGGGGTGCCTAGGGCCCACCAGTGGAATTGATTTTGGGGGCCCACCCTAGAGCTGGAGATATAACTTGTTCATTTTTCAGTCTCGCACACATGAATGTATGCATTTTAGCACACAATACAGTAACAGTATGCTAAACAGAACAGTATTGTGCACTGCACTATATCAAATAGTTTCTCTTTAAAGGGAGTCTGTCATCACAGTTTCACCTTTTTAACCCTTCCCATAGCTTTCTAGCAGCATTACAGTTGATAAAAACGTTACCTTTAAAGGCAATCGTGGACTTATAAAACTGGCAAAAATCATCTTAGTAGGATGTGCAAATGAGGGCTCGCAAGTGCCCAGGGGCGGCGTCAACCTCGTAGGTGCCCAGGCAGCTCTGCCTTATCGTCGCTTCCCCCCGCCCAGTCTTTCCCTCTGCCCGCCCATCTTATTACTTCTTCTTTCGCCGAGATCCTGCACACTGAGTCCGTTAGCCGGCGCATGCGCATTAATTACTGTGATGCCATACCAGGAATGGAATGCGCCGGCCGATGGACTCAGTGCGCAGGCGCGGGATCTCGGCGAAAGAAGAAGTAAGAAGATGGGCGGGCAGAGGGAAAGGATGGGCGGGGGGAAGCGACGATAAGGCAGAGCTGCCTGGGCACCTACGAGGTTGACGCCGCCCCTGGGCACTTGCGAGCCCTCATTTGCATATCCTACTAAGATGATTTTTGCCAGTTTTATAAGTCCAGGATTGCTTATAAAGGTAACGTTTTTATCAACTGTAATGCTGCTCAAAAGCTATGGGAAGGGTTAAAAAGGTGAAACTGTGATGACAGACTCCCTTTAAGCAACTCATTTAGTTGATAACTGTGTCTGTTATGTACAGTCAGTAGTGTGGACAGCGGTCACACGTGGACCTTCGATGTCCTAGATGAACCACCCAGTCCCCCAGCCTAAACAATATCCAAAGTGAAGGAAATGTTTCCTGCATATTCAAAAGGATAAGTTTATTGAAGTGCTGGCAGTAGTGCCCCGGCCTCCTCACAGCTCACCAGGCTCAGCGCCGTACATCCTATAGCCGCTGTGCTTGGTATCATGCTCAGCCCCTTTCACTTCTATGGGGCTGAGCTGCTCATAGGCCACTTGATCAATGAACGTGACGTCACATGGCCCAGAAAAATCACAGAGAAGGGCACAGGGCGCACAGGAGCCCCGGTGCATTCTCAAACAGCTGATCAGCAGTGGTCCCAGGTAGGGATCGACCGATTATCGGATTTACCGATATTATCGGCCGATATTCAGGATTTTCAAAGTTATCGGTATCAGCATCTAACCTTGCTGATATGCCGATAACGAATCGCGAACATGGATCGAGCTGCTATCAATGCGATCAATGTTCCCTCTGCAGCACAGGGGAGAAGGAAGCAGTCCCTCCCCCCTGTGCCGCTGCTGCCACCAGTGAGAGGCAAGAGGGGAGGAGGAGGGGAGGGGCTGTGGCCATTGCGCCACCAATGAAGTTATTAATTCAAATATAGGAGGCGGGTGAATCATATAGCTGCACCTGAGGGGTTAACTGTTGCGGATCGCAGCTACCCCTCATAGAGGTCAGGTGTCGCTATATTTGAATTAATGGGCAAGTTATCTTCATTGGTGGCAGTGGCAGCTTCTGATCAGAGCCCAAGCAGTGTAATTGCGGGGCTCTGATCGGTTACCATGGCAGCCAGGACGCTACTGACGCCCTGGCTGCCATAGTCAGCTCCCTGCTGACATGTGTACTATGCACAGGGCAGCAGGGGGAGTGTGAAGTCCTATTCACCCTGATAGAGCTCTATCAGACTCTACTGAAGCCCTGGCTGCCATGGTAACCTCCCTGCTGCTGTGTGTACTATGCACAGGGCAGCAGGGGGAGTGTGAAGTCCTATTCACCCTGATAGAGCTCTATCAGACTCTACTGAAGCCCTGGCTGCCATGGTAACCTCCCTGCTGCTGTGTGTACTATGCACAGGGCAGCAGGGAGAGTGTGAAGTCCTATTCACCCTGATAGAGCTCTATTAGGGTGAATAGGACAAGGGATCCAGGTTCTAGCCCCTAAGGGGGAAATAGTTATTAAATAAAAAAAAAAAACACCAAAATATTAAGTATATATATTTAATCCTAGATATATAATGGCATCTCTTCGTTTAACAACAGATTTGTGTAGGAATTTAATTTTTTTTTTTTAAAAATGAAAATGCACAAAATATTGGTATAAATTACCGGCTATCGGCCTGAAAGTTCACAGGTTATCAGCTCTAAAAAAATCAATATCGGTCGATCCCTAGTCCCGGGTATCAGACCCCCACCAATCAGATACTGATGACCTATCCACAGTCATATGTGACTGATATCAGCCGCTCCTCTTATAACGCTCCAGTACTGATATAACCTCCAGAGACATTACATCCTATGTGACTGATATCAGCCGCTCCTCTTATAACGCTCCAGCACTGATATAACCTCCAGAGACATTACATCCTATGTGACTGATATCAGCCGCTCCTCTTATAACGCTCCAGCACTGATATAACCTCCAGAGACATTACATCACATGTGACTGATATCAGCTGCTCCTCTTATAACGCTCTAGTACTGATATACCGTATTTTTCGTCCTATAAGACGCACCTAGGTTTTTGGGGAGGAAAATAAGAAAAAAAATATTTTTAACCAAAAGGTGTGCTTTTGGTGGGTTTGGAACAAATGGTGGTCTGTGGATGGCACTATTACTGGGGATCTGTGAAGGACACTGTTATGGGGGGGGGGGGGTCTGTGAAGGACACTGTTATGGGGGGGGATCTGGGGATGGCACTGTTATGGGGGGGGATCTGGGGATGGCGCACTGTTATGGGGGATCTGTGGATGACGCACTGTTAGGCCTCATGCACACGACCGTTGTTTTATTCTGTGTCCGTTGTTCTGTTTTCGTGATTTTCTGCGGACCCATTGACCTTCAATGGGTTTGTTGAAAACTCGGCTAATGCACCGTTTGTCATCCGCGTCCGTGATCCCTGGTTCCAGTCCGTCAAAAAAATATAACCTGTCCTATTTTTTCCACGGAAAACGGTTTGCGGATCCATTCAAGTCAATGGGACCGTGAAAAAACGCGGAGGCACACAAGATTGTCATCCGCGTCCGCGTCAGTTTTTTTCCTATCATTTGCTTGGCAAACTTGACTTAGATTTTTTTTTAACTTTCCTTCATGTCTGGTGATCCTCCAAAAATAAATGAAGACACACGGAAACAAAAACGCAAACGGATCACGGAACAATGGAACCCCATTTTGCGGAACGGAACACAACAACGGTCGTGTGCATGAGGCCTTATGGGGGATCTGTGGATGACGCACTGTTATGGGGGGGATCTGTGGATGACGCACTGTTATGGGGGGGATCTGTGGATGGCACTGTTATGGAGGGGGATCTGTGGATGACGCACTGTTATTGGGGGGTATCTGTGACGGACACTGTTATTGGGGGGTATCTGTGACGGACACTGTTATTGGGGGGTATCTGTGGATGGCACTGTTATGGAGGGGGATCTGTGGATGGCACTGTTATGGAGGGGATCTGTGGATGGCACTGTTATGGAGGGGGATCTGTGGATGGCACTGTTATGGAGGGGATCTGTGGGATGGCACTGTTGTGGAGGGTGATCTGTGGATGGCACTGTTGTGGAGGGGGATCTGTGGATGGCACTGTTATGGAGGGGGATCTGTGGAGGGCACTGTTATGGAGGGGGATCTGCGGGTGGCACTGTTATGGAGGGGGATCTGTGGAGGGCACTGTTATGGAGGGGGATCTGCGGGTGGCACTGTTATGGAGGGGGACCTGTGGGTGGCACTGTTATATATGTGCCATCACAGACCCCCCACCCCATAACAGTGCCATCCACAGACCCCCCCACCCCTTAACAGTGCCACCCACAGATGTCCCCCATAAAACTGTCATCCACAGATCCCCCCCCCCCACCGCTCCAGTATACAAATATAAAATGTCTGATTCAATTAAAAGTTATTACACATGCCACCTCACTCCTAATATTACTGTACACCCTAACAGCTTCTGTACAACGCAGGCAGGCTGGGCGGCCAGCGCGTCACTCACTGACGTCACGTGCCTGCGCCGCCTGCTTGATTCATAAAGTAGCCGGCGCAGGCACGTGACATCAGGGAGTTATGCTGCCGCCAGCCCGGCTGTTAGGATGTATGGTAATATTAAAAGTGTGTGGGGGGGCATGTTTAATCACTTTTAATTGAATGAGACATTTTATATTTGAATATTGCAGCACCGGAGCGGCAGGGCCGGAGTACAGTGACCGCACCCAGTCCCTCCCCGCTCTCGTATACATCGCAGCCTGTAAAAATGTCAGCATTCACCCCATAAGATGCAGGGGCATTTTCCCATTTTTTGGGGGAAAAAAGTGCGTTTTATAGGGCAAAAAATACGGTAACCTCCAGAGACATTACATCATATGTGACTGATATCAGCCGCTCCTCTTATAACGCTCCAGCACTGATATAACCTTCAGAGACATTACATCACATGTGACTGATATCAGCCGCTCCTCTTATAACGCTCCAGCACTGATATAACCTCCAGAGACATTACATCATATGTGACTGATATCAGCCGCTCCTCTTATAACGCTCCAGCACTGATATAACCACCAGAGACATTACATCACATGTGACTGATATCAGCCGCTCCTCTTATAACGCTCCAACGCTGATATAACCTTCAGAGACATTACATCACATGTGACTGATATCAGCCGCTCCTCTTATAACGCTCCAGCACTGATATAACCACCAGAGACATTACATCACATGTGACTGATATCAGCCGCTCCTCTTATAACGCTCCAACGCTGATATAACCTTCAGAGACATTACATCACATGTGACTGATATCAGCCGCTCCTCTTATAACGCTCCAGCACTGATATAACCACCAGAGACATTACATCACATGTGACTGATATCAGCCGCTCCTCTTATAACGCTCCAACGCTGATATAACCTTCAGAGACATTACATCACATGTGACTGATATCAGCCGCTCCTCTTATAACGCTCCAGCACTGATATAACCTTCAGAGACATTACATCACATGTGACTGATATCAGCCGCTCCTCTTATAACGCTCCAGCACTGATATAACCACCAGAGACATTACATCACATGTGAC
Source organism: Bufo bufo (assembly GCF_905171765.1). Lineage (NCBI taxonomy): Eukaryota > Metazoa > Chordata > Amphibia > Anura > Bufonidae > Bufo > Bufo bufo. Next base: position 796,885,917 of record NC_053389.1, on the reverse strand, counting down.
TGATATCAGCCGCTCCTCTTATAACGCTCCAACGCTGATATAACCTTCAGAGACATTACATCACATGTGACTGATATCAGCCGCTCCTCTTATAACGCTCCAGCACTGATATAACCTTCAGAGACATTACATCACATGTGACTTATATCAGCCGCTCCTCTTATATCGCTCCAGTACTGAGATAACCTCCAGAGCAGGGGCGTACATACAGGGGTCGCGGCTGGGCCCGGCACTCCAGGGGGCCCGGCCGCCTGTGGACCCCTGGCCCCGCCCTGCAGTAGTGCTGTGCCTGCCTGTATAAGGGCTGTTTCACACGAGCGAGTCGATTGCGGGAATCACGCTCCGTGTGTGAGTGTGAACCTCCGCTCTGGACATAGTGACATAAAGCTGTCACTATGATTCTGTGGAAAAAAGGCCATGCAGAGACACATAGTATTATAAACCATGATAATGCCGTGCGCTCCTGCAAGTCCAGAGCGGAGGATCACACTCACACACGGAGCGCGATTCCCGCAATCGACTCGCTCGTGTGAAACAGCCTTAACCCGGGGCCCGCCGCCCAGTGTTGCGTTTCTGCGCTGTAGTGCCAGGCCAGGCCAGCCCTACCCTCCCTGAGTAAGAGTCTCCTCCCCCTGATTCTCCTCCCCGTGCAGGTGCGGCGTGCCTAGTCATTTCCTGTTGGGCGGCCGCACCGGACACAACGTTTCCCTAGGCTGCGCAGGCGCACAACAACGCCGAGACGCAGCAGGAAGAAGGAACCGGAGAGCGTGAAGAAGCCGGTGCAGGTTCGGAAGTGAAGATAAGATTTGTAAAAAAAAAAAAAAAAAAGGTCTTCATAATTGCTCACCACATTTATGGTGAGTGAGTTCAGATTAGACTCAGAGTAGGGTCTGATGGGGTCTGATGGGGGCTGGCTTTATAACTAGCTCTGCTATATTTCTGTAGCCTGCAACCTCTGACTGCCCAGTTGGGCTGAAACTACTACACCCAGCATGTTCTGGCAGGAATAGTAAATGGATATTGGTGCAATTCTGAGCTACTAGTCTATATAACACATAATATTATATTGTATTATATAGACTAGTAGCTCAGAATTGCACCAATATCCATTTACTATTACTGCCAGAACATGCTGGGTGTAGTAGTTTCAGCCCAACTGGGCAGTCGGAGGTTGCAGGCTACAGAAATATAGCAGAGTTAGGCTACTTTCACACTGGTGTTTCTAGGTCCGCCTGTGAGATCTGTTTCAGGGCTCTCACAAGCGGTCCAAAACGGATCAGTTTTGCCCCAATGCATTCTGAATGGATAAGGATCCGTTCAGAATGCATCAGTTCGCCTCCGTTCAGCCTCTATTCCGCTCCGGAGGCGGACACCAAAACGCTGCTTACAGCCAAACGGATCTGTTCTGAACGGATACAAGCATTTGCATTATAGGTGCGGATCCGTCTGTGCAGATTCGTTTTGATGTCCGTCTGACGACGTGGAGCCAAACGGATCCGTCCTGACTTACAATGTTAGTCAATGAGGACGGATCCGTTTTCACTGACACAATATGGTGCAATTGAAAACGGATCCGCCTCCCATTGACTTTCAGTGTAAGTCAAAATGGATCCGTTTGCATTATCTTTTTTTTTTTGTTCATGGTAATGTAAACGGATCCCTTCTGAACGGATACAAGCGTTTGCATTATCGGTGCGGATCCATCTGTGCAGATACCAGACGGATCCGCACCTAACGCAGGTGTGAAAGTAGCCTAAGGCTGCATTCACACGTCTGTGGTGTGTTGCGGACCCGCAAATTGCGGGTCCGCAACACACCAGCCCGGCGCCCCCATAGAAATGCCTATTCTTGTCCGCAAGCTGCGGACAAGAATAGGACATGCTCTATCTTCTTGCGGAGCTGCGGACCCAAAATCAGGGCCGCACTCCGCAATTGCGGCTGCAGACAGCACACTGTGTGCTGTCCGCATCCATTCCGTCCCCATAGAGAATGAATGGGTCCGCACCCATTCCGCAAAATTACGGAAAGGATGCGGACCCATTTTGCGGACGTGTGAATGGAGCCTAACTCTGCTGCTGGTGGAGGGAGGTTGGGGGGGGGGGGGGGGGGACGGGAAGGGGGGCCCCATGGTTCAGTTTTGCACCGGGGCCCCATGGATTGTGTGCTCCAGAGACATTACATATTATGTGGGGGTGAGGGGCTGGGAAAGTGTGAAATGCCACTGATGAGAGGGAAGAGGGGGACACTGGGAGACATAACTTCTTGCCCTGTATAAAGTATAGGTGAGATAGTTGGTGGGAAAGGTCTGTGAGGGACTGGGACAGGGACACAAGATGTGCAGGGGCAGCAGCTTCAGGACTCTCTTCCCACTTCCCTCCCACAGTAACTTACCCCAGTTCTGCTGTGTGGAGTAGTGGGACCAGTGAGAGAAGAGAACTTTATACTGGAGGGAGGCACAGTGACTCAGAGAGAGCAGCAGTGTCTCCATTATCTCCTGCTGCTGTCTCCTCGGCTCCTCTGGCTCCGCCCCCTCCTCACACATGATGGAATATCACACTGCAGAGGGGAGGGGGGGAGCTGTCTGCTCATGTCGGGTCGGTGAAGTTTACTTTGGAGAAAGGGACAAGCGCTGCAAAGTATTGTGCTGTCCCTTTCACCAAAGTAAAATGATATGTGTGCCAGTGCCGCAGTCCAGCCCCTGATAACAGCCAGGCGCCTGAAACTGAAAGTATAGCAACTGCCCTGCCCCTGCTGGTGGCTCTGGCTGCAGTATAAGCAGACAGGCAAGGGGCCCACCGGGCATTTCACCGGCTTCCCGGTGAGCCAGTCCGAGCCTGATTGTAGATATTGACAACCCGAGTTAAGTCTGGTCTGTCTTATCTCCTGGCCAGTGCAAATCGGATATTCATTGCACAGGGAAATATTCACGGGTTGGAGGTCTGATGCCTAATTGTATAACCATCATAAACCTGCCATGAGAAAAAACGCTAACAGGGACGTGCGACATGGTGGAGCAGTATGTGTGCACATGCCTACACGTACTGACTGATGGGTCTGCCCCCTTCAACTTCAAATTGGGCACATGGCCTGAGCTTGCCCTTTACACTTTGGAGGTGCTGGCCTGCCCTGCAGCCAGTGTATTGTCTGAATGTTTGTTTAGCATGGCTGGAGGGGGTTATCACAGGTTATATTTCCCAATGTTTTGGGGTCTACCTAAATTTAAACAAAAAATAAAAAATAAAAATAAAAAACCAGTGTTAGCTACCTCCTCCTCTTTCACTGCCGATTCCACCTACACCGCCACATCCACTGCTTCCTCAACCTCCTACTCCATATGGACCTGGTCCTCCTAGATCAAGATTATTATTTTTTATTTTTAGTTATTTAACCCCTTAAGGACTCAGCCCTATTTCACCTTAAGGACTTGGCCATTTTTTGCAAATCTGACCAGTGTCACTTTAAGTGCTGATAACTTTAAAACGCTTTGACTTATCCAGGCCGTTCTGAGATTGTTTTTTTTGTCACATATTGTACTTCATGACACTGCTAAAATTGGGTCAAAAAAGTTTATTTTTTTGCATAAAAAATACCATATTTACAAAAAAAATTGAAAAATTAGCAAATTTCAAAGTTTCAGTTTCTCTACTTCTGTAATACATAGTAATACCCCCAAAAATTGTGATGACTTTACATTCCCCATATGTCTACTTCATGTTTGTAGCATTTTGGGAATGATATTTTATTTTTTGGGGATGTTACAAGGCTTAGAAGTTTAGAAGCAAATCTTCACCCCTCAAGGTATTCAAAACTGATTTTACAAACTTGGTTAACCCTTTAGGTGTTGCACAAGAGTTATTGGCAAATGGGGACGAAATTTGAGAATTTCATTTTTGTGCCTAATTCTCCATTTTAACCCATTTTTTCCACTAACAAAGCAAGGGTTAACAGCCAAACAAGACTGTATCTTTATTTCCCTGACTCTCCCATATGTGGCCGTAAACTATTGTACGGGCACACAGTAGGGCGTAGAGGGAAAGGTGCGCCGTATGGTTTTTGGAAGCCAGATTTTGCTGGACTGGTTTTTTGACACCATGTCCCATTTGAAGCCCCCCTGATGCACCCCTAGAGTAGAAACACCATAAAAGTGACCCCATCTAAGAAAACTACACCCCTCAAGGTATTCAAAACTGATATTACAAACTTTGTTAACCCTTTAGGTGTTGCACAAGATTTAATGGAAAATAGAGATACAATTTCAAAATTTCACTTTTTTGGCAGATTTTCCATTTTAATATTTTTTTTCCAGTTACAAAGCAAGGGTTAACAGCCAAACAAAACTCATTATTTATGGCCCTGATTCTGTAGTTTACAGAAATACCCCATATGTGGTCGTAAACCGCTGTACGGGCACGCGGGGGGCTGTCTGGGGGCTCTCTCCCTCTCCCATCGGGGGGCTGCAAAGGCACAGCAGCCCCCTGATGAGAGAGGGAGGGAGCTCCCTGAGCTGTTAACCTTTTCCATACAGCGGTCCGTCAGTCGTTTATACCAGGGTGTCAGCAATGTGCTGGCACCCTGGTATACCCACTAGACGCCAACGATCATTCAAGGGGAGGCGGGCGGGGGATCGCGATCCCGCCTGCCGCACCGCCCGCCTCCCGCACCGCCTGCGACACCCCCCCTGCACCACCCGCCGACATAATATCATTCAGGGGTGCAGGGGGTTGGTTAATAAAACTTTATTTAGGGCATTTTAAAGTCTGATCCCCGCAGTCAGAGACCGCGGGGATCAGAATCGGCTAAAAGCGCAGCAAACTGCAGGTCTGAATTGACCTGCTGTTTGCTGCTATCGCCGATACGGGGGGGGTCACATGACCCCCCTCGGCGTTGTGACAGGATGCCGGCTGAATGATTTCAGCCGGCATCCCGTTCGGATTAACCCACGGGGCGCCGCAATCCTTTTTTAAACTCATGACGTACCGGTTACGTCATGGGTCCTTAAGGACTCGGGACCCATGCCGTACCGATACGTCCTAAGTCCTTAAGGGGTTAAAGTAATTTCCCTATCCACATTTGTTTGCAGAGATCTTGCCATGCTCTTAACCACATTTGGCTGCTATTTGCAGCCCTCTAGTCCTTTCCGTGACTTTTTTTAGAGCCATTTTAGTGCTCAAAAGTTCGGGTCCCCAATGACTTCAATGGGGTTCGGGGTCAAGTTCGGCTCCTGAACTCGAACTTTTTTGTGAAGTTCGGCCAAACCCGTCGAACCCGAACATCCAGGTGTCCGTTCAACTCTAGTAGGGACCTCTTTTCTGTACAGTGTAAGCTCTTATGGACAGATCCCTCTCTCCTGTAGAGTGTATGCTTTAATGAACAGACACCTTTCCCCTCTTGTCTCATGTTTGATCTTTTGTTTATTCTCATTTTACTTATTCATTTCTTCCCTATTTGAAAAGTGCTGATGAATATGTTGGTGCTATACAAGTACAACTTACTAATGTGTCTATATATTCTCTATACCAGGCATCCTCAAACGGTGGCCCTCCAGCTGTTGCAAAACTACAACTCCCAGCATGCCCGAACAGCCTACAGGTATCCGCCTACAGCAAGGCATTGTGGGAGTTATAGTTTTACAAAGCTGGAGAGCCGCAGTTTGAGGATGCCTGCTCTATACTGTCGGTCTACAAAATAACTTTCACTGGTGGACCTAAAGTTTGATTCCGTTTATGAAATGATCTGACTTCACCATTGACTAGGAGAAAGAAAAGGACAGCCCTTATGGGAGCCACAGCATGGGGATGAAAGAGGTTTTCATCTGTTGTCATCCCCCATGACAGACAAAACCAAAGCTATGACGTTATATGTTCAGTTGAATTACTTACTTGTGTGGATCCAAAGACTTCCCCATAATATCTCTGTTCAGTTAGCCATTTCACCAGTGGTCCAGCCTTCTCAAACTCCTTCCACTTCAAGAGGGTAAGAAGGGCGTAGGAAGTAGCCTCAAGTGATAAAAAGCGAGAGCCTGGTTCATCCCAGTGGTCATTATCTAAAAGAAAATTTGTGCACAAAAAGATCAATAAACACAACAATCAGCGGCTCACATTAACTACCATAAATCAAATTATATCCAAAGAAGTTTTATTTAAAAGTATTGATTTAACAGAAGAAAGAAAATGGATAATTGCTGGTCCTCTACCTGTAGATGCAGCCATTAGAATACTGGAGTCATTGAGTTTGCCAGCCTTAGCCAGTGCGTAGGAAGTGATGGCGATGGAGTAGGGTTTCTTCAGGGATTGATAACCATCATTTAAATATTTTATTGCATTTTTAATGCTTCTAGGAATATTCTGTATAAGTAATAACCATGATAATAAATTGTTAAATACATACATCTAAGAAAAAATTGTATACAGTACATGAAAAATATTTGTTCCATAATTTTTGTTTTGAGTTCCATGTTGCTCATAGGTGAGTTCTAACTTAACAGCACACCATGATGTTTGGCATGGTACTACAAGTGAAGGATAAAAAATGCTACAGATGTAGTACAGTTAACACACATGCTTTATGAGACATGTTCTCTAAACTAAATGCGTTACGCAAACACCTTCAATTACTTTTCAATGGCTTTTGTTTCAAGATAACTCAAATTTATTAACTCATCACTTTGAGTTTGTGTGTTAACCCTGCTACATCTGTATAATGACTTGAAAGGCTATCAAGACGAATGAGCTACAGAAAGTGATAAAGTTTCAGAGTGTTAGAAGACACATTGAGACAAGCTACACCTATAGTTAGGATTTTGTCTGACTTTGTTTTATAAAACTCCACTAAATGTACTGCACCACCAGTGATATAGTCGCATTCCCCACTTGAGCGCTCTAGCTGATCCCTGGCCCCAGCATTCCACAACCATATATTGCTAAGCAGTACTGTGCTATATACAGTTGAAACACACTATATAAAAAGACACATATGCATGTTTTTTCTCAATATCGGACATGAAATCAGAATAAACCTTTCCTGTTTTTGGTCAATTAGGATTACCATAATTATTATTATTTGCCAAATGCCAGAATAATGAGAGAGAGAGAGAGAGAGAGAGAGAGAGAATGTTTTTCAGGCATTTTATTACTTTCTGCAATGTCAAAAGTTTACATACATTTCATTAATATTTGGTATCATTGCCCTTAAACTGTATGACTTAGGTCAAACATTTTGGATATCCTTCTACAAGCTATTTACAATAGTTGGTTGGAATTTGGGCCCATTCCTCCTGACAAAACTGGTGTAACTGAGCAATTATTTTATTGAATGCGATAAATCGGCAATGTAATAAATAATAATAAATCGCGTAATGCGAATTTGTAACGCGATATACAGGCGTGGGTCACTTTGGGTACATTTTTCAAGCTGGTATAAGTTTCCTGAGACTGGAGAAAATGGTTGGCACGGCAGAACATTAGTATAGCTTTATATGCAGATAGAGTCAAGTGCTCCAATATATTTGCGATTGCGCTAATCGGCAGAGTGATTAGAATATTTTTTCGCACTACGTGCAACTTCACATTTTAGCAGGTCTGACTACAGATTACGGATTGGTGCACTAAGTATTTGTAACGGGGTTCCAAAGGTGCACTCGGTCTCCCATTAGACGCAGACCTGCTGCTTAGCTTCTGGAGCGAGGATCTGTGTTTGACCTCGTTCCCAGGGCGGGTTTGTTAGCTGGGAGGCCCCCTGCTCCTAAGTCTGCCTTGAGCGCCGAGCTGATCACTCGGTGCTCGACTGGTTGGTCTGTCGGTCATGTGACGCTGGCTACTCCCCACTATAAATACAGGCAGCCTGCTGGCCACAGGTTGCCTGTTAATTTAGGTTCCACCTGTGATTTTGTCTTTCCTGGCGTACTTACCTCCTGCTGAATTCCTGACGATCCTCTGCCTGCTCCTTGTGTACTTTGCTGCTCTCCTGGTATTTATGACCCCGGCTTCTCCTGACGATCCTCTGCTGACTCCTTTGGTACTTCACGACTCTCCTGGTATTTATGACCCCGGCTTCTCCTGACAATTCTCTGCTTGCTCCATTTGTACTTTGTAGCTTTCCTGGTATTGACTCGGTCCGTTCACATTCTGTTGTTTGTCTGTCTGTCATCCCTGCACTTATTCCAAGCTAGGGATTGCCGTCCAGTTGTCCCCTGTCATTAGGACTCGCGAGGCAAGTAGTCAGGGCCAGGGGTAAGGGTGCAGCGCAGTGGTCACTTCCCTCTCCCCTGTGTGTGTGTGTACGCGACCGTTACAGTATTGTTGTGAACTTGACATTGCTTCCTTCTCATTGGCCCACAAGCAAGAAGCAGAGAGGAATCATGTATTCAGATGGAAAAAAAAATGCTGAATATTTGATACAACGAATATATAGCACTATATTCTAAATATTTGCAAATTCTCATAGTGGCGATATTCGCGATAAAAATTTGCTATTCAAATATTCGTGCTCAACACTAGTTATTATGGCCAAAAAGTTAAATTTTAGTTTAATCAGACCACAGGACATGTCTCCAAAAATGTAGGTCTTAACATTAATCTGGCTTTTGTAATAATGGCTTCTTCCTGGCAGAGTGGCCTTTTAGCCCATGTTGATACAGTACTTGTTTCACTGCGGATATTGACACAATCTTACCAGCTTCTGACCATCATCTTCACAAGGTCTTTTGCTTTTGTTCTTGGGTTGATATGCACATGTCGGACCAAAGTACGTTCATTTCTGGGACACAGAACCAGTCTCCTTCCTGAGCAGTATGATGACTGGAAATTTTCATCTTGTTTGAACTTGCGTATAATTGTTTGTACAGATGAACGAGGCACGTTCAGGTATCCAAGTTTGAGCCAGACTTGAGCAAGCCCACAATTCTCTTCCTGATATCTCGGCTGATTTTTTTGCCATGATGCTGATTTCTTTGCCATGATGCAACACAAAGAAGCAATGTGTTTCAGGTGTGCGTTTAAATACAGCCACAGGTGTCTCTAATTAACTCCGATGTTGCCAAAAAAGCACATGACATCATCATATGGGCAGTCCAGAATTGTTTAAAGGCAAAGTAATTAGAGATGAGCAAAGCTGATGAAGTGGAATTCGATCCCAATTTCAGGAAAAATTTGATTCGCACCAAATCCGATTTTTTTCAAGCTTCGTGGTAACGAATTGCATGTTTTCCTAAAATGGCTGCTGCGCGTGTGAGGACATGGAGAAAGGAACTCTGGGAAGGTGGGATCACCCATAATGCCATGCATGCAGCCAATAAGCAGCCAGCCTGTGATGTCACAACCCTATAAATACCCTCAGCCATCTTGGATTCTGCCATTTTCCAGTGTACTTAGTGCAGGGAGAGATGTCATCAGGCGCTAGGGACAGTGCCAGAAAAAACTTTGTTGTGCTAAAAAAAGAATTTACAAGTGCAGGGAAAGATTATTCAAGGTGTTGGGAAAGGATAGGGATGAATCATTCCACAGCATTTCTGTAGAACAGGGTTCAGTAGGGGAGGTTGCAGCCTGAGTAATAGGAACAATCCTATTACACCTTGCTGCACTGACTGGGGATCCAAATTGCCATTATACTGCTCTGTAATTCCAGCAAACCGTTCTTGTTATTGGGGTGTTACAGCCATTAACAGGGTTTATTACAAGGAAATATTTCTACAGTAAGTCTTATTTGCCCTTGTGCGGTGCAGTTATATGTTCTAAAGCATTTTTTGGCTTGTATTAGTGGGAAAAAAAGGGCTTATTAGCCGTTGTGTGGTGAAGTGCTAAAATTACAGCCCTTTTTATCGTGTATTAGTGGCAAAAGTAAAATATATTTGCCGTTCACCGATGCAGTTATATGTTCTAAAGCCCTTTTTGTCGTGTATTAGTGGCAAAAGTGGCAAAATGGTATATTTGCCATTCACCGGTGCAGTTATATATTCTAAAGGCGGATGCTCAACAGTCAGGTTCAGTTTTTTGGGGGTTATTGCTCTGACGGATCAGAGGAAGGGCAAAATAATCAGTGACGTCAACACAAACTCACTGCTGACACCCTCTCCACTCTGTCGGGGGGCTCTTGTATACGCGTTGTGACACAGTGAGGGTTTGTGTCTGGCAAGGCAGGTATTTTCCTCCCAGCATGTGCGGCTGGGCTGGTTACCAGCCAGGTGAGGTCAAATACCGGACTTGAGTTTAAGTGCTGGTTCAGGTTTTGGCAGCACCTGGCTGTCCTTAAATAGGCAGCTGGGCTCAGCAGATGTCTCTGTTTTTGGGATCTTAGGCTTTGTGCCGTGCTGGGGGGGATGAGAGACGCACACTGGGGAAACAGGCCCACTAAAGCCTGCTGTGGACTACTGAAGGCAGAACTACCAGCAAGATGACTTGTGTTATATGAACTTTTCATTGTGTGTGAATTAACACCAAGACTGCAAAGTTACGTGCTGTTTTGTGCCATTGCCTCAAGTGTGAATAAAGACTGACGTTTTGAGTTAAGAACTTGCATTTTGCCTCTGTACTGAGCCCGCTTACCTTATCTACCAGAGTGAAACCCCACAATTGGTGAAGAATGCAGGCAAGAGCAGTGAGGCTGGTGTGAACGTCAATATTTTTGGTTTCTGCATTTTTCAGGCACGGTAGTATGTCGTACATTAAACCAGCTATATTACAACAAGTGCACCAAGACAAAATGGAGGCTGTTGTGAAGGCCCACATGGAGGCTAATCTGCAGCAGCGAGAGACAAACCTGCAGCAATGCAAGGCTAATAAGCAGCAGTAGGAGACTAACCAGCTGCTGCTACAATACGTGATGGCTTTGCAGACAGCAGGAGCAACCCCGTGCGCCCATGATGCCCGGAAAGCAGTCTGTGCCGCGATTCCGAAGATGACCCCCGCAGACGACATCGAAATCTACCTGGTGATGTACGAGAAAGTGGCCATCAGGGAAAAGCTACCCCGTGACCAGTGGGCTGATGTAGTCGCTCCATTCCTGGCATCTGATTCCCAGTGTATTTCGACTTGTCGGATGATCAAGCGGCCGACTACCAAAAAGTAAAGGGTGAGATTTTGGCAAGAATGGGGATGAATGTGTTGGTCTGGGCTCAGTGGGTACATCAGTGGGGGTTTAAGCCGGCTGAGCCTGCGAGGACCCAGTATTATGACTTACTCCACCTCTTGCAAAAGTGGCTACAGCCTGATGTGCTGAGTCCCACGGCTATGTTGGATAGACTATTGGCTGATATGTTCTGGAGGGCTCTGCCACCCCCTCTCCAGCACTGGATCGGCCAGGTGTCTCCTGGTAATTGCCCTAGAAATGGTGGACCTGGTGGAGCGCTACGAGGCTACTAAGACTGTTACAGGGGGTTCTGTTGGAAGGGGGGCAGTTAAACCCCGTAAATGTTCATCCCAGATCCGGCAACTTGTACCAACCAAACCCACCCAGGGTGTACCCTCTACAGGCCTAGGTCCGGTAGTCTGCTGGCGGTGTCAGGAGCCGGGCCATCTAAGAGCTGACTGTCGCCATCAGGTAGAACCCATGGATACTAACTATGGCTACCGTCAGTCGATATATGCCAGGAAGCTGTGTGCAGCAGGTACCCCAAAAACTTTAAACCACCTGTGCCAGGTGGAGGTAGGAGACACCCCAGCAGAGGATCTGCTGGACTCAGGGAGTCTGGTGTCCCTAGTAAGGGCTGCCCTGGTACAGTCAGCAGAGTATACTGGGCGGAAAGTTGGGGTCATGTGCATCCATGGAGACTTAAAAGACAATTCCACCGCCCTGGTGTCTCTAACCACAGGGGATGCCGGGTGGACTCACAAAGTGGCAGTTGCCCTAAATCTACACTACGAACTTATAATAGGGAGAGACTTCCCGGCACTGTGGCCTGCTATTAGAGTGACTGATACCCATGAGACAGGGGTAACCCTAAAAGAGTGGCCCGGCTCAGGGGGGAGACCAGAACCCTGGGAACCTAAGACTTAAGGGCCAGCGGTAGGGGTGACCACCACTTCGGTGGAAGAGGGGGAGACAACCCTGCTAAGTGTAATGGTGGAAGACGTGGAGGACTTGCAGCCGGGTCCTGAATTGGCAGACCTAAATGTCTACGGGGATAATTTTGGTACTGCCCAACGTCGGGACCCAACCCTATCCCACACCTGGGAAAATGTGTTAATAGGAGATGGTGAATCACAACAATCTGGGACAGAGTCAGTGTTTCCCCGTTTTGTGGTTCATCAGGATATGTTGTATCGGGTAAACCAACTACGGGGTAAGCCTATTGAACAGTTGGTGGTCCCCAAGGCTTATCGCAAGCTTGTGTTATATCTAGCCCACCAACACGTTCTCGGGGATCACCTGGGGCTGCGTAAAACTCTGAATCGTATTCTACAGAGGTTTTACAGGCTCAGCAAATTCATAGAAGTGGAAGAGTTTTGTAAGTCTTGCCTGACCTGCCAGATAACTAGCCCCAAGCCACATTTCTGTAGTACCATAGTACCTCTCCCGATTATCAAAGTACCGTTTGACCGAATAGCTATGAACCTCATAGGCCCAGTACCGAAGTCTGCCAGAAGGCATCAACACATCTTAGTCATTCTAGACTACACCACTCGGTACCCGGAGGAGGTGCCACTGTGACATACCTCGGCCAAGCTCATAGCTAAGGAGTTAATGGAGATGTTTTCCAAAGTAGGACTACCTAAGAGGTTCTGACCAACCAAGGGACCCCTTTTATGTCCAAGGTGATGAGGGAACTCTGTAAGTTGCTACACATAAAACTATGGACGTCCGTTTACCATCCGCAAATGGACGGTCTGGTAGAACGGTTTAGCCAGACATTAAAAAATATGTTGAAAAAGGTAGTGTCTTAAGATGGGAAGGACTGGGACCTCCTTCTGCCCTATCTCATGTTCGCAGTGCGAGAGGTACCCCAGGCCTCGCCCTTCGAACTGCTATATGGCAGACACCCTCGCTGTCTCTTGGACGTGGCCAAAGAGGCGTGGGAACAACAACCCGCTCCACATAAAAGTGTAATTGAGTACATTACCCAGATGCAAGATCGGATAGAGACATTGATGCCTCTTGTTAGGGAGCATATGGAGGCAGCTCAGCGAGCCCAGAGTCGGGTCTATAATCGGTAGGCTCGGGTTCGGATCAGTGAGTGATCAGGTTTTGGTTCTGGTGCCGACCGTGGACAGTAAGTTCCTGGCTAGGTGGCAGGGGCCTTACGAGGTACTCGAGAAAATTGGAGATGTGAACTACAAGGTACACCAGCCAGGGCTGCAAAAGCTGGAGCAGGTTTATCATGTGAATTTACTCAAACCGTGGAAAGATAGGGAAACCTGTACAGAAGACAGCCCGCGGCTAGGTTTTCTAGGAGAAGAGCTACCTGCCCCTCTGTCTAATGCAAGAGAGGCGGCTGTCACAGTAAAAATTGCTGACAGCCTCTCCTCTACAGGAGGCCAGGGAGTTTGTTAGTCGGAACACGGATGTGTTCTCGGACCTCCCTGGACGCACTTCTATAAGACCACCCATGATCTGTTACAAAAGAGCCAATAACATCAGGGACAAAATAATTTGCGCTGACATTAAGAGTATTAGAGGGTTTTCCAGACAAAGCATGCTTTCTGCTCCAAGACAAGGTACTTTTCCTTGTTTAAGTTGTGCTGCTCCAGTGTGATAAGGGGTACACATCTCACTCACCCACATATAGGAGAGAGGATACCCATACGAGGTACATTCACATGTAATAGTCAATTCATCATATACATCTTGAAATGCGTTTGTGGCTTACTATATGTGGGAGAGACATCCGCCAGAATGAAGGACAGATTTTCTAAACATACTGCAAGTCCACCATAAGAAAAGGAAATTTGATGTTACCCATACCATATCACTTCCATTTGCAGAAACAAACAATTGCGCAATTACGCTTTTAAATCATTGATAGTGTCTCACAGCCACGCAGAGGAGGAGATAGGAACAAACTTCTGCTCAAAAGGGAGGCTTACTGGATTCACCGACCCCAGACATTGGAGCCCAGAGGACTTAATCGTGATTGTGCATTAAATAGTGTTTTATAATCATGTCACTAATTATATATTTATTCCTTCTACAGCCAGGGCCGGTGCAATGATTTTTGCCAACACAAGCAAAGTTAAATTTTTTTAGCCCCCCCCAGCTCAACTGGCCCTGGTCCCGTCTGCATCAGCTAGCTTCTCCTCTGTGTGGTCCTGGTATCTTCGCTCTGCCTCAGACAATTGCTGGTTTGAGGACTGTATTTTTCACCCTATAAGACGCAACGGCCCATAAGACGCACCTAGGTTTTAGGGGAGGATAATAAGAAAAAAATATTTTCCATTACACCTTATGTCAGACCAGCAATCATCCCCCCATGTCAGCCACAAGCCTCCCATGTCAGCTATTATGCCCCCATGTCAGCCATCATTCCCCCATATCAGCCATCAGCCCCCATGTCAGCCATAAGACCCCCATGTCAGCCATCATGCCCCCATGTCAGCCATCAGCCCCCCATGTCACATTTCTCCCCCTCGAGGCCTCCATGGCACATTTCTCCCCCTCCATGTCACATTTTGCCCCCTCAATGTCACATTTTTCACCCCTTCATTTCACATTTTTTCCCCTCCATGTCAAATCACCTATGTCACATCAGCCCTCCATGTCACACTTCTCCCCCACCATGTCAAATCACCTATGTCACATCAGCCCTCACATTTCTCCCCCTCCACCCATGTTGCCACATTTCTCCCCCTCCATCCATGTTGCCACATTTCTCCCCCCTCCATCCATGTTGTCACATTTTTCCCCCCTCCATCCATGTTGTCACATTTCTCTCCCCCCTCCATCCATGTTGTCACATTTCTCTCCCCCCTCCATCTATGTTGACACATTTCTCTCCCCCCCTCTATCCATGTTGTTACAACCTTGTCACACTCTGTTATGATTTGCTTGGAGTAGGGTTCCCGCCCCAATTAGAAATGAAGAAAAAGTCTCCAGGGTAATTTGGATAATCTTGATTTCTTTTTATTGTATGGTTATTGCGGCTTTAAATGTTACGTTTCGGCCATGTGGCCTTCTTCAGACTGATGCCGCTGGTGATGAAGGGAAATCAAGCGCAATGTAGAGATAAATTTGCGGAGATACCGATAGTGAAGACAGCGCTGTCTTCACTAGCGGTATCTCCGCAAATTAATCTCTACATTGCGCTTGATCTCCCTTCATCACATAGCCTCTATCCATGTTGTCACATTTCTCCCCCCTCCATCATGTCCATTTCACCCCCCCCCCTTCCATTCCACATACATTTCTCCCTGCGGGCCGCACAGACAGACTACTCAGAGACATTTGTCCAAATGTCTTGTTGTCCCCCCTCCATTCATGTCACATTGTAATGTCACCCGCCTCACCCTGACCCCACCCCCATTAATGTTCTTCTGTTTCTGAGCAGCCTGCGCTCAATGAGATCACCTTGACCTACCTACCTGTCTGTGCCACCTACGGCAGTCCGGACGGTCTGGTCTGAGCCTGGCTTGTGAGTCTGTCACTGTCTGATGTCTCACGAACTCACTCACACACAGTTACTCACCACCAACAGCTCCGCCTCCAGTCTCCAGACCTCCGCTCCCCAGTCTACACCAGTTGCTGCTGCCCGCTGCCCGCCGCTGCAGCGCCACTCGGCAGTCACAACCCCACGAACCCGTGACTGTCTGTGTTGCCGATGCCGTGCTGCTGCTGAGCCTTCGTGCCGCTCTGTGAGGAAGTGAGGGCCGGGGCTGCACGGCACACCTGCAGGCTGGGACGGGCGGCCGGGCCCGGCGGGGCAAGTCCGCAAGTTATGTATTTAAAAAATAATAATTAATGAAAAAAACAAGTTAAAAAATTTTCACCCTGGCTCCGCCCCCCCCTTCGCTGCACCCTCAAGCAGCCGCTTGGTCTGCCTTATTATAGAGGCGGCCCTGTCTACAGCGGACTTGAACTGAATTATTGATTATGCATTACCCATTCTTGGAGTAACAATGTTCTTTATGGACTTACTAATTTTGTGATGGACACTGTTGATCACACGTGCACTTCCTTTTTTTGTTTATTTGGTTGCTATGGTAACTGGACGTAATCACTGATTTGGCGGGCTATTTAAATGGGATAAGGTTGCTTGTATATTCACAGTTTGAGAAAGGCATGCAGTGTGCCGAAAAGCATCACTATTATGTGGCAATAAACAGAGCAATATTATATACCAACAGCGAGTGCCGATCCTCCTTTCTTGCACTTCCATAATCCAGCATGACATTGTCACTGAGCCTCAGGCAAAAGTCATATTAAAACCACACCAGCGACAAGCCATATAGGAGGAGGTGCAGCTAATGTTGCTGCTAGACGTCATTGAGGAGTCAAAAAGTGAGTGGGGCCGGTCCTATAGTATTGATACCCAAGCCGGACGGGACGTTGCGGTTTTGTAACAACGTTTCCAAATTCGATGCGTATCCTATGCCCCGGGTGGATGAGCTCATCGAGAGGTTAGGACAAGCCCGGTATTTTTCTGTTTTAGACCTCACAAAAGTGTACTGACAGGTGCCCTTAACAGAGTATCACGCCCTGCCCTGTGGGTGTTCTGAGGAGATCTGTCAGAATTGCTGCACGTGACTCGATCTGACAGTTTGTTTTGTAGTGGGTTTGAGCAGAATCCCACCTCCTTCCACGTGTTGTTCTTTAGGTAATTGGTGAGGCTATTTATTCCTCCCTCTCCCTATAGCCTTTGCAGGTTACAGTTCTGCCTGGTGTGAGCTCTGGAAATTTGCTGGATCGTCTGCTCCAACACATCTCTAGATAAGTCCTTTTCCCTTTTTCCGCCTCTGTCTGTTTTGTCTAGGCCTCTAGGGAGACGCTAGCTCCTTTGGTTGTGGAAGGAGCTGGGTGTCCCTCTTCTCTACGGCTGAGGGTTTGGTTCAGTATGTTTTAGTCTTAGGTACGTGGGCATGTGCATATCTACTATCAAGATATGCACATGGGCATAGCAGCTTAGTGTTTTAGGGATTGCTAAGAGGTGACCCCTTTGTTCCCTAGCATTTTGGGCTTAGTCAGTTGTTTTGTTTGCTTTGCCGTGTTCTGTTTCCTTCCCTTATCTTACCTACCGTGACACAGAGGCTGCCTTCATCACGCCTGAGGGGATGTATCAATATAAGGTCTTACCCTTTGGTCTGCATGGCGCACTTGCCACTTTTCAGCAACTAATAGACATTGTGCTTCGTCCACATGGTCGGTACGCTTCGGCTTACCTGAACGATATTGTCATCCACAGTACCGACTGGGAAAGTCACCTACCCAAAGTAGGTGGACTCCCTTCGGAAAGCTGGCCTAACTGCTAACCCCAAAAAAATCTGCGATAGGGTTAGAAGAGACTAAGTACCTGGGGTATGTCATTGGACGCGGAGTCGTCCAACCCCAAGTGAACAAAATTGAGGCGATACAGAATTGGCCCCGACCTATCACCACTAGGCAAATAAAGTCATTCTTGGTAATGGTGGGCTATTACATTAGGTTTGTTCCCCACTTTGCTGCTCTAGCCGCACCCTTGACAAGGCTCTTGAAGGGACGAAAATCAGTGATGGTTCACTGGGATGATCGGGCGGAAGAGGCTTTTGCCGCTTTAAAGTCGGCCCTGTGTGGGTACCCGGTTTTGGTGACGCCAGACTTCAAGAGGGAGTTCGTGGTACAAACGGATGCCTCCGAAGTAGGTCTCGGTGCTGTACTGTCTCAGGAATTCAACGGGGAGGAGCATCCTGTTGTTTTCCTAAGCCGCAAGCTCACCCCAGCTTAAACTAGATACAGTATAGTAGAGAGAGTGGCTGGCTATCAAGTGGGCACTCGAGTATCTACGCTACTATTTGTTAGGGAGAAAGTTCCGCCTGGTGACCGACCACTCCCCTCTCAAGTGGATGAGCCAGGCCAAAGACAGGAATGCCCGGGTCATCAGATGTTTTTTGTCTCTGCAGAACTTTAAGTTCTCGGTAGAACACAGAGCAGGTCGGTTGCAATGAAACGAGGATGCCCTGTCCCGGGTGCATTGTCTGGCGTGTGTCTACCCCCTCAGGGTTGAACAACGTGGGGGGAAGGTATGTGACACAGTGAGGGTTTGTGTCTGGCAAGACAGGTATTTTCCTCCTAGCATGTGCGACTGGGCTGGTTTTCAGTCAGGTGACGTCAAATACTGGACCAGAGTTTAAGTGCCGGTCCGGGTTTTGGCAGCACCTGGCTGTCCTTAAATAGGCAGCTGGGCTCAGCAGAGATGTCTGTTTTAGGGATCTGAGGCTTTGTGCCGTGCTGGAGGGCTGAGAGCCGCACGCTGGGGAAACAGGCCCTCTAAAGCCTGCTGTGGACTACTGGAGGCAGAACTGCCAACAAGGTGACATGTGTTATATGAACTTTTCATTGTATGTGAATTAACACCAAGACTGCAAAGTTACGTGCGGTTTTGTGCCATTGCCTCAAGTTTGAATAAACACTGACGTTTTGAGTTAAGAACCTGTATTTTGCCTCTGTACTGAGCCCGCTTACCCTATCTACCAGAGCGAAACCCCACAGCGTTTAATAGAACAGCTGGAATCAGCTGACATGACAATGGTGTAAGGGTCCACTCACAAGTCCGTAAATGGTTTGCGGATCCGCAAAACACGGACACCTGCAATGTGCGATCCGCAATTTGTGGACCGCACATCACAGACACCATAATAGAAAATACCTTTTCTGGTCCGCAATTGCGGACAAGAATAGGACATGTTCTATTTTTTTTTCAGGAACGGAATTGTGGATCCCGAAAAAACTGATACGGATCCCAAAAATGTGGATGCGGATCCCGGAAATGCGGATTTGCATCCTTTCTAGCCCCATTGAAAGTAATTGGGTCCGCAAATTGCGGAACGAATGTGGACTCAAATTGCGGACGTGTGAATGGACCCTAAAAGGAGTGCGCTTCTTCTTGACGCTAACATCGACCTGTAAGGCTGAGTTCATGCTTGGGTTATTTGGTCAGTTTTTGGCCCCGTGACTGCCCAAATAAGTGAAGTGTGCAGTGATTCTAAGAGCGACGCCTGTCATCTGCATGTCATACTGACTCACAGTATTATTGCACTACCACAGCAGACTCCCTATACGATAATTATGGTAATCCTAATTGACCAAAAACAGGAAAGGTTTATTCTGATTTCATGTTAGATATTGAGAAAAACATGTGTCTTTTTATATACGGTAGTGTATGTAAACTTCTGGTTTCAACTGTACATTGCTGCAGTCAAGCGAAGAAATCCCAGTAGTTAGGACTGGATGGATGGTGCCAAAAACAGCAGGGGAACATAGTATTTTGCATCACATTTAGGGGCTTTAAAGAGCTTTTTAAAGAATTGGGCAACATTTTTATTCATTGATATATAACTTATAATTAGCAGAAAAGCAGAAAGGTCTGAAAACCTCCCTAAAGAGTTGAGTAAGTGAATATTTGCTTATGACACGTGTATACAGTATACATACTTGTAAGACTGTCTCCATTCATTTCTCATGTTCTGTTTACTTTTGCATTAGAGACGCCATCACCCATTTCATCACATGTGATGGCCAGGGATGCTCGCAGTGCTGTTCGGTGGCTCGATTGTTATTATATACATCATAGGATGAAGTATTGCAGTGTGACTTTAGTTTTATGGTGCATTAAACAAAGCCTTATCTGGTTATAAGTAGTGATGAGAGGCATAGGCAATATTCGTTTTCACGATATTTCACGAATTTTTCGCATAATATTCGCAATAAATTTGTAAATTCCAGAATTCCTGATCTCCAGTCATTATTTTTGCGATTTCGCAAATCGGCACTAATGATGCGCATATTTTTTGCGCAATACATGCAACTTCACATTTCATCAGGTCTGAGTAGGTATTACTGATTGGTGCAAGTATTTTTATGACATCACAGCACTATGTCTGTAGCCTGTATGTATGGACAGCAGAGAAACAGTAATTCCTATCACACTACCTAACACCCTGCACTGCAACAGCTACACTATATCAGGATCTAACCTACACTGACTATCTCCCACTAACTATCTGTATTATATATATGAGCTAACTATCTAATGTAATTGTATAAGGAATAGGATCCAGGTGAAAGCACAGAGCACAGCAGTGTCACTGCTCTCTCTCAGAACTGCAAAATACTACATACAAGGGCTGCTGGGGAGGTTCTTATATAGTAAGGGGTAGGCAACTTTCCTATTGGTTACTAGGGATGTTGCTAAGCTCTGACAAATATATTGCAGCCTTCTCATTGCCCTAACAAGCAAGAATGGAGGTTACTGATGAAAAAAAATCTAGACTATTCGCGATTACGAATATATAGCACTATCGTATTTTTCGCCCCATAAGACGCACTTTTCCCCCCCAAAAGTGCTGGCAGACTGCGATGTATTAGTGAGGAGGGAGAAGGGTCTGTAGTAGGCAGGGAGAGCGGCGGGCAGTGCAGGCACTGTACTCTGGCCAGCCGCTCAGTATGTACTGTATTATACCTAGTGTTAATCATAATATCTAAACTGCATTCCCCCTGCTCCCCATCTGTACCGTACTTACCGGTACATGTCACACTCAGTCTCCTGAAGTAAGCGCTAGCAGGCAGGCCGGGCTGCAGGCGGCCGAAACTCACTGAGGTCACGCGCCTGCTCCGCCTACTTTATGAATGAAGCAGGCACGTGACCTCAGTGAGATACGGCCGCCTGCAGCCCGGCCTGCCTGCTAGCGCTTACTACAGGAGACAGAGTGCGACATGTACCGGTAAGTACGGTACAGATGGGGAGCAGGGGGAGCGCAGTTTAGATATTATGATTAACACTAGGTATCTGTGGATGGGTCTGGTTTGGGGGGATCTGTGGATGACATATATAGCAGTGTCATCCACAGATCCCCTACCCCATAACAGTGCCATCCACAGATCCCCCCCACCATCATAATGCCATCCACAGATCCCCCCCACCATCATAATGCCATCCACAGACCCCCCCCCATCATAATGCCATCCACAGCTCCCCCCATAACAGTGCCATCCACAGATCCCCCACATAACAGTGCCATCCACAAATCCCCCACCCCATAACAGTGCATCATCCACAGATCCCCCATAATAGTGTCATGCACAGACCGCCATTAGTTCAAACCCACCAAAAGCAAACCTTTTGATTAAAGTTTCTTTTTTTCTTATTCTCCTCCTCAAAAACCTAGGTGCGTCTTATGGGCCGGTGCGTCTTATAGGGCGAAAAATACGGTATATTCTACATCTTCTCGAAGTGCCGATATTCGCGGTAAAAATTTGTGATTAGAATATTCGTGATCAACACTAGTTATAAGTAGAGTTGAGCGAACACCTGGATGTTCGGGTTCGACGAGTTCGGCCGAACTTTCGAAAAATGTTCGGGTTCGGGATCCGAACTCGACCCGAACTTCATCCCGAACCCGAACCCCATAGAAGTCAATGGGGACCCGAACTTTTGGGCACTAAAAAGGCTGTAAAACACACCCGGAAAGGGCTAGAGGGCTGCAAAAGGCAGCAAAATGTAGTTAAATCCCCTGCAAACAAATGTAGATAGGGAAATGATGAGTTAACATAAAATAAATAAAAATTAAACAATATTAATTGGAGTGAGGTCCCATAGCACAGAATCAGGCTTCAAGTCACCCACCAATGGAGAAGGTCACTTACTATTATTTTGACCACAGCACCCAGACAAAGGAGAGAGGTCCCACAGCAGAGAACCAGGCATCATATCACCCACCACAGGAGTAGGCCACCATTTAGTTACTTTGACCCCTACACCCAGACGGAGGAGAGAGGTTACACAGCAGAGAATCAGGCATTTAGATCACCCACCACAGGAGTAGGCCACCATTGAATCAGACCCCGGCAACCATGTCAGATGGCACAAGCATAAGCTTTATATCAATCAGCACAGGAGAAGGCGACTTTGACAGACTTTGACCCCTACACCCGGACGGAGGAGAGAGGTTTCAAAGCAGAGAATCAGGCATTTAGATCACCCACCACAGGAGTAGGCCCCAATTTAATGGGACCCCGGCAACCATGTCAGATGGCACAACCATCAGCTTCATATCAATCAGCACAGGAGAAGGCGACTTTGAAAGACTTTGACCCCTACACCCAGACGGAGGAGAGAGGTTTCACAGCAGAGAATCAGGCATTTAGATCACCCACCACAGGAGTAGGCCCCCATTGAATCAGACCCTGGCAACCATGTCAGATGGCACAACCATCAGCTTTATATCAATCAGCACAGGAGAAGGCGACTTTGAAAGACTTTGACCCCTACACCCAGATGGAGGAGAGAGGTTTCACTGCAGAGAATCAGGCATCATATCAACCACCACAGGAGAAGCCACCATTTAGTTACTTTGACCCCTGCACCCAGGAAGAGGAGAGAGGCACCACAGCACATATTCTGGCATCATATCAGCCACCACAGGAGAAGCCACCATTGAGTTACTTTGACCCCCGCACCCAGGAAGAGGAGAGAGGCACCACAGCACATATTCTGGCATCATATCAGCCACCACAGGAGAAGCCACCATTGAGTTACTTTGACCCCCGCACCCAGGAAGAGGAGAGAGGCACCACAGCACATATTCTGGCATCATATCAGCCACCACAGGAGAAGCCACCATTGAGTTACTTTGACCCCTGCACCCAGGAAGAGGAGAGAGGCCCCACAGCACATATTCTGGCATCATATCAGCCACCACAGGAGAAGCCACCATTTAGTTACTTTGACCCCTTCACCCAAACAGAGGAGAGAGGTTCCACATCAGAGAATCAGGCATCATATCAACCACCACAGGAGTAGGCCACAATTTAATGGGACCCCGGCAACCATGTCAGATGGCACAACCATCAGCTTCATATCAATCAGCACAGGAGAAGGCGACTTTGAAAGACTTTGACCCCTACACCCAGACGGAGGAGAGAGGTTTCACAGCAGAGAATCAGGCATTTAGATCACCCACCACAGGAGTAGGCCCCCATTGAATCAGACCCTGGCAACCATGTCAGATGGCACAACCATCAGCTTTATATCAATCAGCACAGGAGAAGCCACCATTGAGTTACTTTGACCCCTGCACCCAGGAAGAGGAGAGAGGCCCCACAGCACATATTCTGGCATCATATCAGCCACCACAGGAGAAGCCACCATTTAGTTACTTTGACCCCTTCAACCAAACAGAGGAGAGAGGTTCCACATCAGAGAATCAGGCATCATATCAACCACCACAGGAGTAGGCCACAATTTAATGGGACCCCGGCAACCATGTCAGATGGCACAACCATCAGCTTCATATCAATCAGCACAGGAGAAGGCGACTTTGAAAGACTTTGACCCCTACACCCAGACGGAGGAGAGAGGTTTCACAGCAGAGAATCAGGCATTTAGATCACCCACCACAGGAGTAGGCCCCCATTGAATCAGACCCTGGCAACCATGTCAGATGGCACAACCATCAGCTTTATATCAATCAGCACAGGAGAAGCCACCATTGAGTTACTTTGACCCCTGCACCCAGGAAGAGGAGAGAGGCCCCACAGCACATATTCTGGCATCATATCAGCCACCACAGGAGAAGCCACCATTGAGTTACTTTGACCCCCGCACCCAGGAAGAGGAGAGAGGCACCACAGCACATATTCTGGCATCATATCAGCCACCACAGGAGAAGCCACCATTGAGTTACTTTGACCCCTGCACCCAGGAAGAGGAGAGAGGCCCCACAGCACATATTCTGGCATCATACTAACCACCACAGGAGAAGCCACCATTGAGTTACTTTGACCCCCGCACCCAGGAAGAGGAGAGAGGCCCCACAGCACATATTCTGGCATCATATCAGCCACCACAGGAGAAGCCACCATTGAGTTACTTTGACCCCCGCACCCAGGAAGAGGAGAGTGGCACCACAGCACATATTCTGGCATCATATCAGCCACCACAGGAGAAGCCACCATTGAGTTACTTTGACCCCTGCACCCAGGAAGAGGAGAGAGGCCCCACAGCACATATTCTGGCATCATATCAGCCACCACAGGAGAAGCCACCATTTAGTTACTTTGACCCCTGCACCCAGGAAGAGGAGAGAGGCACCACAGCACATATTCTGGCATCATATCAGCCACCACAGGAGAAGCCACCATTTAGTTACTTTGACCCCTTCACCCAAACAGAGGAGAGAGGTTCCACATCAGAGAATCAGGCATCATATCAACCACCACAGGAGTAGGCCACAATTTAGTTTATTTGACCCCTGCA
This sequence comes from Bufo bufo, assembly GCF_905171765.1. Lineage (NCBI taxonomy): Eukaryota > Metazoa > Chordata > Amphibia > Anura > Bufonidae > Bufo > Bufo bufo. The sequence goes on along the minus strand of NC_053389.1, from coordinate 796,861,547 downwards.
CCCAGGAAGAGGAGAGAGGCCCCACAGCACATATTCTGGCATCATATCACACACCACAGGAGAAGGCCTCTTTCAGTGATTTAGGCCTTTGGACCCAGACAGAGGAGAGAGGTCAGAGATTAGCTTCATATCCCCCAGCACAGCAGAAGACCGCTTTATTTGACTTAGGCCTCAGCACCCAGACAGAAGACAGAGGTAGCATGGCAGAGGTTATGGCTTCATGTCACCCGTTAGTTTAACCGGCCACTTTCATCTGGTTAGGCCCCGGCGCCCAGACAGAGAAGAGTTTCATTCAACTGTGGGTTTCATAAAATTTGTATCAAATAAAGAAGTGGCCCGTAGCACAACAAGACATGTTTTAGGCAGTTAATAAGGACTACTCTGCACAAGGGAGGGACAGGTCCTGTGGGATCCATGCCTGGTTCATCTTTATGAAGGTCAGCTTGTCCACGTTGGCTGTGGACAGGCGGCTGCGCTTGTCAGTAATGACGCCCCCTGCCGTGCTGAATACGCGTTCAGATAAAACGCTGGCCGCCGGGCAGGAAAGCACCTCCAAGGCATAACATGCTAACTCTGGCCACGTGGACAATTTCGAAACCCAGTAGTTGAATGGGGCCGAACCATCCGTCAGGATGTGGAGGGGTGTGCAGACATACTGTTCAACCATGTTAGTGAAATGCTGCCTCCTGCTAACACGTTCCGTATCAGGTGTCGGTGCAGATAGCTGTGGCGTGGAGACAAAACTTTTCCACATTTCTGCCATGCTAACCCTGCCCTCAGATGAGCTGGCCGTGACACAGCTGCGTTGGCGACCTCTTGCCACTCCTCTGCCTTCACCTTCCACCTGTTCCCCTGTGACATGTGGGAATGCTCTCAAGAGCGCCTCTATCAGCGTGCGCTTGTACTCGCGCATCTTACGGTCGCGCTCCAGTTCAGGAATTAAAGTGGGCACATTGTCTTTATACCGGGGATCCAGCAGGGTGGCCACCCAGTAGTCTGCACACGTTAAAACGTGGGCAACTCTGCTGTCGTTGCGCAGGCATTGGAGCATATATTCGCTCATGTGGGCCAGGCTACCCATGGGTAAGGACAAGCTGTCCTCTGTGGGAGGCGTATCGTCATCGTCCACCGTATCCCCCCAGCCACGCACCAGTGATGGGCCTGGGCTGCCACCCCGCTGTGAACTTGCGTCATCCTCGTCCCCCTCCACCTCCTCCTCCTCATCCTCCTCGTCCTCCAGTACAGTGCCTTGGCTGGCGACTTGTGAACCTGTCCTCTGCTGCTTAAACAAACCTCCCTCTGAGCCACTTCGAACAGACTGGCCCGAAAGTGTTAGAAACGAGCCCTCATCCTCCTCCTCCTCCTCCACCTGGGCCACCTCCTCTAACATCATTGCCCTAAGTGTTTTCTCAAGGAGACATAGAAGTGGTATTGTAACGCTGATAACAGTGTCATCGCCACTGGCCATGTTGGTGGAGTACTCGAAACAGCGCAGCAGGGCACACAGGTCTCGCATGGAGGCCCAATCATTGGTGGTGAAGTGGTGCTGTTCGGCAGTACGACTGACGCGAGCGTGCTGCAGCTGAAACTCCACTATGGCCTGCTGCTGCTCGCACAGTCTCTCCAGCATGTGCAAGGTGGAGTTCCACCGGGTGGGCACGTCGCATATGAGGCGGTGAGCGGGAAGGCCGAAGTTCCGCTGTAGCGCAGACAGGCGAGCAGCGGCAGGATGTGAACGGCGGAAGCGCGCACAGACGGCCCGCACTTTATGCAGCAGCTCTGACATGTTGGGGTAGTGGTGAATGAACCTCTGCACCACCAAGTTCAGCACATGCGCCAGGCAAGGGATGTGCGTCAAACCGGCTAGTCCCAGAGCTACCACGAGATTTCGCCCATTATCGCATACCACCAGGCCTGGCTTGAGGCCCACCGGCAGAAACCACTCGTCGGTCTGTTGTTCAATACCCCGCCACAACTCCTTTGCGCTGTGGGGCCTGTCCCCCAAACATATGAGTTTCAGAATGGCCTGCTGACGTTTACCCCGGGCTGTGCTGAAGTTGGTGGTGAAGGTGTGTGGCTGACCGGATGAGCTGGTGGAAGCAGTGGAGGAGGAAGCCGAGTAGGAGGAGGAGGCTACAGGAGGCAGAGAATGATGCCCTGCGATCCTAGGGGGCGGAAGGACGTGCGCCAAGGAACTGTCCGCCGGGGGCCCAGCCGCCACTACATTCATCCAGTGTGCAGTTAGTGAGATATAGCGTCCCTGGCCGTGCTTACTGGTCCACGTATCTGTGGTTAGGTGGACCTTGCCACAAATGGCGTTGCGCAGTGCACACTTGATTTTATCGGACACTTGCATGTGCAGGGAAGGCACGGCTGTCTTGGAGAAGTAGTGGCGGCTGGGAACCACATACTGCGGGACAGCCATGGCCATCAGCTGTTTGAAGCTGTCTGTGTCCACCAGCCGGAATGACAGCATTTCAAAGGCCAGCAGTTTAGAAATGCTGGCGTTCAGGCCAAGGGCTCGAGGGTGACTCGGGGGGAATTTGCGCTTCCTCTCTAAGGTTTGAGATATTGAGAGCTGAACGCTGCTGTGTGATATAGTGGAGACGCTAGTTGACGGTGGCGGTGGTGGTGGTGTCGGTGGCACATCCTCTGTTTGCTGCTCGGCAGGTGGCAACATTCCTCTCGAGGCGGAAGCCGAGGCAGCAGCGGTAGAGGGAGCAGGGGGAGCCTCAGCGAGTGCCTGGTTTTTAAGGTGTGTACCCCACTGCAGTTCATGCTTTGCATGTAGATGCCTGGTCATGCAGGTTGTGCTGAGGTTCAGAACGTTAATGCCTCGCCTCAGGCTCTGATGGCAGAGCGTGCAAGTCACTCGGGTCTTGTCGGTAGGACATTGTTTAAAGAAGTGCCATGCCAGGGAACTCTTTGAAGCTGCCTTTGTGGGGCTGGGTCCCTGTTGGCGATGTCCAGTAGCAGGCGAACTCTGGGGGCGGCGGCTCGTCTGCTTTGGCCCCCTGCTCCCTCTTTGGCTTCGCTGTTGTCTCGGTCTCACCACTACCTCTTCCTCTGAACTGTGAAAGTCATCGCCACGACCTTCAGTCCATGTGGGGTCTAAGACCTCATCGTCCTCTGCATCGTCTTCCACCCAGTCTCCCTCCCTGACCTCCTCCTGTTCAGTCTGCACACTGCAAAAAGACGCGGCAGTGGGCACCTGTGTTTCGTCATCATCAGAGAGTCGGTGACTCTGCTGTGGTGGTATTCCCATGTCCTCTTCATCTGGAGACATAAGTGGTTGTGCGTCAGTGCATGGTATGTCTTCCTCCACTGGGGAAGGGCTAGGTGGACGCCCCTGGGACACCCTGGAAGCAGAGTCTTCAAACAGAAGAAGAGACTGCTGCATAACTTGTGGCTCAGACCGTTTCCCTGATATGCTTGGGGGTGATGTGACAGACTGATGGGCTTGGTTTTCAGGTGCCACCTGTGCGCTTTCCGCAGAAGACTGGGTGGAAGACCATGTGGTGAACGTGCTGGAAGCACTGTCGGCCACCCAATCGATTAATGCCTGTACCTGCTCAGGCCTTACCATCCTAAGAGCGGCATTGGGCCCCACGAGATATTGCGGTACATTCTGCCGGCTAGTTGAGGGAGTTCGTTCCCTACTGTGTGCGCCTGGGGCCGAACGGCCACGTCCTCTACCAGCAACAGAGGCTCCACGGACACCACCACGACCGCGTCCTCGTCCCTTAATAGTATTTTTCTTCATTGTTGCGATTCAACTCGCACCACAATGAAATATATTATTTTTTTATAAGCAAAATCCCCTCACTGGAATACTTTCAGTCTTTTGACTGTATGGATTACAGATGAAATGACTGTTATATGTGAGTACCGCTTTCTTTGACAGATTCTAGTATGGGTACATATATGTTTTCCCAACCCCAGCACATTAGTTTGCTAATTCCAGATGTATGAAACGCAGGCCTAACTGTATCTAGTATATTGAACGCCAGATAAACTAACTTGGCCTTTTTTAAATAAAAAAAATTCCCTCACTGGAATACTTTCAGTCTTTTGACTGTATGGATTACAGATGGAATGACTGTTATATGTGAGTACCGCTTTCTTTGACAGATTCTAGTATGGGTACATATATGTTTTCCCAACCCCAGCACATTAGTTTGCTAATTCCAGATGTATGAAACGCAGGCCTAACTGTATCTAGTATATTGAACGCCAGATAAACTAACTTGGCCTTTTTTAAATAAAAAAAAAATTCCCTCACTGGAATACTTTCAGTCTTTTGACTGTATGGATTACAGATGGAATGACTGTTATATGTGAGTACCGCTTTCTTTGACAGATTCTAGTATGGGTACATATATGTTTTCCCAAACCCAGCACATTAGTTTGCTAATTCCAGATGTATGAAACGCAGGCCTAACTGTATCTAGTATATTGAACGCCAGATAAACTAACTTGGCCTTTTTTAAATAAAAAAAATTCCCTCACTGGAATACTTTCAGTCTTTTGACTGTATGGATTACAGATGGAATGACTGTTATATGTGAGTACCGCTTTCTTTGACAGATTCTAGTATGGGTACATATATGTTTTCCCAACCCCAGCAAATTAGTTTGCTAATTCCAGATGTATGAAACGCAGGCCTAACTGTATCTAGTATATTGAACGCCAGATAAACTAACTTGGCCTTTTTTAAATAAAAAAAATTCCCTCACTGGAATACTTTCAGTCTTTTGACTGTATGGATTACAGATGGAATGACTGTTATATGTGAGTACCGCTTTCTTTGACAGATTCTAGTATGGGTACATATATGTTTTCCCAACCCCAGCACATTAGTTTGCTAATTCCAGATGTATGAAACGCAGGCCTAACTGTATCTAGTATATTGAACGCCAGATAAACTAACTTGGCCTTTTTTAAATAAAAAAAAAATTCCCTCACTGGAATACTTTATGGCTTTTCACTGTATGGATTACAGGTGGACTGGTATTAGTAGGGGTGACACAAGCACACCCAAGTCCCTGATGTAGGATTTCTATGGCACAGACCACTATTACAAGTGATTAATGGACGTTGGGAGAGATTGTGCTGCAGCACTAGTCCCAAGATGGCCGCCGCCTATCAGCCCAGTAACATGTGCCACAAAATGGTCTGCACAACCTTTAAAAAAAATAGCCTTGGACTGTGCTGCTAAATCGCTATTGGTCTGAATCCCAGGTGTAGATGTCTGACTTGTTTGGAGCTTTGGAATGCACACTGTGGCAGCTTCTGCTGCAGCACTACAAGTCGCAAAATGGCGGCCGGCGGTCAGCCCAGGTACATGTGGATGGAAAAATCACTCTGGCCACTCTAAAAATAGCCAATCCCTATCAAAAAAGCAGCTCAGCTGCAGTTGTTCAGATGAATCACAGGTGGAGGAGAGAAATTTGCTTCCAGTTATTCAATTATCCCTGCCTATTCTCGCCCTAGCATCAGCTGCGTCTATCCCTGTTCTATTCACATCGGGAGTGAGCACGTCCCGACGTGCGCACAAGCTTATAAAGAGGCTGAGTCACATGCTGCACTTGGCCAATCACAGCCTTGCCAATAGTAGGCATGGCTGCGATGGCATCTTAGGGCAAGTAGTATGATGCATGTTGATTGGCTGCTTTGCAGCCTTTCAAAATGCGCCAAAATACATGCCGAACGACGAACCCGAACCCGAACTTTTACGAAAAAGTTCGGGTTCGGGTCCGTGTCACGAACACCCCAAAATTCGGTACGGACCCGAACTATGCTCGAACTGTTCGCTCAACACTAGTTATAAGTAAAAATTGCCTCTCTTTTAACAGTTTAAAAATTGACAATTTTTGGGCCAAGGGTCCATGGGGCCCCAAATTCTCTCAAAGTTTTACTGTCTATTTTTTGTATATTATTTTCCCAGTAGTTCTGGACCTAAAAAGAGCCACCAACCGGTTCTTATCTGTCAATGCTCCGCTGAAAGTGGGGCTAGTTGACCTATCAGAGAGCAGGGGAGCTGGGCCAATCAGGCTCAGTGCTAGTGTCCCATGTGTACTGACGTCAGGTATTTAAACAGGCTACTGCTAGATGCAAACGGAAAATGCAAATGTGATCGCACACTACATCCAGCACTCTGCCCTCCATGCTGGATGAGACATTGGTTTATATTTTGGCCAAAGCATAGTAAGCCACTCACCGCGTCAAGGTCGTCTCATGAGTGGTCCCTAACTCTTGTTCCTACCTGTTCATGGGCCATGACAGCCACATAAAATCCAGGGAATGCAGGTCAGCATGCAAGCCAAGTACACTTTGCTTGTAACCCCGTCCGGTGCCATTACAGCTTTCATCGGATCCAGGGATGCAAGTACCAACATGCATGCTGAACCCACCATATACTTCTCCTGGAGCCAGATGGCTAATGGTAGGTTCTATACAAGCAGACTCAGTTTTATACTGACTTTAAAACCAGCCTCAAGGACAGATTAACTGGTCAGGTGTGCAATGACTCCAAGGAGATCGCCACGCCTCCAATATATACTACAAAGAAAAAAATAAGGGGTTGGGTCAGCACCTTGGAGTCATTGCACACCTGACCAGTTAATCTGTCCTTGAGGCTGGTTTTAAAGTCAGTATAAAACTGAGTCTGCTTGTATAGAACCTACCATTAGCCATCTGGCTCCAGGAGAAGTATATGGTGGGTTCAGCATGCATGTCGGTACTTGCATCCCTGGATCCGATGAAAGCTGTAATGGCACCGGACGGGGTTACAAGCAAAGTGTACTTGGCTTGCATGCTGACCTGCATTCCCTGGATTTTATGTGGCTGTCATGGCCCATGAACAGGTAGGAACAAGAGTTAGGGACCACTCATGAGACGACCTTGACGCGGTGAGTGGCTTACTATGCTTTGGCCAAAATATAAACCAATGTCTCATCCAGCATGGAGGGCAGAGTGCTGGATGTAGTGTGCGATCACATTTGCATTTTCCGTTTGTATATGTATTTCGCCATAGTGATCTGCACCTACAGGCAGGTTGTGCTGACCCAACCCCTTATTTTTTTCTTTGTAGTATATATTGGAGGCGTGGCGATCTCCTTGGAGTCATTGCACACCTGACCAGTTAATCTGTCCTTGAGGCTGGTTTTAAAGTCAGTATAAAACTGAGTCTGCTTGTATAGAACCTACCATTAGCCATCTGGCTCCAGGAGAAGTATATGGTGGGTTCAGCATGCATGTTGGTACTTGCATCCCTGGATCCGATGAAAGCTGTAATGGCACCGGACGGGGTTACAAGCAAAGTGTACTTGGCTTGCATGCTGACCTGCATTCCCTGGATTTTATGTGGCTGTCATGGCCCATGAACAGGTAGGAACAAGAGTTAGGGACCACTCATGAGACGACCTTGACGCGGTGAGTGGCTTACTATGCTTTGGCCAAAATATAAACCAATGTCTCATCCAGCATGGAGGGCAGAGTGCTGGATGTAGTGTGCGATCACATTTGCATTTTCCGTTTGTATATGTATTTCGCCATAGTGATCTGCACCTACAGGCAGGTTGTGCTGACCCAACCCCTTATTTTTTTCTTTACTGCTAGATGCAGTTGCATGTGATTGGTCTTCCTGCCTCAAACACTGTGTATTGCTGATCTGAGAGATTTCGGATGTTTTCACCTTCTACTTGTTTGTGACCTTGCCTCTACTGCTGATATTTGCCTCTGTAGTTACCTCCCGGGATTCTTATTAGCACTGGCATAAAAAAAACACCAATTCAAATAAATTCTGCCCATGGTTGAAGCTACTAAAATACCATGCTACAGATGGCTATGTCTTAATTTTAAAGAGGACCTTTCACCGATTCTTAGCCTATGAACTAACTATACAGTCATGTGGAGCGGCGCCCGGGGATCTCACTGCACTTACTATTATCCCCGGGCGCCGCTCCGTTCCCTAAGTTATGGTAGGCGGAGTCTGCCCTTGTTCTTCTGTAGCGCTGGCCAATCGCATTGCAGAGCTCACAGCCTGGGAGAAAATAACCTCCCAGGCTGTGAGCTCTGTGCTGCGATTGGCCAGCGCTAGAGCAGAACAAGGGCAGACTCCGCCTACCATAACTTAGGGACTGGAATCTCCGCCTACTATAACTTAGTGAGCGGAGATACCGGAGGGCATAACGGGAGAACGGAGCGGCGCCCGGGGATAATAGTAAGTGCAGTGAGATCCCCGGGTGCCGCTCCACATGTCTGTATAGTTAGTTCATAGGGTAAGAATCGGTGAAAGGTCCTCTTTAAGTCAACCGTTAGGTCAGAGAAGGTAGGATTGTAATAAAGTATAAAAAGGGTGACTCTTTGAGTGCAACGTCTTTAATGGAATGGAAGAACTTACGGCAACTTGGTCTTTACAGGTTTCTTCACTTGTCAACATGGAGATGAGGACGAAGGCTGTAAGAGTAGAATCCAGCTCAACGTTACCTTTTTGTATAGCACCCTATGTTAAGAAAAGAACACACTTACAAAATGTTACTACAATAAACATTCACAATCCCAGCAGTAGACGTATAATAAACTTAATGCAGCATGATATTGTGTATCTAGCCTATATTATTTACCTAACCCATGCTTATACCCTTCAAATGTACCTGCTCTGCTGCTCTAACTACCCCTGTGAGACAAAGGTCTGCAGATTCATTGCCCTCTCCCTGGTCACTTTACTTCATTAGGCCATGTTCAAATTGTTTAAGTATGGGCTGACTTATTGCTGGTAATGCATGTGATTCGTTTATCTTGAGATGCTCAGCAAATTATCTATGCGGAAGAATAAGCAGGTGAATAATTTATAATAGGAAATATCTATGGCAAATCTTCACTATATGAATATGGCCTTACTGTTATGGACGTATTTGGTGACTGACAAGGTTTTCAAACAGGCAGAGAAGTGGTAATGTAAGATTGAGAAGTGTTTTATAGTGGCCATAAAAAGAATACTGTATGTTCCACTGTTGTTTTCTTGGTCCCTAGTGATTGCCATTGCTGATTAAACATGTCAATAGGTCATGGGGTGTGAGAACCAATCATGTTGCCATGGTCACTAGTTGGAATATTGCAGTTTGCTTTTGTTTTTGTACATACCACCATCTCTTGATGATAGACAGGAAAATCCTCCCTGAATTCCCCATCTGGATTTTGTTTATTTAGAATGAGCCACTTCACTGGATCACATATCACATTTTTCTGAACATCGACCAGACTTGAAGCCAAGGAAAATACTTTGACTACATAAGCAGTGAGCCTGGAAATAAATAAGTATGGTAAGAACTAAATAATCAGTAAGAATTATAATCAGCAAAATATGAATTCTACTCCGCAGAGGTGGAGCTTAAGATGCAGTGGGAGGAGTTTCAACAAGTAGAGGAGCCACAGTGTGAGGAGCAGGTATTGGAAAAAATGCACAAAGGAAGTAGACAGCAATATAGACAAGTTGTGGTCACCTACAGGCCTGAATTACGTGGAATGGACATGTAAGATGTAAGGAGCACATTGTAAATAAGCTACAAAGGATTGTCACTAGAGATTTGTTTGTTCACGGTTCGCCAAACATATGGCGATGTCCGCCGGCGCCATATTCTTTTGCATTCTGCAAAACTTTGACCCATAACACATCCATCAGGTGGGACAGGACAGCCAATTGAGACGTTTCCGCACATGGGCACACCCCCTACCGTATAAATAAACCCCATCTGGCAGCCATTTTACATTCTATGTTTTGCCAGTGTAGGGAGAGGTTGCTGTATGGGACAGGGACAGACTGTTAGGGACACCAAACGCTATCTAATAGGGCCACAAAAGTCCTTTTAAGGACTGGTATAGGTGTGCTATCGATAGGTGTGACATACAGAGTGGTGTGATATACTTATAATATACCTTCTTACATAGAAAGTATATTATAGTGCATTTGTATTGTGCAGCAGTTGTGTGCGGTTCTGCTGCGATACCACAGCTATATAGAGGGACAAACACTATTGGAATAACTAATTGCAACTGATGTGATATACCTGTTGCCCCCCAAAAAAACTGATTAAGGGGTGCGATATACCTGCTTCCACCAAATATTGATTAAGGGGTTTGATATACCGGCTTCCAGCAAATACTCATTAAGGGGTTTTATATACCTGTTTCCACAAAATACTGATAGAGGGGATTGATATACTTGCTTACACCACATATTGATTGAGGCCTGCGATACACAAGCTTCCACCAAATATGGATTAAGGGGTTTGATATACCAGCTTCTAGCAAATACTCATTAATGGATTCTATATACCTGTTTCCACAAAATACTGATAGAGAGGATGATATACTTGCTTCCAGCAAAATATAGATTGAGGCCAGCGACTCACCGGCTTCCATCAAATACTGATTAAGGCCTCTTTCACACGACCGTATGGCTTTTTCAGTGTTTTGCGGTGCGTTTTTAAACGGATCCGTTGTTCCGTTTTTTGTTTCCGTTGTTTTTCCGTTTTTCCGTATGGCATATACAGCATACAGTAATTTCATAGAAAAAATTGGTCTGGGCATAACATTTTCAATAGATGGTTCCGCAAAAAACGGATCGGATACGGAAGACATACGAATGCATTTCCGTATGCATTCCGTTTTTTTTGCGGACCCATTGACTTTAATGGAGCCACGGAACGTGATTTGCGGCCAAATATAGGACATGTTCTATCTTTCAACGGAACGGAAAACGGAAATACAGCCACGGAATGCATACGGAGTACATTCCGTTTTTTTTGCGGAACCATTGAAATGAATGGTTCCGTATACGGACCGTATACGGAACGCAAAAAACGGCCCGCAAAACGGAGAAAAAAACGGTCGTGTGAAAGAGGCCTAAGGGGTTTGATATTAGTGATGAGCGGCAGAGGAAATATTCAAATTCACGATATTTCGCAAATATTTTGTAGAATATTCGTAATATATTTGTGAATTCGAAATTATATTCTTGATTGCGAAAATCGGCAATGTATTATTCGCGTAATGTGCGAGAAATACCGGCGTGGGGTAGGCAACTTTTCTATTGGTTGCTAGGGATGTTGCTAAGCTGTGACAAAGCCTTCTGATTGGCCCACAAGCTAGAAGAAATGGATGATCACCTGATGTGTACTGTGTAAAAAAAAAAAAAAGAACATTCATCATTACGAATATATAGCACTATATTCTAAATATTCTCAAATTCTCTAAGTGCCTATATTCTCGATAAAAATTTGCTTTTCAAATATTTGCGTTCAACACTATTTGATATACCGGTTTCCAGCAAATACTCATTAAGGGTTTCTATATATCAGTTTCCACAAAATACTGATAGAGGGGATTGATATACTTTCTTACACCACATATTGATTAAGGCCTGCGATACACCGGCTTCCACCAAATATTGATTAAGGGGTTTGATATACCAGCTTCCAGCAAATATTGATCGAGGCCTGCGATATACCTGCTTCCACAAATACTGCTCTTCTATAGGGACTTTGTCACAGGGTCATTTTGAAAATGACAGGCAGAGGAAGAGGCAGGCCATTCCGTAGGGGTGGTAGGGGTCGTGCAGGTGCACCAGGCCGGAGCCTAAGTGGGAAGTTGGAGAAGGTGCGTGCGATTACGTCAAAAGACGCACCAGAGTTGGTTGAGTGGCTCACTGAGCCTTCCGCTTCTGCACCCTCCTCCTCCTCTGTATCTGCGCCCTCCTCACTCTCTGCTGTGTGCACCCCCAAAGACACCACCACCACCACCATAGCCACTTCACTCGAGTCAGAGGAATTATTTTCTCTTCTTTTCCCAGACCTTATCGATGCGCAGCCATTCTTGGCATTGGGTGAGGAAGAGGAGATAGTAACGGCCTTCCGTGGCCCAAATGTTCGAACGTAAAAAGTTGATGACGCCGGATAACCCTCTTTTCCAACAGCTGACCGCTGGCTTGTCGGAACTGCTAGCCCGCCAACTACTGCCATATAAACTGGTGGACTCGGAGGCCTTTAGAAAATTTGTGGCCATTGGCACATCGCAATGGAAGGTCCCCGGAAGAAAATATTTCTCCCAGAAGGGCATTCCAGAGCTATATAGCCATGTTCAGCGGCAAGTGAATGTATCTCTGCCACACAGTGTCAGTGCCAAGATACCAGTCCTGATCAAAAGTTTAAGACCACTTGAAAAATTGCAAAAAATCTTATTTTACATTGTTAGATCTTAACAAGGTTCCAAGTAGAGCTTCAACATGCAACAAGAAGAAATGAGAGTGAGACAAAACATTTTTTGAGCATTCAATTAATTGAAAATAACGATTAAACTGAAACAGGCTGTTTTTCAGCTGATCCAAATTTTAGGACCACATGCCTTTAAAAGGCCAAATCTGTGCAAAGATGTGGATTCATTGTCCTTTTCTGTCAGGTAGTCACACGTTGTGATGGCAAAGGCAAAAAAACTCTCCCTTTTTTAACGTGGTCGGGTTGTTGAACTGCAAAAGCAGGGTCTCTCACAGCGCGCCATCGCTGCTGAGGTGGGACGCAGTAAGACAGTCATTTGGAATTTCTTAAATGATCCTGAGGGTTATGAAACAAAAAAGTCAAGTGGAAGACCCAAAAAAATTTCACTGAGCCGGAGGATCTAATTGGCTGTCCGTCAAGACACTGGACAATCCTCGACCCAAATTAAGGCCCTTACTGGTGCTGACTGCAGCCCCATAACCATCAGACGGCATCTGAGACTGAATGGCTTCAAAAACAATAAACGTCTTCAAAGACCTCGTCTCCTTGAACGCCACAGAACTGCTCGTTTGGAATTTGCAAGAGAGCACCAAACATGGGACATTCAAAAGGTGGAAGAAAGTTTTATTCTCTGATGAGAAAAAATTTAACCTTGATGGTCCTGATGGTTTCCAACGTTACTGGCATGACAAGCAGATCCCACCTGAGATGTTTTCTACGCGTCAAACGGCCGCTGGCTATGTCCAGATGTTGCAGAGAGCATTCCTCATGACTGAGGGCCCTCGTCTGTGTGGTAACGACTGGGTTTTTCAACAGGACACAGTACACAATGCCCGGAGGACAAGGGACTTCTTCCAGGAGAATAACATCACTCTTTTGGCCCATCCTGCGTGTTCCCCTGATCTAAATCCAATTGAGAACCTTTGGGGATGGATGGAAAGGGTAGTTTACAAAAATGGACAACAGTTCCAGACAGTAGATGGCCTTCATGCGGCCGTCTTCACCACTTGGAGAAATGTTCATACTCACCTCATGGAAACACTTGCATCAAGCATGCCGAAACAAATTTTTGAAGTGATAAACAATAACGGCAGAGCTACTCATTACTGAGTTCATGTTTGGAAGTTGGATTTCTGTTTTGGGGGGGTTTAGTGTTTTTTGGAGGTGTGGTCCTAAACTTTTGAACAGCTGAAAAACATTTATTCGTTGTTTTCATTAAATTGAATGCTCAAAAAATGTTTTGTCTCACTCCCATTTCTTCTTGTTGCATGTTGAAGCTCTACTTGGAACCTTGTTAAGATCCAGCCATGCTAAATATGATTTTTTGCCATTTTTCAAGTGGTCTTAAACTTTTGATCAGGACTGTACATCTGACTACACACACGTGGTCTAGCAAACACGGGCAGGGAAGGTACATAACTTTTACTGCCCACTGGGTGAACCTTCTGATTGCTATCAAGCATATAACCCGTGGCAATAATCGCGTGTGGATTTGGTGTTACCGCCACGGATTGCATGCAGGCCTGCCTCGTCTTCTCCTCCTCCTACTTCATCTTCCGTCTCCTCCTCGGCTGACTCCTCCTTTTCCGCTGCACCCCCCAATCTCCCCACAACCTATTCGACATCCCAGGTAAGACGTTGCCATGCTGTGCTGCGGCTGTTATGCCTGGAAGCCAAGAGCCACACTGGTCCTGCACTGCTTTCAGCTCTACAGTCACAGGCCGATCAATGGCTAACCCCGCTCAATTTGACAATTGGTAAAGTGGTGTGTGACAATGGTGCCGATCTGCTAAGCGCGCTGAAACAGGGCAAAATGACACACGTGCCGTGCATGGCACACGTCCTGAACTTAGTCATGCAGCGATTCGTTGCCAAATACCCCGGCGTCCAGTACGTCTTGCGACAGGCTATGAAAATCTCTGGCCATTTTAGAAGATCTTACACCATGGCTCTCCTTGCTGACGTTCAGCGGCGACACCACTTGCCCGTCAGACGTCTGATTTGTGACTGCCCGACGCGCTAGAACTCCACCTTGTACTGTATATGCTTGATAGGCTGCTCCATCAGAAACGTGCTGTTAACGACTACCTGTACGAACTCTGCGGTGGGACAGGATCTGGGGAGCTTGCTTTTTTTTCACCGCGCCAGTGGCTGCTCATGCACGACACATGCAGACTTCAGCGGCCATTTGATGAGGTTACAAAACTGGTCAGTCGCAGCAAGGGGCGCCATCAGTGACATTGTACCTTACACCTTCTTTCTGGAGCGTGCATTGCGTTGTGTCATTGTTTAAACTGTCGATGAGCAGGAAGATGAGGAAGTCGCTATGCTGAATGAATTCCCAGGGGGGGCTACTCCATCTGAGACAAGTCAGCAGGAGTCTGAAGAGGAGTCAAAGGAGCATAGTGCCTGGGGGGAGGAGGAGCAAGAAGTGCAGGCTTTAAACTTTTCTGGGATCCCTGGTGTTATCCGTGGATGGGGGGAGGAGACAGAGGACGACATTTTCCTGGGCGATGAGCAGGAGCCAGGGAGCTCCACCGCTTCCAATTGAGTGCAAATGGAGGCCTTCATGATCCAGTGTTTGAAGAGGGACCCCCGTATAAAAAGCATAATGGGCAAGGACCTGTACTGGGTGGCAACAGACTTAGACCCCCGGTACAAACACAAAATGGCAGACATGTTACCAGCATCACAGAGGGCTGTCAGAATGCAGAATTTTCAGGCCTTGCTGCGAGAGATGCTGCATTCTGCTGTTGCGAGCGCTGGCAGAGGAATTTCCACCCACAGAGAAACAGGTGTGGGTACCAATCCTACCGCGCATGCAAGAAGAGGGCTGTTTGAAGATGTGTTGGTCACTTCGGATATGAGATCATTCTTGCAGCCAACCCATCGACAGCCGCCCTCTGGATCCAGCCTCAGGGAACACCTAGGCCAACAGGTGGCAACCTTCATCGGATTAACGGCCGATGTGGACGCTCTGAGAAGCAAGGAACCCCTGGACTACTGGGAGTGCAGGCTTGACCTGTGGCCAGAGCTGGCAAAATTTGCCATGGAACTCTTGGCTTACCCCTCGTCGGGTGTCCTGTCCGAAAAGGAGTTCAGCGCAGCAGGGGGGATCGTTACCGATAAGTGCACTCACCTAGCTCACTACATTTTTTGAACTGAATGAGGCATGGATCTCTGAGGTATTCAACACCTGTGATGGCTACGTTTAATTGAATTTCCTCATGCCAGCCCACATATATCTTCCACCACCCAGAACAAAGAATGATCCCTGTCTTATGTAAATACAGCGGCATAAAAGGCCTTTTCTGTCCGGTCAATGCCTAATGTTTGGGGCCTGTACTCCACTGGCCAGCAGTAAAATTGATATCCAATGACCGTCTAATATACCTCCAGGCACATAATCACTTGATCTTTTCTGTACAGTGAATGCATAATTTTTGGGGCCTTTAATCTAACGGGCCAACAGAAAATTGTTATACGGTGACCGCCTAATGAACCTCCAGCCACATAATCACTTGTTCTTTTCTGTACGGTGAATGCCTAATGTTTGGGGCCTGTACTCCACTTGCCTGCAGTAAAATTCTT
This sequence comes from Bufo bufo, assembly GCF_905171765.1. Lineage (NCBI taxonomy): Eukaryota > Metazoa > Chordata > Amphibia > Anura > Bufonidae > Bufo > Bufo bufo. The sequence goes on along the minus strand of NC_053389.1, from coordinate 796,845,681 downwards.
ATCCAATGACCGTCTAATATACCTCCAGCCACATAATCACTTGTTCTTTTCTGCACGGTGAATGCCTAATGTTTGGAGCCTGTTTTCCAGTGGCCTACAGTAAAAATTTTATCCATTGACCGCATAATGTACCTCGAGCCACATAATCCCAATTTCCTTTATGTCAGGTGAATGCCTAATTTTGATGGCCCGTACTCCCGTGGCCTAAAATAAAAATTTTATAGACTCCAGCAGGGCACATTTTTGGGAGTTTCCCTTTAAGATGCATAAAAATGGCCCCTGATTAAAATACATATTTTTTGTGTGAATTTTTGTCATTGATCCCCATCTAGTATGTCACTGTCCATGTTGTGGGACTATTTGTGCACTTCTGGTAAGTATTTGGTGGCTGCAAATATGACCTGAATGTTTTCCAGGTTCGCCTGCCATTAAAGTGAATGGGGTCCGCCACAAACTTGTGGTTGGCGAACATTTGATCACGTTCGCGAATCGTCCTGGCCGATGTTTGTCCATCACTAATTGTCACACCATTTGTTAAATGAACCATCTTCTAAATTTAGTCCAGGATTGACAAGAATCTTACATCACTGCTTCTGGCTATTTGGGTGGTGAAGGTTTAACCACCTCCCCTCACACTAACGCCAATAGGCGTCAGGACGGTGGTGCTCTCAGGTCTCGATGACGCCAATAGGCGTCATCTCGTGAGACCCGAGATTTCCTATGAACGCGCGCGCATAATGCGCGCACGTTCACGTTAGAGCCATGGGAACAAGTTTAACTACAGCCTGCCGGCAGCGATCATTGGCTGTCAGGCTGTAGATTTTTTAGAGATCCAATGAAATTAGTATATCAGACGCTATTTTGTAAATAGCATCTGATATACCTGCTACCTGGTCCTCTGGTGGTCCCATTTGCTTGGATCGACCACCAGAGGACACAGGCAGCTCTGTAAGTAGCACCAATCACCACACATACACTACACCCCCCCCCTGTCACTTATTTACCCCTTATTAACCCCTGATCACCCCATATAGACTCCCTGATCACCCCCCTGTCACTGATCACCCCCCTGTAAGGGTCCCTCATCACCACCAGGTAGTTAGCTACTTTATTAGGTAGTTAGCGCCCAGCCCACCACACCTCAGTCACTGATTAGTCGCTGATTAGCGTCATCGCTGTTGCTAATCAGCACTAGTACTATATAGTATCTATAGTAACATAGTGATGTGCACCACATACAGGGTTGTGCTGACTCAGTCACATTTTTTCTTTGTAGTATATATTGGAGGCGTGGCGATTTCCTTTGAGTCATGCACACCTGACCAGTCAATCTGTCCTGGAGGCTGGTTTTAAAGTCAGTATAAAACTGAGTCTGCTTATATAGAACCTACCAGTAGCCATTTGGCTCCAGGAGAAGTATATGGTGGGCTCAGCATGCATGTTGGTACTTGCATCCCTGGATCCGATGAAAGCTGTAATGGCACCGGACGGGGTTAAAAGCAGAGTGTGCTTGGCGTGCATGCTGACCTGCATTCCCTGGACTTTGTGTGGCTATCATGGCCCATAAACAGGTAGGAACTAGTGTTAGGGACCACTCCATAGAGGCGACCTTGACGTGGTGAGTGGCTTATTACGCTTTGGCCAAAATGTACACCAATGCCTCATCCAGCATAGAGGCAGGGCAGAATGCTGGTTGCAGAGTGCTATCACATTTGTATTTTGCGTTTGTATATGTATTTCGCCATAGCGATGTGCACCTGCATATAGGGTTGTGCTGACTCAATCACCCACATTTTTTCTGATCGCAATCAGATCTATATAAGTACATTAGGGTCACCTTAGGCTCTACAAAAAACGCAGTGTTCGCCCGATCAGGCCTGATCTTGTGCGCACACTTGCGCTCAGTCCGCCCCACCGCAGTGACAGAATATTTTTTTTCTGATAACTGCAAAAACACTGTAAAATCGCTGCGCCGCTATAAAGATCAATTTTGAGCTTTTTGGATCTTTATTAGCGATCGCAGCTTTACTTCGCAAGCACTCCTTTTTACTAGGCAGGTTTGCTCTTTTTCCTGGGTAGTCTCAGAGGAATACCCCCTAAATTTAGTTAGTCCAAAATGTAAAACAAAGGGTATTCCACTGAAGAGGCCTACAGGATTTTGGCCGTGAACGATGAAAGCGATGGGGACGCCTCACCCGCTGAATCCAGTGGTTAAGAATATGAACCTGTAGACAGCAGTGGCACTCTAACCGCTAGTGAAGATGACTAGGTTGAGGTCCCTGCTACGGTCAGGCGTACCCGATCCCATGTCAGTGTTCTGCATACCCCACTTAATGAGCCTCATTTGCAGCAGAGTGGTGCTAGCGCTGATCTTTTTTATGGTGCGACAAACACCAGCAGCGCAGCACATCCTGGACCTTCTACCAGCACTGCCGTATTCCCTGGTGAAGTGGCGAGCACCAGAAGGGCAGTTCAAGCTGGTACTGTGGCACGTGCATTAACTCCCCCATCGCAGCCACCACGTTCACAGGCCCGTAGAGCCCTTAGTATGCCAGAGGTGCTGGCAAACCCTAATTGGCACTCCCCTGCTTCCGCCGCACCCTTATTGCCCCCTTTCACCGCCCAGTCTGGAGTTCGCATGGAGACAGCTCATTTAGGATCGGCCCTTGACTTTTTTGAGCTGTTCTTCACCACGGATCTCTATGACTTAGTTGTGGCAGAAACCAACCGCTACGCCACAGACTATATAACCGCCAATCCGGAAAAGCTTCTATGCCCAGCCTTACCGGTGGAAACCAGTCACAGTTCCCGAATTTAAATTTTCTTTGGGCCTTATCCTCAGCATGGGTCTAACTAAAAAAAAAATGTATTGCGGTGCTATTGGTCTAAAGACCCAATACATTACATGCCCATGTCCTCTGCTGCAATGTCCAAGGCACGTTTTGAGGTCATCATGCGCTTTATGCATTTCGCTGACAATAAAACCTGTCATCCAAGATGCCACCCTGCTTATGACCGGCTCCACAAAATTCAGCCCCTCATAGACCATTTGTTATACAGATTTGCAGATGCGTATACCCCCAATCAGAACATCTGCATAGACGAGTCCCTTATACATTTTACCGGGCGCCTTGACATCAAACAGTACATCCCCAGCAAGCGCGCCCGGTATGGGGTCAAACTGTATAAGCTCTATGAAAGGGCCACAGGCTATACATATCGTTTTAGGGTCTATGAGGGAAAAGACTCAAAACTGGAGCCGGTCGGATGCCCTGACTACCTGGGGAGCAGTGGCAAGATTGTCTGGGACTTGGTGTCACCCTTACTCCACAAGGGGTACCACTTATACGTAGACACTTTTTACACAAGTGTGGCCCTCTTTCTGCACTTACATATAGTTGGAATTCAATGCTGTGGCACCGCGCGACCTAGTCGCCGGGGCTTCCCCCAACAGCCCGTTAATACCCGACTTGCATGAGGGGAGGGGGCTGCCTTGTGTGACCAAGAACTGCATGCGGTGAAGTGGAGAGCCAAGAGGGATGTTTACCTTCTGTCCACCAATGACGCAGACACGACAGTAGAAATTGAAAGGGCAACTGGAGTCATTGAGAAACCCCTCTCTGTCCACGACTATAACCTTTACATGGGAGGGGTGGACTTCAATGACCAGATGTTGGCTCCCTATTTAGTGTCCCGCCGCACCAGACGCTGGAATAAGAAGGTGTCTGTTTATTTAATTCATTTGGCTGTCTATAATAGTTTTGTTCTCTACAGTAAGGCTGGGAGAACAGGATCCTTCCTAAAATTCCAGGAAGAGATCATTTCGGAACTCCTGTATCCAGGAGGGTCCATGCCCCAAGTCCCTGATGTAGTGAGCCGGCTACATGCCAGACACTTCCCGAGTGTCTATCCTGGTACTCCACCTCACCGTTCCCCAAGAAAAAGATGTTGTGTCTGTAGCAAGGCTGGAATAAGGCGTGACACTACCGTTTTTCATCCTGACTGTCCTGACCAGCCTGCCCTATGCATAGGGGAGTGTTTCCGCAAGGACCACACACGGGTACACTATTAGTGTAGGGATTGCGTGACACAGGACAGGCATACAGGGGTCTTAGGGCCCTTTCACACAGAGCTGCCACAAACCTCTCCTTTCACCTGGGACAAAGTGCATAAGGTACTTCGCCACATCTCTGGGCAATTTGCGCTTTGCACATTGTCCCATGGGGAAGAAGTTTATACTCTAAAGGTAAAAAAACAAAAAAAAAAAATCACAGGTAAGCAAAAAAGTTAATGTTCTGTTTCAAATGTTATATAAAGTTAATGTTAAGAAATTTATTGCGTTGCGGCCTGTTTACCTTCTAGGTGGACCAAGCGATCAACCAGCTGCAGCACTGATGTGCATTCTGACAGAAGCATTGCGCTCCTGTCAGATTACACAAAAGTCGGTGTATGCGGCGCTGCAAGACGAGATTTCTCCTCTGCAGTAAAAAAGATACGTTTGCCGAGGCTTATGAGCTGAGGGGCGGTGTTCATATGCTTTGGCAAACACTTTGTATAAAAAAAAATAAAAAAATTCTGGCAATGATTTATTCATCCACATCGATTGATGTGAATGGAGAAATCGGGTTTGCCAGGGCATGCGAGCTGAGTGGGTTTGGATGTTGGGCGGAGCTCCTATGTCCTGGCAGACGCCTTTCCCCTCTTTTTTTTTTTTTGCACATTTTTTGGCAGAGATTTTTTCATCCACATTGATCGATGCGAATGAAGAAATCTGTGCTGTTAATTTTTTCTTTCAGCCCAGAGGCTGAACGGCAAAAAAATTCTATTACCCGTTTGCTCAATATAAGAAGAATAGCAGCAACTCCTAATGCTGGCCATACATGTAATGATTGTGGAGACCCTCAAATGCCAGGGCAGTACAAACACCCCACAAATGAACCCATTTTGGAAAGAAGACACCCTAAGGTATTCGCTGAGGGGCATATTGAGTCCATGAAAGATTGTAATTTTTGTCCCAAGTTAGCGGAAAGGGAGACTTTGTGAGAAAACAAAAATATCAATTTCCGCTAACTTGTGCCAAAAAAAAAAAAGCTTCTATGAAATCGCCAAGCCCCTCACGGAATACCTTGGGGTGTCTTCTTTCCAAAATGGGGTCACATGTGGGGTATTTATACTGCCCTGGCATTTTAGGGGCCCTAAAGCGTGAGAAGAAGTCTGGAATCCAAATATCTAAAAATGCCCTCCTAAAAGGTACTCATTGGAATTTGGGCCCCTTTGTGCACCTAGGCTGCAAAAAAGTGTCACACATGTGATATCGCCGTACTCAGGAGAAGTAGTGCAATGTGTTTTGGGGTGTCTTTTCACATATACCCATCCTGTGTGTGAGAAATATCTCTGTAAATGACAACTTTTTAAAAAAAAATTATTCAAAGTTGTCAATTTACAGAGATATTTCTCTCACCCAGCATGGGTATATGTAAAAATACACCCCAAAACACATTGCCCTACTTCTTCTGAGTACGGCGATACCACATGTGTGACACTTTTTTGCAGCCTAGGTGCACAAAGGGGCCCAAATTCTAATGAGTACCTTTAGGATTTCACAGGGCATTTTTTTTTACGCTTTTGGATTCCAAACTACTTCTCACGCTTTAGGGCCCCTAAAATGCCAGGGCAGTATAAATACCCCACAAGTGACCCCATTTTGTAAAGAGGATAAAGAGGATACCCCAAGGTATTCCGTGAGGGGCATGGCGAGTTCATAGAAGAATTTTTTTTTTGGCACAACTTGTGACACTTATTGGATTTTTTTTATCAAAGACATGTAGCACAATAAATTCTGACACAAACTTGTATAGAAATGTAATTATATTTGAACAATTTAACCAGAGAAAGTTAAAAATACACTTTTTTTTTTAGAAAATTGCAAAAAATCTCAGCAGCAATCAAATACCACCAAAAGAAAGCTGTATTTGTGAGAAGAAAAGGAGGTAAAATTCATTTGGGTGCCAAGTTGCATGACCGAGCAATAAACCGTTAAAGTTGTGGAGTGCCGATTTGTAAAAAAGGGCCTGGTCACTAGGGGGGTATAAACCTGTGGTCCTAAAGTGGTTAAAGGAGAAATTGCACCTTAACCTCCTCAGACTTGTCCGACATGTTATTAGTTAGGATGTATGACGATTCACCAAACACCGAACAATACTAGGAACAAGCACCAACATAGCTTTAGAGTGATGTTCCCTTTATTCTCTGAGGTAGACACCTTTGAATTTCCACATCAGTAGTTATAATATCCCATTCATATCCCAACTTCATGTCGTAAAAGAAAGAAAGATAATAATTTCAAACAGTTAAACCAATGGTAAATGTGTACAATACCATGTGCTAGAAGGTGTTTTGGCCCAGGTGCCATATGAAGCATCTTCTTTTGCGTATGTCAGTTGCTGCATTACACCTGTCAAAAGAAGCACATAGAGTATATCAATGTACATCTCACATCAGGAGCCTTGTCTGTGTCTAGGTGCTCTAATGTGACTGGACATACAGGCCAAGAACAAATTTAACACCTTTAAGATCCTTCACCATAGAGTTGTCACATGCACAGACCCTAAATGGAGATACAGAGTCCCTATGTTTTCATTATGGAACCATAGGCACCCCATGTGTAACTGCATAGTACGTTCATGCGTATCACTGCTTCTAGAGGAGAATGTCTCTATATTATGGTAATGAAGCAGGTTGCATTTCTGTCACATAATCTTCTGTTGACCTCCATAGATTTACTGTGAGCCAAAAGCGGGCCATGAGCACTACAATACAGCTATATGTTCAATTCTTTATACTGGAGGATTTGGGAATAAGATGTTGAATTGGTCTGTAAAAAAATGCTAAGGTTTATATGTGGTGATTGTCAGAGCTTATCTATTCCCTTCCTGTACAATGAACTCTGCACAGATCACAGAGCATACCTAGAAAACTACCATAAAAGTCAATGAGGTCTCCTCCTGACTATTGTGTCTATTACCTATGGCGCTGCCGTAAAACAATTTTCTTAAAGGGTTGTCCCAAGTCAGAGATTAGGGGCATATCATTAGGATAAGTGTTGTTATGGAAACCTGGTGTAAATCTGTGTGTATGGCAAGACTAAAGGACCTGCAAGCTTCTATTGGCCAATAAGGATCATCTGACCATGTGAATGGCAGTTAGGATTTGAATGAAGGACCTGCAAGGTTCTATTGGCTAATAAAAGCTCATTCAGACAAATGCAAGGGCTCAGTGCCCATGCTGCGGACCACAAATAGCATTGTGCAATGCACAGGCACCATCTGTGTGAATCCCATATTGCGGAGTAGACTTATTAACTTGAATGGGTCCGCAATCCGCAAGATATGGCAAAAGATGGGACATGTCCTATCTTTTGCGAAATGGAAGCATGGTTCAGAAGTCCACAGAATCACCATGAAGCACTTCCATGGGCTTTCACGTCGGCGACTCCGCACCGCAAAAGATAGGACATGTCCCAACTTTTGCCATATCTTGTGGATCGTGGACCCATTCAAGTACTTTTGGCTCCACACCACAATACAGGATTTACATGGCCGGTGCCCGTACATTGCAGAACACTATTTGTGGTCCGCAGTACGGGCACGGAGCCCTTAAGGTTATGTAAATGAGCCCTCAGGGTCATGTGACCGTGTGTATGGCAGTTAGGATTAGAGTAAAATACCTGGAGCTCCTATAGGCTACTAAGGGTCAAGTGGCCGTGTGTATGTCAGGATAGGAGTGAAAGACCTCATAGCTTCTATTGGCTAATAAGGGTCATGTGACCGTGTGTATGGTACTTAGGATACGAGTGAAGGACCTGTGAGCTCCTATTGGCTAATGCGCATTTTGGAAATATCTCAGTAACGGTACATCCTAGAGAACTGAGACCTTTAATAAAACCTTCCCGGAGACACCTGAGGTATGTATGTGCCAAATATGGTGCAAATCGGTCTCATTTGGCTGTGAGAGATATATAATTAACATCCTGGTTGGTGCTCCCGTTGGATTCTCTCCTTCTATACACATCGGCACCGTGAGTGAGCACACCTGAAGTATTCATTATGTCTTACACGGAAACACCCTATGGCGGCACTTATACTGCTGAGGAGGTTGATCGCATAATGCAGGGAATTGGGAGTGATGCCTCCTTTCTTCAGGCTCCCACCGCTAAAGAACTTAAACGCAAGTATGTAACCTTATCCAGGCGTCTCATTGCAACGAAGCTACATATGGCTACACTGGGACAATACTATAAAAAAAAAAGATCCCGAGAGGAATGCGTTCTAATTTACGCCCAAATCTTTTTCCCAACAATGATTTTGCAAGCGTTTTGAAACATTATCTAATAGATATTCATTGGACTATATTTTACTTAACATTGAATTCCTACAACTGGAAGTAATTTCACTCACTGATGATTTAATGGAGGTGGAACGTATATTACAGATACAATTATCTACTGATGAATTCACACATTATAAAGATGAAATGCAAAATCAGCTATCTAAATTGCAGATGGAATTGGAGGAAGGTAAAAGGAATAAATGGATACGTGATGCGGAAGATTATAAGAGAGGCGATATTTACACGTGGCAAACAGACCCGCCATTATATGAGCTTCAACCATGACAATAAGAAAAAAAGAAAAAATACACAGTCATCCACAGATGAAGACAAAACTTTTTTTAGGGAGCGACCTGGATATAAAGAAAAGAAAAGAACAAGAACCAGAAGAGGAGGCCAAAGGTTCAGAAGAAAAGGGAAAACAGCGATACAACAGAACCAGATTACAATCGATGAAGGCATCATCACAGAGAAAGAGACCATAGTCTTTAACTTGTCCTCAGTTGAACTGACTGAAGCCCAACACAGTGTCTGGTCTAAAGGACTTACTTTCTGCCCGAGTTCCAAGGTAAATTGGTTTAACCTGGAAATGGATTTAAATGATTTTTTTCGTTCTATTAAGTTAAAAATGTTTTTTAAGGGACGTACTGCTAATACACAGATATGCTCGAGTGAACTTTCACTTAAAGAAGTAGGCTTAACTAATAAAAGTGATTTTTTTCCCTATTGTGGATGAGCCTGCGATAGAGGCCTATATTTCTGCAGTCAAAAGAGATATAAGAGAGTTAAAATCCTTTTCGGGGGATATAGATAGATTAAGTAATCCTAATTTCACTACTGCAGAAATCGAGGCTCTATCTCAACTCAAGAATAACCCTCACTTAATGATCAAACAGGCCGATAAGGTGGTTGTACTTGATACGCATAATTATGTTAAGGAAATTGTACGCCAATTGAGTGACACAAATGTGTATGGTATATTACATGGTGACCCAAAATTCCATATCATGAATATTATCAAAAAGAACCTATCCGATGCGGTGGTCGGGGGCATTATAGATGAAGGATTAAAGGAGTATTTGATGGTACCATCTCCGATCACTCCAGTTATATACATATTGCCTAAAGTCCACAAAAGCCTTATGGACCCCGGCCGCCCCATCGTATCCGGTTCTGATTCTGTTTTTAGCAGAATAGCTATCTTCCTAGACAAGCTACTAAGAGATTTTTCGACAGCTGGAAAATCATACATTAAAGACACAGGGGAATTTTTGCAACAACAGAGCAGTGGATGTGAGTGACGTGCAGACTTTAACACTTGTGTCCTTTGATGTTGTATCTTTATACACGTCAATAGGACATGAGAAGGGTATTGCTGCCGTCAACAAATATTTGGATGAGTCGCCCTTAACACAGAATGCAAAGTATTTTATTAATACTATGTTGAGACTGATTCTGGAGAAAAATTACTTCTTGTTCCAAGATACTTTCTTTAATCAAAAACGCGGCGTTGTGATGGGGTCAAATGTGGCCCCAACGTACTCAAATATATATGCGCCACGTGGAGGAGGAGTTTATCTATGCATCCCACCACTTTCAGCATGTTCTGAGGTGGTGGCGGTACATAGATGACGTCTTCCTCCTGTGGACAGGTACGGAATCACAATTGAGTGAGTTCCATGTATACTTAAATGGCATGGATTCTGACCTTCAATATACAGTATCTTTTTCGAAGACGCAATTGTCATTTTTAGACATTAATGTCAAATTGGTTGATGGCTCTATTTGTACGGGCTTGTTTGTCAAGTCAACAGACAGGAACACGCTCTTGCGGTTTGAAAGTAACCACCCCCGCAGCCTAGTCAAACATCTCCCTTACTCACAATTTCTGCGTACGAAGCGCATTGTATCGGATCAGGCTGAGTTAATAACAACATTAGAGATGATGGCAGGTAAATTCAAGGAACGGGGTTATCCCCGTCGATTGTTAGATGAACAAAAAAGTAAAATCTTGCATACTAACACAGAAAAAGCGCCAATTACCCTTCAAAAAAACCAAAGGATACCATTCATGTCCACATACTCCGATCGCAGTATGGCGATAGGGCGCATTTTGAAGGATAATTGGAGTATTCTAAGTAGATCCATCAAGGATGTACCTGAATTCAGACTTCCTCCCCTTTTATCATATCGCAAAAATAAAAATATTAAAGACCATCTAGTTAGAGCAGATGTAGGCCCTAAAAAAAACAGTATGCAGCGAACATTGACGCATTCGGGACTTGGATGTTTTCCATGTCTCAACTGCGTCAATTGTCGCTACATCTGTAAATCCAGGTCTTTTATACATCCATCTACAAATAAAGAATATCCCATTAAATTCCATCTGACCTGTTCATCATCATATGTAGTTTACGTGTTGGCTTGCCCTTGCAACTTAATATATGTTGGAGAAACATCAACAGAATTGAAGTTGAGGTTGAACAATCATAGAAACTCAATAAGGAAAAAACGCACTGATTTACCAGTTTCTAGACATGGATCCCTTCAACATTCTGAACGGGATCTAAGATGCTGGTTGTTGACCAGATTTCACTTCCTAGAAGAGGCGGTGATCATTTAGCAATCCTGAAGAAAAGAGAATTGCGATTGATCTATGACCTGGATAGCTTGCACCCTAGAGGTCTTAATGTGGAGTTTAGGTGAGAGCCCCTAGATCTGTGGTTCGCTCCTTGTTCTCTTTGTGTGCTATACCTCTCTCATAAATGTATGAATCGCCTCGCCAGAAACCAGCGGGTCTCCTCTTGCCTCTACCTGTTCCTGAAGTTCCCTGGTCTCACATCGCCATGGACTTTATTACAGATCTTCCCTCCTCCCATGGCAAGTCCGTTATTTGGGTCGTGGTGGATCGCTTCTCCAAGATGGCTCACTTTGTACCCCTGCCCGGTCTACCCTCTGCACCCATGTTGGCCAAACAATTTTTCCAACACATCTTCCGTCTCCATGGCCTTCCCAAACATATTGTCTCGGATCGTGGGGTACAATTCGTCTCCAAATTCTGGAGGGCTCTATGTGCTCAGCTCGTGATCAAATTGGACTTTTCTTCTTCGTACCATCCTCAGTCTAACGGCCAAGTAGAACAGGTGAACCAGATTTTGGGTGACTATCTGCGTCACTTTGTATCCTCACGCCATGATGACTGGGCTGATCTACTTCCCTGGGCGGAGTTCTCCTACAACTACAAACAATCCTCTGCCTCTAACAAGTCTCCTTTCCTTGTAGTTTTTGGCCGTCATCCTCTTCCACCTCTGCCGCAGTCTCCCACTCCTCCTTCTGTACCTGCCGTTGACAGTCTTGTACAGGATTTTTCCTCCATCTGGCGAGAAACCCACGCTGCTCTCCTCAGGGCTTCCCCCCGTATGAAGGTTCAAGCTGACAAGAGACGCAGATCTCCACCGGAATTTCGTCCGGGTGACAAGGTGTGGCTCTCCTCTAGGTACATCCGATTTAGGGTCCCAAGTTACAAGTTGGGCTTTCGTTTCTTGGGACCCTATAAAATCAAGAGTCGTATCAATCAAGTTTCTTATCAGCTCCATCTTCCTTCCTCCCTCCGAATCCACAACTCCTTCCATGTCTCGCTTCTTAAACCTGCTGTCTTTAACCGTTTTTTTCCCAAGCTTGTTTCTCCCACCCCTGTCGCTTGTACCTCCGATATATTCTCTGTCAAGTAGATCTTGGCGACCAAGATCTCCCGGGGGAAAAGATTTTTTTTGGTCGACTGGGAGGGCTGCGGTCCTGAGGAGAGGTCATGGGAGCCGGAGGAGAACATCCTGGACCGCAGTCTCATCCGCAAGTTCTTCGGTACCAAAAAGGGAGGGAGACCAAAGGGGGGGGTACTGTTACGCTGAGCGCTCCGGGTCCCCTGCTGGCCTCGGAGTGCTCACAGCGTATGCCCCCAGGCAGCACTCCAGCGTCTCGGCGTGTGCGTCCTCGCTCTCTAGGGCGCGCGCGCGCCGGGACTCTTAGATTCAAAGGACCAGTGCACCAGTGATTGGTGCCTGGTCCAAAGGGGTTATTAAGGGTTAAGGTTGTGAGAGGCAGTGCTGACTTAATTAGGCTGCACCTGTGCACTGCCCATTTATACCTTCTCCTCCCACAGCTTTCTGCCGGATCTTTGTGCCTTGTGCCTCAGAGAAAGCGTTCCCTACGATGTTAGTTTGCCTTACCTGTTGCCGTACCCGTTGCTACCGTCCACTCGCCTTTGAACCTTTGCCGCCTGCCCTGACCACTGCTACGTCCGACTACGCTCTTACCTTCTCCCTGTGTACCACGCCTTATCAGCTGCCAGAGATGTCGAGTTTCTACTAGGGGACACGACCTGGTAGTTACCGCCACGGCAAATCCATCCCGCCTTGCGGAGGGCTCTGGTGAAGACCATTAACTGCTTAGAATCGGTCCTCTAGTACAACCCGCTCCATCGCCTCTCTGGTCCAGAGGATTCACTACCTGTCCTGCCGGTTCGTGACACCCACTCCCTGTGTAAAAGCACTCAATGGTATTGACTGCGACATTTGAAGGGTTAAACAGCTGGGATTAGAGTCTACTTCAATCCCAACCATTGCAGCAGGGTGTCAACTGTATGTTACAGTTAAAACCCACTGTGAGTGGACTGTGAACTCTGCCTGACCACCCACCATGCCAACACTGTACACTTACAGTGCTCATAAGAAGAACATCCTGCCAGGCCCATAAGCGTATGGCACAATGCGGGTAGAGAATAAAAATGTCATGTACCCACTAGTAGTGACATTATGGTTATGTGCGTCATATAAGTATATAGGTTTATAATTCTATTTGGTTTAGACTAGCCTCTAATTATAATTCAAAAGATAAACTGAAATAAAAAAAAAAAATCTTAATGATAGCCTCATGACTTCTCTAAGGCTTCACTGGTACAAAAAGAGAATATGCAACCAACCTGAATTAATATTATTATGGTCCCATGAAGACTGGGGCATGGTTTCATGAATGGTCACCTGGAATCATCAAGTAAACCAGTTGTACCTCCTGGTGATCAAGAAGGTAGCTCTGAGGTTAACTTTTTCAATCAAATGTTTTGGATTGGTAATTTTTCGAACCTGATAACAGAATCGTGCACTCTAACTCTTGAAATAAAAAATAACTGAGGAATATCTTACCATTTTTGATGTACTGAATGGCCTGATCCCTGCGCTCGAGTCCTACCCTATGCCATTGGTTACTGACATCCAGGTAATGTGTGGCTATCAGGGGAGCCGTCATAGTCATCATGATTTGCTCGGCACATCCATATGGAGCATTGATCAGGTGGTTCAGATTGACACCATCAATGGATTTATCTACCATTTCACTTATTGGGCTTCCTGGGGATTGTGGAGATATAAGTCATGATATCAGACAAGGAAAACAGTCACTGTTTCATGTTCTTCATTCTGTACACAAAGTAGATGTGTCCTATATACTGTAACAGCAGGGTTAGCTAATCAGTGCTCACCTTGAATGGTTACAATGGTGTCAACTTCTGTATTAGGAACAATATTTTTGGGATCTACTGAGAACTGTTCTTCCTGTACTCCTCCTGTATATGAATCAGCAATAAGAAGAGAGTCACAGCTTTTTAAACATAACAGGAACAGCTAAATTATCCGTGATGTAATCATTTTTCAATTTCTCCCCAAAAATTCTCATCCTTGAGTATAAGGTAACACCACAGCCTGATAGAATTTACTAACCTTTTAGTTCTGGCTCCAAAACAACTGATGTCACGGTCTGTGTCAGACGTCTTCCTTCTGGCTGCAGATAAAAAATAATAATATAGGAAATTGAGAGGAAATTGACATGTGGTTTAGAGATGAGCGAACCTGTCAAGGTTTGGTTCTGTTCAGGTTCACGGAATTTTTCAAAAAGTTCAGGTTTGGATTTAAATCGGTTTTGGCAGAATAAGATTGGTCTCCAATTGCCCTGAAAATTGGCTGGACACCCACCAAACATTAGGGGTGGGGGAGGATAATTTATAAAACTTAACTTTTAATAGTCACAGATGCTAAAATGTAAATAACACATTTGATACACCACAGTGCAAAAGCATGAGATATAACAACTACCGCTGGTAATCAAGCAAATTAGCTGAACGGTTATCGGTCTACTATAATTAATAACCGAACAGCCTTACCGGATCCTGTAGCATACGAAGGTAAGGGTCCGACAATAGACAAGGGATACCTGGTTCCAGATCCTGTATTGGATGGATGAACCAAGCAGGAGACTGTGTGGTCCAGCCGTCTGTGTATAGAGATATTTGCAGGGTAGGGAGATTACTAACCCTAAATAAACCCTAAATCCTGGAGGGATATACTGTAGTGCCCTACCTATCTAACACAGAGCACCCTGTCCGGAACCTATCCCTATATTTTGAAAATTCCCTAGTATTGTCCCTGAAATAATACTCCCGACGTGACACGTTTCTGTCCACTCATTGCCACCGGACTCTTCGGTGGATACACATCAGGGACAAGTGAAACTGGCTGTAAGCCTAGTTCCACAGCAAACCACTCAAACTAGAGGGAAGGTTAGGAAAAAACAAATAAACCGTCCATCGTGATAAGGGGTTGGCTATGTCCTAAGTTTAATGCACATCCACCCGTTGAATTGGATATAACCGGAAAAAATGCTGCCCTAGGTTGTGGGGAAGTTTACCAGCAACTGCCCAAGGGTTACTGTGGCGTTTTAAAGGTCAGTCCTGTGCGCACCCTCCATTAAGCCCCGCCTCCTTTGCCGCAGATAACGCGTCCCACGTGATGTCTGGAGCATGTGACCAAGTCACATGTCATCCAGGGGAGTGCGCCATGTGATGCGGTCACGAGGGGCGGAGTGGACCAATGAAGAGGTAGGGGAGGGAGCACTGATGCAGCCGAGTATCCAGAAAATAAGGGCGTCCTGGAAACCATAGCCCCTGATGTTGCGCGTTTCATACAGTAAAAAAAAAATCTGGCTAGTTAGTTAAATGACAACATTTATGGTGATGATTTCAATCAAAACCCCAATCTACCATAATGGGTGAAGGAGGCACCTGTACAAGTGCCATTATGTCCATGTGTATGCTGCAATCCTTGTCGGGGATCACATGTATCATACATAGAAAAAGTGTGTGAAAAAAAGAATACAGTATTTGCAAAGGCAATTACTGAAAAATTGCTTAAAATGAAATAAAAAGCAACCAAGATAATAAATGTAAAGGTGCCCCAGAGCCTGCCATAGTTTCTCTATGAGGCACCATTTACCTGTTGTATATGGCTGAATATTAGGGACAATAGATAGGTAGGGCATTACAGTACATCCCTCCATGGCAGGATACCCTGCAAATATCTCTATACACAGACGTCTGGACCACACCGTCTCCTGCTTGGTTCATCCATCCAATACAGCATCTGGAACCAGGTATTCCTTGTGCAGTGTCCCACTCAAGTAACTGTGGGCCCCGCAAACGTGTTTTTACCATGTATTAATGTCATGTGATATGCCTGTATTTTATATTTTATCTCCTGTCATATTCTCCATGTCACAATGTGATTTTACATGCAAATATCCTTTAGACAGGCCTAGTCAGGGTGCACTACACTCGATTCTCCACAAGATGGAGCAGTGTCAGTGTGTATGAATAGCTGATCTCAGACCTAAATTAGGCTGTGCAATCCTGTGTCCTGTGCAGAGTTGTTCAGTTCCTGGTTTAGGTGAATCCAAACCAGTGCAGATGGGCTCAGGTAAATCCAAGTGAGAGTTCAGTTGAACGCAGTTCTCTCATGAGCCTACTCAGAAAGCAACAGCAATGTAGCTGAATACCTGGAGGTAGGCCTATTCCTGGCCTCTCTACTCTGTCCCTGTCAGTTCCATAACCCAGGGTTAAAGCCTGCAAGTATTCTTCCTAGAGGTGAGCAATCCACTCCTATAGAGCGCTCTTCCAGGGTGACCAATGTCTAGACTGTATGCAGCCGAGTATTTAAGGAATTATCACGTTTTAATGCAAGACAAAGGATTATCAAGATAGTCATTACCTGAGGACTTATTAGGCACCTTTGTAGTAGGTGTAGGAGATAGCTTGAAGCATCTACATCTCCAGTTCAAACTCTAAGGACCGTCAGGCCAACTGTCAGAACAACATTGGAATAGAAGTTTCAGGATTCAGAAAAGCACCTTTTTATTCAAGGATTAGGATCAGGCCGGAGTTGTTACCAGTGTAAGACTTTCATTATTACAAGCCTAGTCTGAGCAGTAGCTTTCTTATGTATTACAAGAGCCTGTACTTCAACGAGGAACGAGGATCTGCATTTCCCTTTCCCCATATTTATGGGAGATTGTGCTTAATGCCGGACTGTATCAAGAGACTGTTTAATGCCTATGTAGGTATTGTAATCAAGAGTCATCATCAGTAAAGTGCCATTTGGAGTTTCACCCTGCTTTCCTCAGACTCAGTTCCTCTATTAACACTATAGTAAATGGTTGTACCTCCATACAAAAGGTACTGGCGTCACGATTACAAGGGACATTGCCACTGACACATTAATACAGACCACCAAGGGCACCTCAAACCAACATTTGGCCAGTTTCCCTTACACCAGAGTGTGCCCCAGAGAATCTCTGCGCCGTTCTCCTTTTCACTTTTATGCGAGCCTGCCCAGGGACGACATAACCGCGAGTAACCAGAATTGTATTTACCTCGGCCCACCTATTGCTCACACCGTGACCTCACACATAATTCCCCTGCAAGGTCTGGCATACCGCATAATTAAAATTGGCGTCACCACAAACAGGATTTCTGATCAATATTCCTCTGTGCCTTTAATGAACTGGACTTGTGCATTGTTGTATTTTTGTGCACTGCAATTATTGAAATTGGCGCTGTGTGAGAACAGGACTTGCAAAACCTTGCTTTATTGTGGATTGCCAATTGTGAATGAGCCCTATTGGGCCAAAGAACTGTTAAAACTGCTTAAAGACTGTCTGCATGTGTTTGCGCTATTCATCTACTACAAAACCGCATCGTTAAAACTGTAAAATTGTGGATTTTTGAAAAGTCCCAGTAGCGCTGCTTGCTGTATTTGAATGGACTGTTTTTGCATTTAAAATGGCCGCCGAAGGACTTGTAATTGTTTGCTGTGCCATCATTGAGCAGCTTGGCGGTAAAAACTAAAGACACTCCCCCCTAAAAGCGGGAAAATTTGGCGCCACTGCATTTTGAAAAGAAACGGTAGAAATATTTCTGCTGCGCCACAGACCAAGCCTCATTAGCATTGTTTACAATATGTGCACCGCTTCCCCTATACTGGTCTACCTAGGAGGCGTGCCTGAACAAAGAGGAAGTCTGACGGAGCAATGGAGAGACTGGTTGAATGTCCTGCGGTCTGCAAGCATGTCAGAGACTGTGCTCCCAAGAGCGATGGGCACCGAAGCAACTACCAAGACTTCAGCATCTGCCGATGCACAGCCCGGAGCCGCAGCATGTGAAATGGGTGAGCCACCAGCTTACTTTCCGGGACCGGAGAGGCCGCCCTGCTCCTACCTAAGTTGAATGGAGGTTTTCCTAGGCCCGATCCTTTATGGCCTACTTTAATGCAAGAGATACGTGCCGCTGCAGTACGCAAAACGACACAAGCTAAAATCTACTTTGAAGAAGTTGCCAAAGCCATACATGAAGAACCAAGAGAATGTCAGCCCCGCCTGGAACGGAGGTCGGGCACCGTCATTACCTTTGAAAAAGATCGTGGGCTCGGCTTCATAAAAGATCTCACCACTGGCCGTGATCTATATGTAAACCGCAGATCGGTGAAACGGAGATACTTGCCAGGATACCTGCACAATCTCTGAGAAGGTGAGCCCGTTGAATTTACCCCTGCAGTGGGCCTGAGAAGTCCGTACGCCACTGCTAGGACGCGCCCGCAGCCTAAACAAGAAAACTGGGAGGAAGCCGATGAACTACCTGAAACTACCCCAGGGGTTCCCAGTAAGCCGATCCATAATAGTAACCAAGAGAAATCCACCTTTATTGGACCTAATATTTTCTGGCAACCAACAGTCTTGGAGCGCCCTATCAGCCCATATCCATCACCGGAGCTGCCGCGCAAAGTTCAAACACAAGAAGACATCGTAAACCAAAAACGGTTCGCTGCTTACCTAGACCAGATGTGCCAAGAAAAGATGAAAACTGCTGCTACAGAGCCTGACCCCAAAGTCCAAAACCTACAAGAAGGAATTGCCAGACTAGAGGCACATCTAGAAGATCTACGCCACAGTGCTGCACTCAAGACAGACCAGATTCAACATGGTCAGTGTGAACAAATGTAAACACTTGAGAAAAACCGCACTCCTATGGACTCTGCTACATCAGAGCCAATTGACACTGTACCTTTAAATACTAAAGCTATCCCTGATGAGCCTATGATTTCAAAATCTGCAAGAAAATTATCCTATGCTACCAGAAGCATCTGCCCCACAACCTAAAGAGCCAATGCAATGGGTAGGTCCTTTCCCAATTTACTTACCAGCAAATGCCATTGCAAAGGTTAACCCTTTATTTAATCCAAATTACTGACCACAGCTAAAAGCAGAGCTTGGATTCACCATCTTTGATGACCAAGGAGGAATGGATACTTATTTATGAATAGGCCTGCTCACTAAATCCAATTTGCCATGACTTTTCCAGTTTGGGATTTCCATTGTTGCTACAATGTTTAGCTGCTGCCAGTTCACCATGGCTAGTGACAAGTTCCTGAAGTCCCTCTTTTGATCCAATGCCTCATTGTGCCCGTTTCAGGATTCCCTACTGAACACTACAATATTCTTCATCACCGTTGTGCCAGTTTATTTTTGCACATTTTTCCCTTTTACTCCCCTTTTCAGGTTGATTAGGGATTTTTGCAATGGACCATGTTTTATAATGTTTTAAGCCATATGCCCAGACAGACATTTTCTGTGATTATTGCACTAAACTATTTCTTAAAAGTTTTATATGCTATAATATTATATTTGCACTTTGATATATGCCAATACTTCCAAGGACTCTTAATTGCTCTTACTTATGATCTTCACCCATATTTCCCCGTCAAGCACTGAAAGATATCGACGCCCATTATTCACCCAAACTACTGATATGTATTATGTGACATATTTGCCTATAATGTATTTGTATTACATTTGCAAAGCCAACATTTTATATTTGCTCTTTTTGGAGGTGATTGTATATGGCGTATGTATTGGTGTTTTTCAGATGACTGTCTTCCTACTAATGGATGTGTCGGGGGCGACACATGTTTTTAGTACGGGGGTATGCAGTGTCCCACTCAAGTAATCGTGGGCCCCGCAAACGTGTTTTTACCATGTATTAATGTCATGTGATATGCCTGTATTTTGTATTTTATCTCCTGTCATATTCTCCATGTCACAATGTGATTTTGCATGCAAGTATCCTTTATACAGGCCTAGTCAGGGTGCACTATACTCGATTCTCCACAGGATGGAGCAGTATCAGTGTGTATAAATAGCTTAGCTCAGACCTAAGTTAGGCTGTGCAGTGCAGAGGCTGGCAGTGCAGTCATGTGTCCTGTGCAGTTGTGTGCTGTGCAGAGTTGTTCAGTTCCTGGTTTATCAGATTCGTTTTGTAAACTGGGATTAATTTAAAACATAACATTTACTAAGTCATTTAAAATAATGGTTTCTGCAAGGTGAGAATCAGTCTTCATGTCATAGCAGAGAATCAGGCTTCACGTCAGCCAGAACTGGAACAGTCCATTGTCAGATATTTAGGCCCCGGCACCCAGAAAGAGGAGAGAGGTCCCATAGCAGAGATTCAGGCTTCATGTCATAGCAGAGAATCATGCTTCACGTCACCCAAAACTGGAACAGTCCATTGTCAGATATTTTGGCCCCGGCACCCAGACAGAGGAGAGAGGTCCCATAGCAGAGATTCAGGCTTCATGTCATAGCAGAGAATCATGCATCACATCACCCAACACTTGAACAGGCCACTGTCAGATATTTTTAGGCCCCGGCACCCAGACAGAGGAGAGGTTCATTCAACTTTGGGTTGCCCCGCAATATAATGGTAAAATGAAAATAAAAATAGTATTGAATGAGGAAGTGCCCTGGAGTAGAATAATATATTGTTAAGGGGAGGTAGTTAATATCTAATCTGCACAAGGGATGGACCGGTCCTGTGGGATCCATGCCTGGTTCATTTTTATGAACGTCAGCTTGTCCACATTGGCTGTAGACAGGCGGCTGCGTTTGTCTGTAATGACGCCCCCTGCCGTGCTGAATACACGTTCAGACAAAACGCTGGCCGCCGCGCAGGCCAGCACCTCCAAGGCATAAAAGGCTAGCTATGGCCAAGTGGACAATTTAGAGACCAAGAAGTTGAATGGGGCCGAACCATCAGTCAGTACGTGGAGGGGTGTGCACACGTACTGTTCCACCATGTTAGTGAAATGTTGCCTCCTGCTAACACGTTCCGTATCAGGTGGTGGTGCAGTTAAATGTGGCGTGGAGACAAAACTTTTCCACATCTCTGCCATGCTAACCCTGCACTCAGAGGAGCTGGCCGTGACATAGCTGCGTTGGTGACCTCTTGCTCCTCCTCTGCCTTCGCCTTGGGCTTCCACTTGTTCCCCTGTGACATTTTGGAATTCTCTCAGTAGCGCGTCTACCAACGTGCGCTTGTACTCGCGCATCTTCCTATCACGCTCCAGTGCAGGAAGTAAGGTGGGCACATTGTCTTTGTACCGGGGATCCAGCAGGGTGGCAACCCAGTAGTCCGCACACGTTAAAATGTGGGCAACTCTGCTGTTGTTGCGCAGGCACTGCAGCATGTCGTCGCTCATGTGTGCCAGGCTGCCCAGAGGTAAGGACAAGCTGTCCTCTGTGGGAGGCGTATCGTCATCGTCCTGCGTTTCCCCCCAGCCACGCACCAGTGATGGGCCCGAGCTGCGTTGGGTGCCACCCCGCTGTGAACATGCTTCATCCTTATTCTCCTCCATCTCCTCCTCATCCTCGTCCTCCTCGTCCTCCAGTAGTATGCCCTGTCTGGCCACATTTGTACCTGGCCTCTGCTGTTGCAAAAAACCTCCCTCTGAGTCACTTCTAAGAGACTGGCCTGAAAGTGCTAAAAATGACCCCTCTTCCTCCTCCTCCTCTTCCTCCTGGGCCACCTCCTCTTCCATCATCGCCCTAAGTGTTTTCTCAAGGAAACATAGTAGTGGTATTGTAACGCTGATAACGGCGTCATCGCCACTGGCCATGTTGGTGGAGTACTCGAAACAGCGCAACAGGGCACACAGGTCTCGCATGGAGGCCCAGTCATTGGTGGTGAAGTGGTGCTGTTCCGCAGTGCGACTGACCCGTGCGTGCTGCAGCTGAAACTCCACTATGGCCTGCAGCTGCTCGCACAGTCTGTCCAGCATGTGCAAGGTGGAGTTCCACCTGGTGGGCACGTCGCATATGAGGCGGTGAGCGGGAAGGCCGAAGTTACGCTGTAGCGCAGACAGGCGAGCAGCGGCAGGATGTGAACGCCGGAAGCGCGCACAGACGGCCCGCACTTAATGCAGCAGCTCTGACATGTCGGGGTAGTTGTGAATGAACTTCTGCACCACCAAATTCAGCACATGCGCCAGGCAAGGGATGTGCGTCAAACCGGCTAGTCCCAGAGCTGCAACGAGATTTCGCCCATTATCGCACACCACCAGGCCGGGCTTGAGGCTCACCGGCAGCAACCACTCATCGGTCTGTTGTTCTATACCCCGCCACAACTCCTGTGCGATGTGGGGCCTGTCCTCCAAACATATGAGTTTCAGAATGGCCTTCTGACGTTGTCCCCGGGCTGTGCTGAAGTTGGTGGTGAAGGTGTGTGGCTGACTGGATGAGCAGGTGGAAGAAGAGGAGGCGGAAGCCGAGTAGGAGGAGGAGGAAACAGTAGGCAAAGAATGTTGCCCTGCGATCCTTGGCGGCGGAAGGACGTGCGCCAAACAGCTCTTCGCCTGGGGCCCAGCCGCCACTACATTTACCCAGTGTGCAGTTAGGGAGATATAGCGTCCCTGACAGTGCTTACTGGTCCACGTATCTGTGGTTAGGTGGACCTTGCCACAGATGGCGTTGCGCAGTGCACACTTGATTTTATCGGATACTTGATTGTGCAGGGAAGGCACGGCTCTCTTGGAGAAGTAGTGGCGGCTGGGAACAACATACTGTGGGACAGCAAGCAACATGAGCTGTTTGAAGCCGTCTGTGTCCACCAGCCTGAATGACACCATTTCATAGGCCAGTAGATTAGAAATGCTGGCATTCAGGGCCAGGGATTGAGGGTGGCTATTTGGGAATTTACGCTTTCTCTTAAATGTTTGTGAGATGGAGAGCTGAACGCTGCCGTGTGACATGGTTGAGATGCTTGGTGACGGAGGTGGTGGTGTTGGTGGTACATCCTCTGTTTGCTGGGCGGCAGGTGCTAACGTTCCTCCAGAGGCGGAGGAAGAGGCAGAGGCAGCAGCAGAAGCGGTAGCAGGGGGAGCCTGAGTGAGTTCCTTGTTTTTAAGGTGTTTACTCCACTGCAGTTCATGCTTTGCATGCAGGTGCCTGGTCATGCAGGTTGTGCTAAGGTTCAGAACGTTAATGCCTCGCTTCAGGCTCTGATGGCACAGTGTGCAAACCACTCGGGTCTTGTTGTCAGCACATTGTTTGAAGAACTGCCACGCCAGGGAACTCCTTGAAGCTGCCTTTGGGGTGCTCGGTCCCAGATGGCGGTGGCCAGTAGCAGACGGACTCTCTTGGCGGCAGGTGTTCTGCTTTTGCCCACTGCTCCCTCTTTTGCTACGCTGTTGGCTCGGTCTCACCACTGCCTCTTCCTCCGAATTCTGAAAGTCAGTGGCACGACCTTCATTCCATGTGGGGTCTAGGACCTCATCGTCCCCTGCATCGTCTTCCACCCAGTCTTCCTCCCTGGCCTCCTGTTCAGTCTGCACACTGCAGAAAGACGCAGCAGTTGGCACCTGTGTTTCGTCATCATCAGAGACGTGCTGAGGTGGTATTCCCATGTCCTCATCAGGAAACATAAGTGGTTGTGCGTTAGTGCATTCTATCTCTTCCACCCCTGGGGAAGGGCTAGGTGGATGCCCTTGGGAAACCCTGCCAGCAGAGTGTTCAAACAGCATGAGAGACTGCTGCATAACTTGAGGCTCAGACAGTTTCCCTGATATGCATGGGGGTGATGTGACAGACTGATGGGCTTGGTTTTCAGGCGCCATCTGTGCGCTTTCTGCAGAAGACTGGGTGGGAGATAATGTGAACGTGCTGGATCCACTGTCGGCCACCCAATTGACTAATGCCTGTACCTGCTCAGGCCTTACCATCCTTAGAACGGCATTAGGCCCCACCAAATATAGCTGTAAATTCTGCTGGCTACTGGGACCTGAGGTAGTTGGTTCACTAGGACGTGTGGCTGTGGCAGAACGGCCACGTCCTCTCCCAGCACCAGAGGGTCCACTAACACCACCACGACCATGTCCGCGTCCCTTACTAGATGTTTTCCTCATTGTTACCGTTCACCACAATAAGAAAAAAATGATTTGGCCCAATGTATTGAATTCAAATTCAGGCCTTTTTTTTTTTTTACAGGCACCTAACACTATCTGGCTATCTATTTAAGTACCGTATTACACTAATACAGGCACAGCAGTAACGACAGATTTAGCTGAATATAAATTGTAGGCCTTGTATTTAGGCCCTGGATGACAGGTATCCCTTTTACGGACAGAATTAGACTTGGAAATGCACGGTAGCGTGTAAAGTTATTGAGAATCTAATATACCCTTTTATGGATAGATTTAAAGTAGGCCTGATACAGCAGAAACCACTGATTTAGGGAATTGCTAAATTGGGAATTGTATTCAACCCAAAACAAAAACTGTGCTTTGGCGGACACTAAATGAATTGACCAGCCTCAGCAATAAACACAGATTTCGCTGAATATAAATTTTAGGCCTATTATTTAGGCGCTGGGTGACAGGTATACGTTTACGGACCGAATTAAACTTGGAAATGCAAGGTAGCGTGTGAAGTTATTGAGGATGACACTATCCGCACCTTAAATCTAATATACCCTTTTATGGATAGATTTAAACTTTAGGGAATTGCTAAGTTGGGAATTGTATTCAACCCAGAACAAAAACTGTGCTTCGGCAGACAGCAGACAGTATTACAATTGGCTGGCCACAGCTGAAACACCAGATTTAGGGTACTGCTATTTTGGCAATTGTATTTTACCCCTCAATAAAATAGCAAGCACAGCCAAGCCCCTGATGTAGGATAAAAAAAAAAAATAACCACACTATTGATGGTTAAATGGACTTGGTGGCAGCTTGTGCTGGCGCACCACAAGACACAAAATGGCCGCCGATCACCCAAGAAAAAAGTGACATAAAAACGCTCTGGACAGCCTAAAAACAGTGAGCAATTAAATAGCAGCAGTTCAATGATCCACAGATTCGATCACTGAATTAAGTGTTTTTGCTGAGTTAATCACTGTCTAATCTGGCCCTAACAGCAGCTGCAACCTCTCCCTACACTGATCAGAGCAGAGTGACGTGCGGCGCTACGTGACTCCAGCTTAAATAGAGGCTGGGTCACATGCTGCACTGGCCAATCACAGCCCTGCCAATAGTAGGCAATGCTGTGATGGCCTCTTGGGGCAAGTAGTATGACGCTTGTTGATTGGCTGCTTTGCAGCCTTTCAAAAAGCGCCAAGAAAGCGCCCAACACCGAACCTGAACTTTTATGAAAATGTTCGGGTTCGAGTCCGTGTCACGGACACCCCAAAATTCGGTACGAACCCGAACTATACAGTTCGGGTTTGCTCATCCTTATTAGCAAGATAGTCATAACCTGAGGACTTATTAAGCACCTTTGTAGTAGGTGTAGAAGATAGCTTGAAGCATCTACATCTCCAGTTTAAATCCTGAGGACAGTCAGGCCAACTGTCAGAAAACCGTTGGAATAGAAGTTTCAGGATTCAGAAAAGCACCTTTTTATTCAAGGATTAGGATCATGCCGGAGTTGTTGCCAGTGTAAGACATTCATTATTACCAGCCTAGTCTGAGCAGTAGTCTTCTTATGTTTTACAAGAGCCTGTACTTCTTTGAGGATTTGCATTTCCCTTTCCCTTTCCCCATATGCATGGGAGATTGTGCTTAATGCCGGATTGTATCAAGAGACTGTTTAATGCCTATGGATGTATGGTAATCAAGAGTCATCATCAGTAAAGTGCCATTTGGAGTTTCACCCTGCTTTCCTCAGACTCAGTTCCTCTATTAACACTATGGTAAATGGTTGTACCTCCATACAAAAAGGTACTGGCGTCACGATTACAAGGGACATTGCCACTGGCACATTAATACAGACCACCAAGGGCACCTCAAACCAACATCTGGCCAGTGTCCCTCACACCCGAGTGTGCCCCAGAGAATCCTTGTGCCATTCTCCTTTTCACTTATGCGAGCCTGCCCAGGGACGACGTAACTGTGAGTAACCAGAATTGTATTTACCTCGGCCCACCTATTGCTCACACCGTGACCTCACACATATTTCCCTGCAAGGTCTGGCATACCGCACTTGTCTATTGTCGGACCCTTACCTTCGTATGCTACAGGATCCGGTAAGGCTGTTCAGTTATTAATTATAGGAGACACATAATCGCTCAGCTAATTTGCCTGATTACCAGCGTTAGTTTTTATATCTCACGCTTTTGCACTGTGGTGTATCATTTGTATGTGTTATTTACATTTTAGCATCTGTGACTATTAAAAAGTTAAGGTTTATAATTTATCCTTCCCCACCCCTAATGCTTGGTGGGTGTCCAGCTAATCTATATTTGGGTAGGACTTAGTGGCCACACAACAGTAGGCCTTGTATTGTTGTTTATTGCCCTGGAAATTAGTATACAACACCCTCTAGTCTCTAGTCTAGAGGATGGAGGCCTAGTATTTCACATTATCATTCAGACTGGTATAAACTGCTAGTCTGCTACCCTTTGTATTGTAAGACACACTAATATGCCTTTTCCCTAAACTTAAAGTGGAACTGTCATATTTTCACTCAAAATTCAATTTTTATAAATATCGTTGCTGCTTTGGTGATATACCATATTCACTAAGTATTTTGCTGACATACCACTTTTTTCATATGATTCCATCCATAGCAACCACTCCTCACAAGCCTACCATCCTGACAGTCTTCTCAAGATGGCCGCTAGTGCCATTTCCTTGAGGCTAAGACCGCCTTTCCTAGCTTCCCAGAATTACTTTTGTTCATCTCGGAAGCGCGCCGCTTTCCAACAACCAATCAGCTTCCCCCACAGTTAAATACACCCTCTTCCTCCCTCGAGCACTTTACAGTTTCTAGAGCGAGAATTACAATGCCCTAGAAACAAGGCACTTTCGCAGTCAGACGGGAGTATGCACGCATCATGCAGGGGCAGTGTCACGGCCTTTGTTATGTGTGCCGTGACATGGTTGCCACGCATGCTGTTTCCTGCGGCAATGTGTTGCTTTTTATGCTTGTGTGTGCACTTCCCCTATAAGTCTGGTGGCCGTGGTGTTAATGTCTTCCTTGGTGTGGTCTCTAGGCTCTATTTATCCTTGTGCTTTGAGCCTGAGATCTAGTTTTGTCTCCAGCCTTGGTGTGTGTGTGTGTGTGTGTGTGTGTGTGTTGGAGTGTTGGAGTGTTGATGTTCATCCTAGTTGAACATACTGTCACGGTGGCGAGTGAGGGAAACTCCCCACCGTATTATGCAGGCTGTTACTAAGCCTGGACACAGGAAAAAAGGCACAGGTCACCTACAGCCGCCCTAATCCTTACCCTGATCTCCTGACCGTATGAGCGCCCCCTAAAGGTGGGAGGGCTCATACACTGGAACGGGGATACTGCTGACCCTAACGGTCCCTTGCATAGGGGTCAGGAATTAGGAGACAACCGGTTCCTCAAGGACACAGACGAACCGGAGTCTCCAGTGACCTAGTAACAGATGGAAGAAAGATAGATAGAGCAGCAACTGAACGGCGGCAGGTAAGCACCAGGTAAAACAACAACACACCAGAACAACAAACACTTACCTGTAGCAGCAAAGATGGAGCAACGACAACCAAACAACCTGGAACCTTCTGCGAACACCGGATGCAACCTGGCTCCAGGCAAGGCTGCTCCTAAACTTTAGGTTTACCCCTCCGGGAAACCAATAGGGCCCACTTCCGGAGGCATAGACAGACAAGGAGATGTCTAGCAACCATGCCAGGCATAACACACCAAACAAGACATCGCCACACACCCATAACATAAACCCACACCACACAACAACAGGTAAGGGTAGGGGATAGAACATACAAACAAGGGAGTGACATTGATGTTCAACTAGGATGGCCCTAAGACTGGACAGATGGAATCCAGGAACATCAACACTCCAACACACACACACACCAAGGCTGGAGACAAAACTAGATCTCAGGCTCAAAACACTAGGATAAATAGAGCATTGAGACCACACCCAGTTCCACACCAAGAAAGACATTAACCCCACGGCCACCAGACAGAAGGAGGAAATAACTTAAAGGGAAAGTGCACACACAAGCATAAAAAGCAACACGTTGCCGCAGGCAACAGCATGCGTGGCAACCATGTCACGGCGCACACCAAAGGCCGTGACACCTCTGCTCAGCTGGTCCACAGCAGTGACTACGGTCCACGATGCACTGCAGGACCTTAAGGACCTGTGATGACAGTCATGTGATCAATGTTCGAGGCAGAGCTCGTGGTGGAGAAGGACTTGTCATGATGTCACCATCATGTCATCAGTGCAGGAGGGGGCGGAGCTCAGCTGTGAAGAGGAGAACTAGTGGAGAAGACCCTGTAATGGCATCTGTGACATAAGGAGAGGTAAGTGAAGGGATGGATTCAGTGTGATAGCCAGAGTAATGCTGGGATTTGTAGTTCTCCCCTCTTACACCGCCTCCCTGCATGGAGGGAGGGAATTAGGTTATTTACCTGGGACTGTATGTTAGGAGGGCTGAAGGGAGGGATGTTATTTACATGGGACTGTATGTTGGAGTGGGTGGAGGGAGTGATGAGGCAGTGATGCTGCTGGTGCCTGAAATAACCAATAAAAAAAAACTCCTTGCAGCAAGGTGGTTTGATATTGGTGAGTTTGAGCAGTTGTCAGTCCATTTTGCACACCGCTCTGAAGCTGTGGGGGGAGACTCCTAAAGCAGCACACAATCTTCACCCTGCTGCTACACCGCTCTATTCTGGACGTGCCAACTCACTGGAATTCAATATTGCACATGCTGGAGCGTCTGAACGAGCAACAAAAAGTCGTTAATGATTTTGGCATGCACCAGACAGCCTCAGCAGCAGAAAGCATATGTTGCTTCAAAGTCAGGCAGTGGCAGCTCATCTTAAACACTTGTCGGATTCGGGTGCTGAAGAGGCTCAGCAGGGACAACTGCGGCATAAACAATGTCATCCCTCTCATATTTATCTTATAATAAATGCTGACGTTCATGCAGCAGGGGGCCTCAGAAGAGCAGCTAACACATCTTGCTCTCTGCCCTATAGCTGTTGGGGACAACAAAGGGAATCTGCCATGGAGGAGAATGATAAAGATGAGGAGCTGCCATTGCAAGAGGAGGAGGTTGAGGAATAAGAGGCTGATAATTAGGATGGCACCGGCCAAGACACCCAATCGTCTTAGTGGGGGGCAAAGCCAAAAAGAACTGACTCTTCGAGCACGCTGCCCAGAATGGCGAACTGTATTCTCGCTTGCTTAATCAGTGGCAGGTGTATTGTTGACATTATGCAGTCTGATGATTGCTGGATATCTATGCTTTTAGACACTTGCTACCAAAGCAAACTGGGGAGGTCAAATTACCTTATTACCAGGTAACACTGTATACGCAGCTTGCCCAGATGACGGCGACCAGACATCTGCCTCCAGCATGTCTGAAAGGGAGTCCCCTTTCCTCACCCCACAGAGTCACCCGCCTCCACAAGCAGCAGAAACCACAGCAGCAGCCATTTTAGTCTCTTCAACATGATGGAGCAGTTTTTCCACATGCTGCAGTTCAGACCTACCTAAACTCTGGCCTGTCTTTGGCGCATACCCTGTTCCTTGACCCCATGGATTTCTGAGCAGGCAGACTGGAATAGTAGCCCAAACTGGAACAGCACGCTCTTTCTTCTTTCTTGCCCAGCCCCCAGTGTCATCTCAGAGAGGGTTTGCAGCACCGTGCTGACACCCACACGGACCAAGTTGTCCGCCCTAATGTAAAAAACATATTTTTTGTCAAAATGAACCAAGCCTGGATTCAGGTTTTTTTTCTCACACTTCTAGGGCTGAATCTGATGATTAGATCTAGCCTTGCTGGTGGTTCCCCATCTTGCCACTGTTGCCGTCTGCCTGCCGCCATCAAGCCACTGCTGTGACCTGCCTACCATCATGCTCTGTACGGCTGCTGCGACCTGCCTACATTTATGCTCTGTACGGCTGCTGATGCCCCTGCCATCATGGCACTGCTGTGACCTGCCTACATTCACGTTCTGTATGGCTGCTGCTGCCACCGCCATCATACTATTGCTGCGAACTGCCTACCATCACGTTCTGTATGAGAACTGCTGCTGCCTCCATCAAGACACTGCTGCAACCTTCCTAAATTCACGTTCTGTAGGGCTAATGCTGCTGTCGCCTCTATCATGCAACCATGTGCCATCCTGCCACTGCTGCAGTCTGCTGACCTTCTTTCATAAGGCTGCTGCCGTCTCCATTATTGATTGTTAAGGAGACTTTTCATTGGATATTCCATTATTTTAAATAATGATCATCTGGCCCCATTAAAACCACTCCTCCTGAGGACGCAGAATGGAGAAACGTACGTCGAGGAGATAACAACCACCTATCCTGACTCTTACTGGTACGATGGTCACTTTCTTCAGATATTTGTATTGAACTGGATTATTTTTGATGCTGCTCAGGGAATGTGGTGCATTGACTCTGCGCTGAGCGATATTTAGAGGGTGGATCCCTCTTCAGGCTCGGTGAATACTTAGTTTACGGCACCCTGTTCCCGGAACTAGCATTGTTCCATAGACTCATTACCTTCAGAGTGGCATATATATAAAGAATAGGTGGTGTTATAATTTGGACATATTCACTATATGCTCATCAGTCATTTTTTGTATTTATATTAGTATTATGTTTGAGTTGTGAATTTTTTTGAATAAAGATTATACATTTTTAAACTATGGGACGTGTACCTACTCTTTTCAGTGTGCCATATGTTAAATCAATAGAGTATCCCAGTGACAGCAATTGTTACATTATCCGACCTATTGGTGATTAATTGCCGTCTCCATTATGCTGCTTCTTTTCTGCCAACAATAACCACCCCCTACTAATCACCTACTGCTACCACCATTAACTCAAAGCATCTGCCACAACTATTACTACTGCTATTGCTATTTCTACTATAACTACTACTACTACCACCCATAGACAGCCTTGTACGTTCCATGCTATGCTGCTTCTGCTGCCGTTACTATTGTGGCCGCATGTTACTATATCCGTACCGTACCCTTTTCACATCCACACTGCACTGCTGCTGCTCCCAATTGCTAGATTGCTAGGGAGATTATTTTTTTAGGCTTGTTTAGAACTTGCCACTTTGTCTTCTGACAATAAACACTTGTGCATGTCGTAGCGGCTGGCATTCCGACCCTGTCAAGGCATTCATTTTGGACACTTGGTCCCCCAAGACACTTTTTTTTAAAATCCCATAACACTGTGTGTGTTTAAACATCATCTGCCCCCAATAAGGGACAATTTTAGTAAGCTTTGAAAATATGAAAAAACATGAGACATGTACCTGTGTGGTGTGTTTTTAAATATGCTGTATGTTAACACTGTCAAACGTGCATTTATCCATAGCTGTGTATGTCAATTTTACTCAGACATCATTTGCTATAGCTGTAATTGTGTTGCAGAGCTTAGGGGGGTCGGAAGGTGGTGCTTTTTCGGGTTGAGGGTTGTGATGTGCCCGGTTCAATGTCTACAGGATTATGGGGCGGGGCTTGGGGGGGGGCATCCCCTCTGTTGGTTCACGCGGATGGCACTTTTTTGTCTCGTTTTCAGTTCTCGGCGTTTTTTTATAAGTGTTTGAGCCGAGCAGGGTTGGATAGGGAGAGGTATTCTAGCCACTCCTTCAGGATTGGGCCAGCGACGGAAGCGGCAAGGTTGGGCCTCGGGGAGGATGTTATTAAGCGGATTGGACGGTGGGAATCGGCGAGGTTTAAGTCGTATGTTCGTTTGGATCGCCTATAGTGGAAAGGGGGTAGTTGTGTTAAGGGCTTGTCGGGTTGAGTGTAAAAGCTGTGGTATTGTTCTTGTGTTTTCTCGTTGCAGATGCGGCACCTGCTCTGGTGTGGATTCTGGGGCATTCTTACGTCTTCTGGGGGGCTGTCCGGGCAGCGGTTCGGCCGGACGGTCAACAGTTGGGCTTTGACAGGGAGTCTACGGTGGTAAGGTGGATTGGGAGAAGGGGTATGATTTGGAAGGGGGTGTTGCCTGAGATTCATAGGTTTGTGAGAATGGATAGGGCACCTGATGTGTTAGTGGTCCATGCGGGGGGCAACGATCTGGCGGCGAAGCCTATCCGGGAGCTGATTAAGGAGGTTAAGTGGGATTTCTTGCGGTTGTGGTCATTGTTCCCGAGTATGGTAACCCTGTGGTCTGATATTGTTCCCCGACAGGTGTGGAGGGAGGCTCGATCAGTGGATACGGTGAATAAGGCGCGGGTGAAGGTGAATAGAGCGATAGGGCGTTTTATGGCTAGGAACGGGGTGGTGGTAGTTAGGCATAGGGAGTTGGAGGCTGGAGTGAGGGCTTTTTGGAGGTCAGACGGTGTGCACTTGAATGCGGTGGGGCTGGATATGTGGAGTTTGGCGTTGCAGGATGGTATTGAGGTGGCCCTAAGGTTGTGGAGGAACGCCCGGAGTTGAGGTGGTCAAGTCCAGTCATCGGTGGCGGTGGGGAGGGGGGGGTCCTTGGAGTTGGTCACGGTGGAATCTGAGGACAATTGGGGGGCCCCACGGTTGGGGCTGGACTCCCAGGTGGACCGAGCGGTTGTGGTGAATCGAGGGGGGGGTCATTCGGTGGTGCCTTTGAGCTGGGGGTTACAGCTGGAGGCAAGAATGGCTCACCCTGGTTTGGCAGCTCGATGTTTTGGGGCTTCAAGGACCTCCCCCTATTGGGGATTATCAGTATTATGTTATGGTTATTTTATAATTGTTATTTAATAAACGGCTGATGTGGCCATTACATTTCCAATTGGTGGTCCGAGTCTTATTGGGATCGGGGAATGGTGGCGAGGAGGTGTAATGGTGGGGAATGGGTATTCAAAGGAGTGTATTAAAGGTAAGGGGAGGAGGCGAACGAGGCATAACCAATACCCCCGTCAAGCAATGGCCGGACAGAGGGGGGGCAGAGCCCCCTTTAGGGGAGGCCCCCATGATGGGGGTTTGGGTTAGTGAGCCTGGTTTTAGCAGGCTGGGGTGGAGTGAGAGGGGAGGGGGGGCTATAGGTAGGGAGAAGGGTCAGGATAGGGCAGTTTGAGTAAGGGGGGTGGAGTTAAGGGGTTAAATAGGCAGGGAGGAAGAAGGTAGGGCGCCATGTTAGGTAAAAGAAAAGCTCCCACCCACCCTTCCCTTTTTGTTTTGTGGTTGGGGGAGGGGTTCGGTGGGGAGTGATCATGTCACAGCGGCTTGTGGCGGTGGGGGGGTCCTTAGAGTTGGTCACGGTGGAATCTAAGGACAATTGGGGGGGCCACACGGTTGGGGCTGGACTCCCAGGTGGACCAAGCGGTTGTGGTGAATCGAGGGGGGTTATTCGGTGGTGCCTTTGAGCTGGGGGTTATGGCTGGAGGCAAGAATGTCTCACCCTGGTTCGGCAGCTCAATGTTTTGGGGCTTCAAGGACCTCCCCCCATTGGGGATTATTAGTATTATGTTATGGTTATTTTATAATTGTTATTTAATAAACGGCTGCTGTGGCCATTACATTTCCAATTGGTGGTCCGAGTCTTATTGGGATCGGGGAATGGTGGCAAGGAGGTGTAATGGTGGGGAATGGGTATTCAAAAGGAGTGTATTAAGGTAAGGGGAGGAGGCGAACGAGGCATAACCAATACCCCCGTCAAGTGGCTTCTAGATGGAATCGCTATGTGACTGAACAGTTAGATCTAGGAAAGGACTTCCCAAGTTTTAAAGAGTTCTCTGAGTTCGTAAATAAGGAAGCACGGAAAGCAATTAGCTTTGCAACCAACACAGCAGCTAAAGGTCCAGACACCTAAAAGAGAAAGTTAAAAGTCACTACTGGAATCAGTAGAGAGACAAAACCAACAAATCTTCAGACTACCGTCAAATGTATGTTCTGTGGAGAGAACCATTTCATACACAATGGCCAACAATTAAAGGAGAAGTCCTCAGATGAAAAGAAAAGGTTTGTACTTGAGAACCAACTGTGTTTTGGTTGTCTAAGAAAAGGCCATGTTACTAAGGAGTGTAAAGCCACATGCATTTGTAAAGGACGCCATCCTACACCACTACATGAAGAACGTCCAAAGATAGATAATTCCTCAATACCTAAAGATACTGAGGAAGGAAAGAAAATATCTGTATTCTCTTGCAGAGTGAGGGAAGGAGAAAGCAACGGCACATCAATGGTTGTACCAGTGTGCATTTCAAATCCTAAAAGGAGGAAAAAGAAGGTATATGCCTATGTGCTACTGCTGGATGCCCAGAGTGACGTCACCTTCATTGATCAAGAAATCTGCAAGAAATTACAAGTGGCTACAGAACCAGTTAAGCTCAAACTCACCACAATGACGGGAAGAGACACATTAGTGAACAGTCAAAGGACTGAGAATTAGAGGACTTCATTCAAACTTCACATTAGATCTTCCTCCAGCTTATACAAAAGACGATATACCTCTAGATCGAGATCGCATACCTACCTGTGAAACAGACAATAAATGGGAGCACCTATCTGTCATATCACATGAAATGTCCCCGATGAAGGAGTTTGGTGTTGGACTGTTGATAGGCTACGATTGTCCCGATGCTTTGGTACCACAAAAAGTAATCACAGGAGAAAAGGTTGAACCCTACGCTGTTCTAACTGATCTAGGATGGGGTGTTGGAGGAAAACAGGAAATTGCAAACTCAAGACAGGTGACAGGATTGTGTTATTGAATATCTGTCCAAGAGTTACCAACTGAAAGTCCAGCAAAAGTAATCAAGATCCTTGAGTCCGACTTTGCAGACATAAGTTCTAAAGTAAAGAGTGTATCCCAAGAAGACAGTTTGTACACACTCTAGAAGAAAGTATTCAGCAGAATCAACAAAGGTCATCTTGAAATGCCTTTACCTTTTAGAGAGCGACCTCGTCTGCCAAATTACAGAAATCTTGCCCTAGCAAGATTGAAATGTTTGAAGAAAAGGATGGGAAGAGATCCCAAACTCAAGAATGATTATTTGAAATTCATGGAAGGCATCCTCAAAGAAGGACATGCAGAGAAAGTTAATAACCAACCTAAAGAAGGAGAAGTGTGGTACATCCTACATCAAGGTGTTTACCACTCAAAGAAACCAGATAAGATTAGAGTAGTATTTGATTGCTCAGCAAAGTACGATGGTGTTGCATTGAATGATCATCTACTAGAAGGACCAGATCTTACAAACACTCTGCCTGGAGTACTCTGTAGATTCAGAAAGTATCCCGTAGCGGTCATTTGTGACGTTGAAAAGATGTTCCACCAGTTTCATGTGAAGAATGAAGATAGAGACTTCCTGAGGTTTCTATGGTGGGAGGATTGAGATACAGATACAGAGCCAGCAGAATACAGAATGAAAGTACACTTGTTGTTGCGCCAATTATGGTATGAAGTACCTGGCCAATCAGAATGAAAAGGATTGCCCATCAGCAGCAAATTTTCTGAACAAAAACTTTTATGTAGATGATGGTCTCATAAGTCTAGAGTCTACAGAATCTGCAATCAAACTAGTGAAAGAAAGACAAGAGTTATGCGCAAGAGGTCACCTCATCTCAAACAACAGAGAGGTACTGGAATCCATCAGTGACTCTGAACGTGCATCATCAATAAAGAATGTAGATCTCAATTATGATCATCTTCCAGTCCAGAACGTACTTGGATTTGGATGGAATGTAGAGAATGACAAGTTCTTCTTTGAAGTATCTATTGAAGAGAAAATTGCAACTAGATGTACCGTTCTTTCCGCAGTGGCTTCTATATTTGATCAATTGGGATTCTTGGCCCTAGTAATCCTCAAAGCAAAAGAAATACTAGAAGAATTATGCAGACAGAAGTTGGGATGGGACAAGCCCATAACTAAAAATTTGAAGTCAAGGTGGGAGAGTTGGATAAGAGACCTGCAAAACTTGAGAGAGGTTCGGATACCCAGATGTTTTGTACCTCATGATTTCGGAAAGAAAATAGAACTTCATCACTTTTTAGATGCCAGTAGTTATGGTTATGGTCAGTGCTCCTACATCAGAGTGATAGGAGAAGAAAGGATACACTGTTCCCTGGTTATGGGAAAGGCCAGAGTTGCTCCTACTAGTATTCCGACAATACCAAGACTTGAACTGACAGCAGCCGTAGTTTCAGCACCAGTAAGCTAGTTTCTGAGAGAAGAATTGGAATTGAAAATAGATGAAGAATATTTTTGGACAGACTCACAAGTTGTCCTAGGATACATAAACAACAAAGCTCGAAGATTCCATATCTTTGTCGCAAACAGAGTTGAGAAAATTCGGGAAATAACAAATCCAGAACATTGGCATCACATTGACACAAAGCATTACCCAGCAGATCATGCTTCAAGAGGCCTGAATGTGACAGAATTTAATTTGGGGAAAAAAAAGGAAATCACGCCCAGTAAAGGTTACACAGAATTGTCTATGGGTGATCCAGAAGTAAAAGTCGTACAAGCATTGCGCACTGTTGCCAAGTGTCAAGATGACATACTTGAAAGACTAGCCAGATGGAATACGGTCATAAATGTAGTAGCTCGAATTCAATGTTTGGCAAAGGGAATCAGAAAGAAGGAATTGTTGAATGTAGAAGAAAGAATGAAAGCTGAAGAAACAGTCATAAGACTCATTTAACAGAGATTCTACTGTTAACAGTTGAAGATGCTTAGTCAAGAACCTAAAAGGCTTCCAAATAACCACCCATTGTACAAGCTTAATCTTGTTCTGCAGGATGGTATACTGAAGGTGGGAGGGAAACTGGAAAATGCATTGGATTCCTTACCTAGCAGAGTGAAGCATCCAGAAATTCTACCCAACAACTCTACCTTCACAAGATTGATTATTGATCACTACCACAACATATCCTTGCATCAAGGAAGAAGCTTTACCCAAAGCTGTTTGAGAGAAGGTGGTTACTGGATAGTAGAAGGAAGCAAAGTTATAGCAAAGTATATAAGTATATGTGTAGTCTGCAGAAAGGCACGTAGATCTACTGAAGAGCAAAGAATGGCAGATTTACCGGCAGATCGTGTAAACCCATTACCACCATTTCTTTATAGCAGAATGGATTGTTTTGGCCCATTCATCAAACAGAACCGCAAGGAATACAAGAGATATGGACTAATATTTACATGTCTGAGCTCCAGAGCAATTCACCTAGAAATGTTAGAGGATATGTCAACTGACGCATTCATCAACACCTTGAGATGTTTCATAGCCATTAGAGGTACTGTCAGAAAGCTTAGAACTGACCAAGGATCTAATTTTGTCGGAGCGAAAAATGAATTGAAGAAAGCTCTAAAAGAGATCGATAAAGAAAAAGTAACTGAGTATTTAGAAAATGAGTAAAATTAGACTCCAGCACTCACTTTTTTTCGAAGTATCAAGTTCTCCATTTATTCAAGTTACACACGGACAGTACAGGGCTCAAGATCTCTCTTGGTACAGGCTGTTTTTGACGCGTTTCGAAAAGTCTTATTCGTAAAAGTGGAATAAGACTTTTCGAAACGCGTCAAAAACAGCCTGTACCAAGAGAGATCTTGAGCCCTGTACTGTCCGTGTGTAACTTGAATAAATGGAGAACTTGATACTTCGAAAAAAAGTGAGTGCTGGAGTCTAATTTTACTCATTTTCTATGTACCTGAACAAGGAGGTTGAAAAACCAGGACACCGAGCACGCGGATACATTCCTACCGCAGATATAGTGAGCTGGTATCCCACAGTATACATTTAACTGAGTATTTGTTAGAGAAACAGTGTGATTTTCATATGAATGCTCCACATGCAAGCTATACAGAAGGGGTTTGGGAAAGACAAATCAGAACTGTAAGAAATGTGTTAAGTTCAGTGTTGAAAAGGAACATTGGTTCACTTTGGACCACTTATAGTTGATAACATAAACGATCCAACAATTTTGGACCCTTTAACTCCCAACCATCTACTTCACCTTAAGTCTGATTACATACAGCCACCACCTGGCAAGTTTACCAAAGAGGATTTATATGTTAAAAGGAGATTGAGAAGAGTTCAATATCTATCAGAACAGTTTTGGAATAGATGGAGAAAAGAGTACTTAGCCAATCTGATGCTAAGAAGTAAATGGCAAACACCCAGAAGAAATGTCCAAGTTGGTGACATAGTGTTAGTGAAAAAGAAGATTTACCTAGAAGTCAATGGAAATTGGCCAAAGTTCTAGAAGTTCAAAAGGATGAGGACAAACTAGTAAGAAGAGTGTTGTTACAAATAGGAGACTCAAAACTTGACAAAAAAGGAAAACGTCTCACTACTCCACTCAAGTTGGAACGTCCTATACAGAAGTTAGTTGTTCTACTTGAGAGTGATAAAAAACACTTGGAAGTTGAGAACCTGATGGAAAATTACTCAAATTTATGTTCAAGTCCTACCACTAAGAAGATAAAATTATAGGTAATTTTGGTGGGAGTGTAGTTGGCCAGCTAAGACCTGTCCTAGGTTGCTAATATAGCTTATATCTTTATACAGCTAAACCTGCCAATAACCTTAATGCAGTTCCTATGTTTGTGTGTTAAAGACAAAAGCAGAGTTATTTACAGTGACTTCATGTTTGGATGTCATAAACCTGTTATATATTGTGTTCACAGAAAGCAGAAAACATAATATGCCTTTAAGATTAATTATATGGATGTGACACAGCAGAAACTTAAAGCATAGAGTTAAACTGTTGTTGCTGGGCCAATCACAGCCAGCCTCACACACAGCAAGAGTTTTGACCAATCACAGCCAGTCTCACACACAGCCTGTGTGGGAAATTCCCCTAGCAGGAGCTGCTAGAATTATTACACCAGATGAGAGAAGCTGAACAGACATTCACTCCCCTAAGAGCTGTGTTTTATGGAAGCAGAGAGGCCAAAAAAGTTCCACCAATTGCAAACTACAAAGTTTATATACAAATTCAAATTTAATATTGCAATCCAAATTGCATACAACCATACCAGATCATACTTAACCAATCTGCAAATAGTTACTGCTTACTGCAAATTGCAACCAAATTTAGCAAGTAGAACTATTAGTTAGACCTCAGATATACCTCTCAAAGAGATCATAAAGTGCTTAAATAACTTAAAGTGAGAGTAAAGAAGAGAGAAATATATCCACCATTTTATGTTGAATGAAAAGATTGAACAGTTGAACCACCATCGCCATTTTATGAATCTTTATGAATCTTTATGTACTGTACATTGACTGTCTGCTGCGGTGGCGGCAGTGTTATATGAATAAAAGTTGAAGTTAATAAAGAAGTTATTTCAAGCATTTGGTGTGCTCTTTCCATAGAATGGCGCTAGAGCAATTACAAAGTAACAGACAGTCTGGTTAGACTAAAAGTCAGAGATATCAGAATTCTTCTAATGCCACAGCCCAAAAGGCACTTCATAGTGCTGCGCCTGCCACAGTTCGTTCATCTCTAATTCAGACTCCTATTGAAGTATGTTAGTGATTTCACCATCACCACCTCCTGTGGCAGAGAATTCCATAGTCTCACTGCTCTTACAGTAAAGAATCCTCTTCTAAGTAATACATTCATTAATACATAAGTAATACATTCATTGCGTTGGGAATGGCAATGGGGACACAGGTCGCCCCGACATGTGCTAATCTGTTTTGTGTAGGAAGATAAATATCTTTACATCATGAGGAATCCATTTGTTCTGTTTATTAAATATTGGGGATGATTGATCGATGATGTGTGTTTGGGGGAGATCAATTCATGGAGTTCATTGATTAAACGAATATGAACACCTTGAATATGCAATTTTGTGCAAATTTTGGTGGTTCAAATATAGAGTGCCTTGATCTCCAAATAAAGGTAGAGGATGGAGAAGTTGAGAATATGGGTTACAGGAAGCCTATGGCAACAAATACACTTTTACACTATAGAAGCTTTCATTCAGCTCATGTTCAATGGGCTTTGCAGTATAGTCATTTCTTAAGGCTACGTAGGAGTAACAGTGAATTTTTTGGAACAGTATATTGATCTTATGGAGAGATTGAGACAGAGGGGATATGATGCATATATGATCAACTCAGCTTTCTCTAGACAGGAAACACAATCCTGGGTAATTACATGGATAATCGTGAGAAGAAAGAAAACTGCTTTTTTTATTTATTTAAATATAGTCCTATGGCAGATATGATCAGGAATGCAATTAGACTCTTTTAGAAACAGATGATGAATTACGAGCGTGTACATCTAAACCACCAATTATATAGTTCAGAAGATGTCATAATTAGAGATGAGCAAGTTTTTCAAAAATTTGATTCTATCGGTTCGGCAAATTTTCTGAAAAAATTTGATTTGATCCGAATTTATTCCCGGCGACTTGCGTTAATAAACTTATAGTTCCTGGCTGCAGAGAGCCTTTCTAGTGGTGTAAAATAGGGTTGATCACGAATATTCGAATTTCGAATTTTTATCGCTAATATAGGTAATTCAAAAAATCACGAATATTTAGAATATAGTGATATATATTCGTAATTTCAATATTCAAGATTTTTTTTATTGAGAATTTTTATCGCAAATTTTTCAATTGCCGAATAAAAACATGT
The DNA here is from genome assembly GCF_905171765.1 of Bufo bufo. Classification (NCBI taxonomy): domain Eukaryota; kingdom Metazoa; phylum Chordata; class Amphibia; order Anura; family Bufonidae; genus Bufo; species Bufo bufo. The sequence goes on along the minus strand of NC_053389.1, from coordinate 796,805,049 downwards.
TTCCTCCCTGCTTCTTGCTTGTGGGCCAATGACTCATTGGCCCACAAGCAAGAAGCATGGAGGAATCATGACTTTAAATGGGAAAAATTATGAATATTCTAAAAAACTAATATATAGCACTATATCGAATATATCAGTTTTTTCGAATATTCGTAATATTCTAAAACAAGATTATATAACAATATAGCGAATATTCGGGAAAAAAAAGAATATAGAGCAATTTAGCTAATATAGTGCTATAATCTTCTTTGTCTAATAGTTGTAATTTTTTCTCATCTGAAGTCCAGATTGGAAAAAAATTCCAACTATTAAAAAAAAAAAGATTATAGCACTATATTAGCTAAATTGCTCTACATTTGGTTTTTTTCTAATATTGGCTGTATTGCTATATATTCTTGTTTTATAATATTACGAATATTCGAAAAAACGAATATATTCAATATAGTGCTATGACTCATTGGCCCACAAGCAAGAAGCAGGGAGGAATCATGTTTTGCTCGCAATTGAAAAATCTGCAATAAAAACTTGCATTACGAAAATTCGCATATTACGCGATCATTACCTTGTCGATTTTTCGAGTAAAAAAATTGTAGAATATAACGAATATTCAAATTTGTAAATATTCGCCGAATATTCTGCAAAATATTTGCGAAATATTGCAAATTCGAATATGACTAGTGCCGCTCATCACTAGTGTAGAACATTGTGCCTTGCAGTAACACGCATCGGGAGTCTGCAGTGGTAGTGAAACAATACTGTGAGTCAGTATTACATGCAGATGACAGGTGTCGCTCTTAGAATCTCTGCACACTTCACTTATTTGGGCAGTCACTGGGCAAAAACTGACCAAATAACTCAAGTATGAACTCAGCCTTACAGGTCGATGTTAGCGTCAAGAAGAAGCGCACTTCTTTTACAATGTTTTCAGCTGATTCCACATAGATGTCTACAGAACCTGTTCTATTAAACGCTTATGCAAGTAGATCCCCCCGACAGAGTGGAGAGGGTGTCAGCAGTAGGTTTGTGTTGACGTCACTGATTATTTTGCCCTTCCTCTGATCCGTCAGAACAATAACCCCCGAACAACAGATCCTGTCTGTGGAGCATCCGCATTTGGTCAGTAATCCATCAGTATTGCTAAAGCCAAAAAAACAGGAGTGTATCCAAAACAGAGATGGCATGTAAAGGGAATATTTGCATGTCTTCTGTGTTTTGTACGCACTCCTGCTTTTAGCTACCAAATCGCAAGCCAATACTGATCGGACCATACAGGCCTTACAGCTGCTACACAGACAGGATCCGTTGTGCGTCTCATTTTTCCTTCCTTCTGACAGATGAGAAAAAGGGACAAATAAATGATGATGTCAGCAAGGCCAAAAGGCAAAATAGTGGCCCAGTCATGAAGTGGGGAGGGTGAAAACAGCATGAGAAGTCCACAGAGTGGCCCTAGGACATTGTGATGAGGTGGAATCTGCATGAGGAGGCCACAGAGTGGCAAAATGACAGTGTGGAGGTGGCAGCAGCATCAGGAGGCCATAGAATGGCACAATGACAGAGTGTAGAGGTGGTGGCATTATCAGGAGGCCACAGCGTGGCAAGGTAACAGTGTGGAGGGGGAAGCAGAATGAGTAGACCACAGAGTAACAAGGTGTCATAGTCTGAGGCAAAAGAGTGGTGGGTGGCAATAACAGTACCCGCTTACTATGGTGTATGTAAGAAGGAGCATTTTGCATCAGATGTGTGGCATCAAGAGGATGGCAGCATCAGAATAGTAGCTGAGGAAGGTAGCCAGAAGACACCGGTCTCTTTTGTCAAAGTGTTGGGGTGGCACCATGGATGATCTAGTCTGATGCGTCAGGCATTGGTGGGTGAAAATTCTGGCTGATCCACGCCTGATTCATCTTGGGTGGAAATGCAAGTTTTTCTTTGGGTAACTTAGACCCCCGCCGCACTAAACACCCGCTCTGATGCCACACTACTGGCCAGGCAGGACAACTTTTCCAGGGCAAACTGCCAGTTACGGCTACAAATCCAGTTTAGCTGCCCAGTAGTCTAGCAGATCTTCAATGTGGGGTGGCAGGGTGCTGTCCAAGTATGCCACAAACTGCTGGTTCAGGTCCTGCTCTATGTCTAGCTGCTGGTGACTAGTTTATTCACTATGCGGGTGAAGAAAGCTGCTCATCAGCGACTCTAGACTCAGGCTGCTGCTGTTGGAGCTGGTACTGCTCCTGCCACCCCACCCCCCCCTAGCATCCATGGCAGTGGAACATGAGCGCAGAGGGCCCCCCAGGTTAGACCTGAGAGAGTATGGATGATGGAGCAGATAGGCAGCGGCCAACTGACTACATAGGATGTCTCTATAGTAGTTCAGATTGTCCTCCATCTCAGCGGGTGTAAAAAAGGCCCCCATTTTGGACCGGTAGCTAGGGTCCAGCAAGGTGCAGAGCCAGAAGTCATCTCTCTGCCGAATGCTGACAATTCGGCTGTCACTACGCAAGCGAGCATGCATCAGGCCATTTGTGCAAGTGACTCGATGGGACTCCCTGCCTCCATCTTCACGGTGTGATTGGGTCATCTGCCTCCCCTTCCTCATTGCCCTGTAGCTCCTCTGGCTGCTCCTGCTCCTCCTCTCCTGTCACCTATGTGTAAATACCACCAATTTCGCTACACATAACTTGTGCTCCAATGTCCTCCGCCTCCTCCTACTCCTCCCCTAGTTCAGCCCCCACAGGGCTCATGTGGCCGTGAGATATAAGAGCCCCTGACCAGCCAGATTTACCAGCATCTGTTCCAGGACTGGCTGATCAGGGGACTGGAGACGTGGCGCCTACATCACACGGCCACATGAGCCCTGTGGAATGACATTGTTCATCCCATAGTCCTGGCAACTGACAAATAATGTGGCCTCCTCAAAGGGCCTGAGCAAACAGCAGGTGTCACGCATGAGCTGCCACTGGCTGACATCGAAGTTACACTGGGGAGTACTCCTGTCCACTTGGATCATCAAGAAATCGTTTATGGCCTTTCTCTGTTCGTATAGTCGGTCCAACATATGGAGGGTGGAATTCCAATGGATGTAAAGGTTGCATATCAGCCTATGTTGGGGGATGCCGTTCTGATGCTGCAGCTCAAGGAAGGTGTGCTTTGCGGTGTACGAGTGGCTGAAGTGCACACAAAGTTTCCTGGCCATTTTTAGGATGTCTTGCAAATGGGTGTAAGATAGAGTTGAGCGAACCCGAACTGCAAAGTTTGGGTTCATACCAAACTTTGCGGAGTTCGGATACCTGGACCCGAACCCGGACTTTTTCACTGAAGTTCAGGTTCGGTGATTATTATTTTCCGTTATAATATGGGTATAACGGAAAATAGCATTCTTAAAACAGAATGCTAAATAAAATGTCTATTGAGGGGTTAAAAAAAACAAAAAACTCCACTCATCCACTTGATTGCGCAGCCGGTATCTTCTTTTCTTCAGGACCTGCAAAAGTACCTGCGGTGACGTCACCGTGCTCACCACGTGGTGAGCTCGGTGATGTCACCTTTTGCAGGTCCTGAAGAAAGAAGATACCGGCTGCGCGATCAAAAGGATAAGGTGAATTTTTTTTTAACCACTCAGACATTTTATTTAGCATTCTGTTTTAAGAATTCTATTATTTTCCGTTATAACAGAAAATAATAAAGTGAAGTTTGGGACCTTATTGACTTAAATGGGGTCCGGGTTCGGGGTGAAGTTCAGGTCAAGTTCGAGTCTCAAACCCGAACTTTGACCTAAATTTCGTCCGAACCCGGCGAACCCGAACTTCCACGGGTTCGCTCATCCCTAGTGTAAGACTTCAGGAACCGCTTGACAACCAGATTGAACACGTGTGCCATGCAGGGCGCATGGCTCAGCCCTCCTTGACGCAGCGCTGACACCATGTTCTTCCCGTTGTTGGTCACCATGGTTCTGATTTGAGTAGTCACAGAGAAAGCCAGGATTTGATTTCTTGATGAAGGAAAAGGAGCAGTTCCTCCCCTGTGTGACTCAGTTCGCCTAGGCAAACGAGGTGCAGAACAGCATGACACCGTAGTGCCCTGCACATATGGTATGCTGGAGGGGCACTGTAAATTGTCCCTGCAGTGGAGGCTGAGGACACGGTGGAGGATGAGGAGGCAGAGGCAGACATTGTCGCAGGACCAACGGCGTGAGAGAGTGGAGGCGGAAGTGGCATCACCTGACCAAGTTACTGGTGTGGCTGTGCAGGAAACATATTCACCCAGTGGGCCGTTAAAGACATGTATTGTCCCTGACCGTAGATACAGTTCCACACGTTGGCGTTGGTGTGCACTTTGGCAGACACCGACAGGCACATAATGGGGGGGCCTCTGATAATAAAACCATCTGAATCCGTTATGAACAGATCCGGTTGTATTATCTTTAACATACCCAAGATGGATCCATCATGAACTCCATGGGGTACCTCAGGGATCTGTTCTGGGACCCATATTGTTTAATATCTTTATCAGCGAAATTTCAGAAGGCCTCGATGATAAGGTGTGTCTTTTTGCTGATGATGACACAAAGATTTGTAACAGGGTTGATGTCCCTGGAGGGATACACCAAATGGAAAAAGATTTAAGAAAACTAGAGGAATGGTCAAAAATTTGGCAACTAAAATTTAATGTTGATAAGTGCAAGATAATGCACCTGGGGCGTAAAAACCCAAGAGCAGAATATAAAATCAGTGATACAGTCCTAACCTCAGTATCTGAGGAAAGGGATTTAGGGGTCATTATTTCAGAAGACTTAAAGGTAGGCAGACAATGTCATAGAGCAGCAGGAAACGCTAGCAGAATGCTTGGGTGTATAGGGAGAGGCATTACCAGTAGAAAGAGGGAGGTGCTCATGCCGCTCTACAGAGCACTAGTGAGACCTCATTTGGAGTATTGTGCGCAGTACTAGAGATCATATCTCCAGAAGGATATTGATACTTTGGAGAGAGTTCAGATAAGAGCTACTAAACTGGTACATGGATTGCAGGATAAAACTTACCAGGAAAGATTAAAGGACCTTAACATGTATAGCTTGGAAGAAATACGAGACAGAGGGGATATGATAGAAACTTTTAAATACATAAAGGGAATCCACAAGGTAAAAGAGGAGAAAATATTTAAAAGAAGAAAAACTGCTACAAGAGGACATAGTTTTAAATTAGAGGGGCAAAGGTTTAAAAGTAATATCAGGAAGTATTACTGAAAGGGATTTTTCATAATCTTACTTTTGATACATCACAGATTAGACATAGTTTATGCAAGCCTCATCTCTTGTGGAATACAGTACCCCAAATTAGCACATCTCACACCCTTTGCCAGTTGCTGGACACAATAGCAGCCTCTCTTAACAAAAGGCTATTTAACATCATGCCTCACATACAATGACAGCAAACTATGATAAGTCATTCAACTTATTAGCATGTAGAGTAAACCTGTTCAATATGTAAAATAACCCTTTTTATGTATTGTATATAGCAGATACCAGTATTGTTTAACAAAGTTTCAGCTGTATCTTGACAAACATGTCTCCCAAGGTCTCCTAAAAATACCAGGATTGTTCCTATTGGATCTTGAGAGACAATATGCGCCCACCCCCAAAAAGCCCTATAAGTATGTGCTGGGAAATAAAGATTTCAGATATTTAACAACCTGAGTTTAGTCTGGGCTGATATTTATCTCCTGATCAGAAGCAAACCTGATATACCTTTAGAAAAAAAGGGGTCTGGAGTTCCCTAATCTGAAAAACAGTATTGTGTGCAACGAATATCCTTTGCTAAAAACTGTATATAGCTGTATAGTTGCTTAAGCATTTTCAGTCGTATATATATATACAGTATATATATATATATATATATGGTTGAATTTTACTGTATAGACTTTGTATAGATTATGTATAGATTGTATGCGAGTTCATGCTGAAATTTAAGGTAAAAAATTGGCCATCAATAGTTTAAAATCTGCCATAAATTCAGGAGTAATATGAGCCTGAATTAGAAGTAATACCATCCAGAATAGTTTAAAATCTGCCATAAATTCAGGAGTAGTTTATGAACCTGAATTAGAAGAAATAGGATAAAAAAAAACACAAACTGATAAGCATAAGGTTTGTCAGTAAGTTTTTTGCACTAAACACAAACATAATCATCCTTTTATAAACCTTCAAATTCAGTTGATCTCACTGTATATTTTTAGATAAGTAAAAATGGGCAATTCTTATGGTAAGAAGGATCCCAAAAAGAAACTGAATTTTAAATTTAGGATCCCAAAAAGAAACTGAATTTTAAATGTAGAACTGAAAATCATGTTCCTAAGTCGGCTGCAAATCGCTCTATGGTGAAACTGTCTACTAAAAATGAATTGGGGGAAAGTTCAAAAATGTTTGTCCAGAGGTGTTTAGGTCCATTTTATACTGATCCTTGGGTTGATAATATGTGTAAATGGACAGAAGGAATGAAATGTACTGACCCATTCCCAAAAGAAGGGTCTTTTTCAGATTTTCATATTGCCATGATCAAGGGCCTATGTCTGAATGACAGACACTTTTTTATGGTACAAAGGAGACCCTCACTGGAATAAAATGTATATGAAAACTTGTGGACTCCAACTCCTGTCCCACCCCCATATGTGCCATTGTACTCTGTAGTAACGAAATTAACAAATTAACAACAGAATCAGATGATGAGATATGCGCACACCTGACTCTACCACAGGTTCCT